>NW_024581133.1:4542065-4853809 GCF_017639235.1 Corvus kubaryi | reverse complement strand
CACAGAACAACTCAGGCTGGAAGGGACCTTGAAAGCTCACGTGGCCCAACCTTTCCTGGAAAAGGGAGCCTAGATGAAACTATCTAGTGTCCTCTCAGTTGTATCCTGAAAAGTGCCAAGGAAGAGGGACTCTACCACATCCCTGGGCAGGTTGTTCTAGTAAACAATTGTTCTTACTGCAAAAACAAAGTCTTATATTGAGATGAAAGCCCATTACCAGAAGGGGCTGATTTGTTCTCTCAGTGTCATAAAGCCTGGATTTTCTACAGGATTTGTCTCAGAGAACAATGCTGTTGTGTGCCACAGGCAGCTGCTGGCTCAGTTTGGTTCACCTCCCAACATGTCTAAAAAAAGAAGAAGAGTGTTTAGACCCGGCCTTAGTTCCCTAATGGAAAGTCACTACAGCTGAGAAAACCGTTCTAGAATGAATTCTTGAAGAACTACTGTTTAGCCTTTGAAAGCAAATGGAATTTGAGTAAAAACATTAATTGCCCCAGACTGTAAAAACCTGGAAGTCTCTTATGTCACTCTCTGAATTTGCTGAGTTTTATGATATGTCCCAAAACACTTATACTGTCATCAGAGCTGATCCAGTTAATCCATTTTGCCACAAGATACCTGTTCCTTATACAAGCTACCAGATAGTACCTAAAAAGTACTACAGAAAATGAATGTCTTGACATCCATGGACATCAGGTCAAACCCATAAACTACTTGGATTTTCCAGTAGCATTGTGATAACTTTTCTAAGATTATCTTACTCAGGCAGATCTTTTCCCATGCTCCAGTTTTTTATGGAAAAAATGAGACCTTTAAAATACATATTTTAATGTATTTTCTTAAAATATTAGTGTATTTACACAAATTTCTCATTTAAAAAATATCCTGTACTTGCCTATTTTAAAATGTCTAGTTTAAAAAAAGTCAGCCAGATGACTACATCACACAAATATGAAAGAACATTCATTGTAGATGTGAGCAATTAAAAAAATACAGCACAAAAACACATACCATTGCATTAACAGTAAGTGAGTGCACGTTTTTAAGTTGCTAGCTCCCACAAACAGTCCTTCCCATAGAATTTGCTTAGTCTGTGTCAGTAACTTCTACTACCCACTTCAATATTGGAGTTCCCATTTTTTTTCTTCACAAACCACCCCCCCCCCCCCTTTTTCTTGTACAGAGGTTGCAATAAAATGCATTACAGTAGTATTTCATTTACAAAACAAATGACATAAAAAACTTGTTTCTTAACCCATTGGATTGTATTTCACTAAAACAATGTCCTTTCATGGAGATGCCAAAGAGATTCCAAGAGCTGTCTGCATGTGGAAAATGATCTCAAAGCAATCCTGCCTGGAAAGGTGGACTTGAATTCTGCATGATGTTGTGCAGATTCCCCTTTGGAAGGATCTCATCTTCAGATTTGGTAATTAGGATAGCATGTTAAACATTGTATTTAGTCAAAATAAATACAAATAAATTAAAAACAGATCAGGGAAGGAAATTATTCTCTTGTTGATATTGCTTGGAGGAAGGCTGAGAAGTGAAGCTTGTGGCAGTATCTAGGTTACACGTGAATGGCAGATCCTTTTACTTCAGTAGTACTTTTTGAACAAGGAAACAACAACTATGAGCAGGGCTGTGATTTTGGAGAAAGACAGTAGTGGTCTTCTTTCAAACTTTGTTAGGAAGCCATTTTCCTGTGGAAAAGAACAGGCACAGTCAGGGACAGTTTAAAAACAACATGTAGGGAAACCGCACCGCATCTGCTAGTGTCAGATTAACACAGTGCTGCAGCCCTGTGTGTTGAGGGACAGCTTCTCAGGGCTCCACCTCCAAAAGATGAATAGGGCTTTAAAATCAGTAGCTGGAAATAGCTGCACCTTGCTGAATGTTTGTTTTGTCTCCAAGTCAGGACTATGCTCTCACTGTGTAAATAGAAAACAAACATGAACTCTATCATCTGAGCCTACATCTTCCAGGAAGGTACAAGTACTATGTTTCTGGTGTAGTAATACACTCAGAAATATCTTCCTTTAAGCTTCCCTATTCTGGTGTGATGAGCCACCTGTTATGACAGAATGTTGCCAGGAGTTGATACTTCTCTTAAATAAAATTGACTCTATTTGAAAGAGATGGAAAGAGAAGCCTTTATAATAAATCCAATGCATCAAGGGGCCGTGAGTCACTATCACCTTTTCTTGCTGCTACAGACAGAGAAGGATTTAAACAAGCAGAAAGAAAAAAAACCAAAAAGCAAGACATGAAAAAATAAATCAGGGGGAAAAAAAGTAATAGGAAATATGAGAGAAGTGGGATGAGAGGGGGTGGAAAGATAAAGTAACATTTACATATAAGTAAAGGGAAAAAGTACCAAGGAAATAACTGACACTGGTGTCATTGATTCTCAGATTCCCCTAACTGCAAAAAAAAAAAAAAAAAAAGTATTGGCATGATGAAGCTTTGCAAAGCAAAACGGACTTTCCCTTCCTGGCAGAATTGGAATTTCAGCAGCTTGGCAAAATAGTCCACTTATTGGCAAGATTTTTTCTCAGCATTGACCATTCATAGATGGAAGTTCTAGGATTATCTCAGTCCAAACAGAAAAGATTTAACAGCAGTTGTACTTACCTGTACATTTGCTGTAAGTAAAACTGATTTAGAGGCTTACATAATGGCTTTGTTGAAATCCACAGCAGAAGTGCTGACCTGATTTGTGAGAATCACACCTGTGTATTCTTCCCTTACCTTGAACTTAAGTATTTTTGGACCAACTCCTCTATGAAAGCAGAATTGCTGCACTGACTTTAGGATGGCACTTAATTTTAGATTTAATAATGGAAATTTCAGGGTACGCCTAGTTTAACCTGCTTGGAGCAGGAGGCTGGACCAAATGATTTTCTAAGGTCCTTTTCAACCTGAATTATGATATGATCTTGTGATTCAAAATTGGCAAATGCCTTTTAAAAAGAAAGTTGTCTTTTCTTACTGTTCTGTTTAAAGCAGAAGAAAAGCTCTCACTGTAAGTCTCAATGAGAATTCCAGGCACCAAATATTAAACCAGCAAATGAAACCCTGAATAAAATTGTTTTGACAGTGTCTATACCAATAATAAAATGAAATCTTCTAATCTAGACTTTGGTGGAAAATGTGAAACTCACCCAGCCACCGTTTGCATCAATCCATTCGGCTTTGTTGTTTATGATGTACTCTGTGATGAAATAAGAGATCTCCTCCTTCTCTTCTGCAGTCAGCTGAACCCCATGCTCTTGAAGCTTCTTGGTGAGAAGACCTCCAAACGTAAATATGGTCATAATTCGTCCCCAGTTAGTATTTCCATCAGCAAACTTTTCCTCCATGACTCCATTGAAAATTCTCTTGGCAACAGCTACAGAGGTGATGTCAATCCTGTCCAGGAGTGGCCTGAGAGCTTCCTCGGTTTGGTCTTGCAGGGAAGATGCAATGCTTCTCAAGACATGAGCAACCCTGGTCTGGGCTGGCCCAAGATGTGATTCCTGGAGCACATATTGCAGATAATCCTGAGCTAAGTAATAAACGTAATAGAACTCAGCAGTTTCCATTCAATATGAAATGCAGAGAGCAGTTCACCTCTCTTAATCAGGGTTGGCAGTGAGCAGCCACAGGACATGCAGCCGGTTTTGTTTCGTCTGGTTTTGATGGAATCTTTCTGCTTTCACCACAGAATTTCCTGTAAAAGGTAGTGACTTAATGGTGTGCGTTGGGGAATATGTCACAGAGGAAATGAAAGAAAAAGTGTCTCCTTTTATGTCTTGAGTGATTTATTTCTCCAAGTAGTGTGATTCTAAAATTGACCAGATTTTACCACATTCTTTAGCAGCATAAATTGGTATTTCCTAGGGACTTTTGCTACACACCACTAGCAGAGGTTTGGCATTTAGCTTACAAAATTCCAAGAATGGTGTGTGCTAGCAAAGGTTAGGCATTTGGCTGGAAAAAACATGCCCAATAAGTGCATGCTGTTGGAGATGCAGCCCCCCCAGCACCCCCAGTCCAATCTCCTCGCTGCTGGGGTTAAGGCTGCAATCTGTATTGCAGGTTTATGGGTTATTTCTGGTCACAACTTTGTGAAGAAACTGGTAGACATTCTCAACAGGATGGAAGAATAGATAAACTTTCTTCAGCACTCAGGGAGTTTTACTGAAGTGCAAAAAGTGGAAGCACAACAGTGGTACAATTATGGATGGACAAAGGGGAAAGTCAGCTTTATAGCATTATCCCTGTTCCAGAGTGCTCTTCAAGGTCCTTCTTTGAAGATTTGAATGGGAAGCTTCAAAGATTTCTTTCCCCCATGGGGAGTTCTGCTGTAAAAGACATTATAAGTATAAAAGACAATGCTAATGCAGGCAGCATGTCAGAACATGGGATGGAAAATACGGGGCCAGTGATGTGTGATACCACCTGAATCTTTTAGGACAGGTAACAAAGAAGTATCATGATCCCTACAACTGCTCTTAGATTCAAATTTTCTGTCAAGCTGTTATTTTTGGGAGAAGAGGCAGGGGCATCTAGCCAGCTTTTTGCTTACAAACATCTTCTGAGGCAATCTGATCTTGCTAAAGGGCCAGGATATGTCTGTAGACAACATCACCCCATTGCAAAGGCTTCCAAAAACAGCAAGCAGTTTGATGTCTGGAGACTCCTCTCTTTCTCCATTACCCTTTCTTTATCCCTCTACTTCTTACCTGCCTCTCTTTCACTGCTCTTCCTTCTCTGAAAACAAAAGGCACTCCCAGCATCCCCCACCAACAGCTTTTCTTTGTCCCAGGAGTGGCTGTGAGCCTGTTTCCAGTCCTGGGTGCTCCCTGATGCTCAGACCTAAGAGGAGCAGAGCTGCGTGCCTGGTGGCCAGCACAGGGCTGCAGTCTCAGATGTCAGGATAGCACTGGCACCTAATTACACTGGGGAAAGCCTGTCTGGACTGTGATACTGCTCTGGTGTCAGCACACTGCTAACCTCAGCCAGCCCTGCAAAATGCGTGTGCTGCTGCTCTGACATCACAGTTTTTGCAGAAACTCATTGAGTAGACCAGGGTAGTTTTCCATTTCCTGCTCAGTTTTTTTTCTGTATGTGGTGAGTCTGGCCGAGAGTAACAGTCATCTTCCATCATAGCGGGGCTTGAAACCTCAAGCTAGAACCAGCACAGCATAGAAAGCTGGATCCCCCTCTTTCATACACTCATGTTCTTACCAAAGCTCATTTTGAAAGTTCAGAGGTCCCTATCCAATACCTGCAGCTGTTGCTTTGGCAGAGCTGTCAGGCTGACTTTGCCTTTGTTATGTTCAGTGATTTCAGCAAAATGCTAACATTTTATGAGGAATGCAAATGGAAAAAAAATAAAGGCTGTAACAGTCCCTAGCTCTTTCCAACTGGACAGGAATGTCTGGTGCAGAGGGAAGTCATTGCTCACCCAGCCAGCTCCCCTCCTGTCAGATGCTTGCTGTAAACAGGGCTGAGAGAGGTACTAGAGCAGACATCACAAGAATCCTCTTCCTATATAGCACAGTCTGTGAAATTATAGATCACTCCTGAATTTCTTAGTAATTGATTAATGAAAAGCTTTTTGTATTCTTTGAGAATATAAGTAATAGTTGAATATGAGAACAGTGAAAAATACCTAAGAAGACCAGTTTTGTTTTCTTCATCACTGACAGTAGCAGAGTACAGGCAGATGCAGATATTTCTTCATTAGTGGAGCATGTAGGATTCTGAGGGGAATGATGAAATAAGACTATGAACATGCCACCATTATTGAAAGAAATCAGTGTTAATACCTTGGCAATTTCAGTGCAAATTCTGCTACTTACAGTCCCTTGATTTCTTAAAGGGCTGTGAGGTGAAGCTGAGGGCTCAGCTCCCAGAATGGGGTGGCAGCTCTGAGCAGACAGCTCTAACAGCCAGCTGTGACACTGGTGACCAGAGCTCAGGATGGAGCTGTTGAAAATGCCCCAGGTCTCTCTCCTTCAATGTTTTCAATAGCATGCAGGGCAGGGTGCAGTTCCAAGTGTTGGATGTTCAGCAGCAGTGACAGTTTGTGTATCTATACACACAAGTGATAGTGGTAAACTCTGAACACTCTAAGAAATCAGCTTTGGCATCTCTTGCATCATGCCACTTTAATGCTTTGAGTCTCATTTTCTACATTAGACAGTGTCTTGCTTTCTTCTAGCAGACTTTATTCTCTTTTTGCAGTTGTAAGTGAATACCTCTAACATAATGAAACTCTACTTTGTCTCCTCTGTGCTGCATAGACTGCATTCTCATACACTGCACTGATTCCTCCTTGTTTTCCTCTTTGCTGAATATACCTTAGGTGTTAATTGTTAATAAAAGGCTTGAAACAGAAACCAGCTTGACAGGGAATCTCAAATGCAAACCCTCCCCTCTCTACTTGGCAATTGAAGTGGCTTCAGATACTTAGATTTAAATCTATGCCCTGTGGATTTCAATCCACATCCTACCCTAACCTGAAAAGGCTTATTTTTCCAGAACAGATGGGGACTGAGTCGACAGATCCTCATAAAATTGACTTGTGAGAGACGATGTTATCTCATCGTGTTCGAGACAAAACCAAGCCAAATAACAAAAGCTTTGCTGAGCTATCCGTGCTGCATCTGCTTTGCCGGAGTTGTTCCAGTTCCAGGTTATTGTGGGAACTGTGATTTTTTTGCCTGGAAGAACAGTCCGAGGCCTTAAGAAAACGATCAAAGATTTTTTTTTTTTTTTTCCTGCTTTTCTTCCCTTTTTGATGTCCACACCGGCATGATTTTTTTTTCTTCTTTTTTTTTTTCTTTTTGCGTGGTATTGGATCTCATTGCGAAAGAACGGTTCGGTTCACTTGTAGCTTTGCAGCTGTCCTGCCCTGCCCTGGTAGGAGACTCGGGGAGGCTTTTTGGTGGCTTTTCTTTGCTGCGCTGGGGCCGCTTGCCCAGTGGAGTGCTGACATCTAGTCGCAGCCGGCCGCGCTGCAGCGCCGGGGGAGCTGTGCCGCACATCCGCGATTTTGGGCTCTCTGTGCAGCAAAGACCTGAAGTCCCATGGGATGGGGACGCAGCTAAGTGAAGAAGTGATACTGTGTTTCCCGAAGAAAGCCGGCCGTGCCCCGGGCTGCAGCCAAAGCAGCGCGGGCAGCGGATCGAGGGAGGGATTCTCCCTCTCGGCGCTGG
The DNA here is from genome assembly GCF_017639235.1 of Corvus kubaryi. NCBI lineage: Eukaryota > Metazoa > Chordata > Aves > Passeriformes > Corvidae > Corvus > Corvus kubaryi. The sequence continues at coordinate 4,846,601 of NW_024581133.1, read as the reverse complement.
TGGGACGCTGCTGCAGTGCTGTGTCCATCTCTGGGGTCCCCGCGGCAGGAAGGACATGGACCTGTTGGATCAGGTCCGGAGGAGGCCACTAAGTTGATTAAATGGATGGACCATGTCTCCTATGAGGAAATTGGGATTGTTCAGCCTGGAAGAGAAGGCTTAGGGGTGACCTCGTTCCAGCCTTCCAGAGCCTGAGGGGTGCCTACAGATGGAGAGACACTATTTACAGGGACATGGAGTGACAGGACAAGGGGGAATGGCTTAGAACGGAAAGATGGTAGGTGTAGATTAGATATTAGTAAAAAAATCTTTACTGTGAGGGTGGCGAGACACTGGAACAAGTTGCCCAGAGAAGTTGTTGCTGCTTCATCCCTGGAAGGGTTCAAGGCCAGGTTGGATGGGGCTTTGAGCAGCCTGGTCTAGTGGAAGGTACCCCTGCCAACAGCAGGGGGGCTGGGACTAGGTGATCTTTAAGGTCCTTTCCAACCCAGACCGTTCAGATTTTCTCTGATTCTATGATTTCTGCCAGCCAGGATACATCAAAGCCTCCTGTCCAAAGCATGGAAAGGTCATCTCCATAAATTTTGGGAGCAGTTAACTTCAAAACACTTAAGACCATCTCCTAATGTTTCTTGGATGGAGACAAAATAGCAGGAGCCTGGATCTCAATTTCTGTGGCAATTGAAAGAGAGACTTTGACCCACCTTGCATTCTGTGGGTCAGGCATGCACTGAAGGCACTGAAGGATGGGAGGATGCAGCTGGTTTTGCATCCTCTGGGCCAACTGAGGCGTTCTGGGATAATTGGAAAGCCAAAGTGGTCCCTGGCATAAACTAAAGCAGGTAACTCCTCCAGCTTCCTGTTGAGCTGTGGTGCCATCTAGAATGACTGAGGGCTGAGCAATATGGCATCAGCTCTCTCCTGCTCCCAAAATACCACACAGCAAAGGCTGGGAGGGGGGATCAAATGGAGGTGCTCCGTTGCTCAAACATGAGAAGATGGTCATTCAGCTCCCGTATGACTCCTCTGTAGCACTCAGAGACCTGAGGGAACTGTAGGAATGGCCAGCTTTGGCTGTGTTACTCAGGATTCAGCTGCTGCCTCGTCATTTCCCCTGGTAACTCATCTCAAGTCAGAGCCTGTTTTCTTCTGAACCCCAGGTTCTGTCATCACCATGAGTCAAGGAGCAGCCAAACATACTTCTCCACTGTGCATGTGTCACGGGTCATCGTGTGCATGTGTGCAGACACATGCTCTACATTCTCATAAGCCTTTCCAAATGTTTATCTCGGATTAGGAGAATTTGAACACATAGTCATAGATGCCAGCAGTGAGCCACAGAAATGTAAAGGTCCCTAAGCTTCCCAGACAATGGAGCATGAACAAGTAGTGGAAGAAGCTTAGCGAGTTCTTGCAGATGCCAGCAGAAACACTGAAGTCAGCTCCATGGCTGAAAATACTTGCTCCCAGAAGGGGGAAAAAAAATCTGCTTCTGAGTATTCATGAAATAAGAAGGCAAGAGCTCATGCCTCAAAATGGTGATCAAAACTTTGTGTGTCCCTTGCACCCACGAGTCAAGGGTGGTCTTGAGTTTTGGTTCATTCTCCTGTGGCAGGTGAACATGTGCACAGTCATTTGTGATTGATCAGCAGCTTTAGTTCAGATCTGTGTCTTTCAGCAACATAATTCTGCCAGGAGAGACAGGCATTCAACACCTAAACCTATTTTAGACACTGGTGATACTCAAAATGTGGTGAGACAGCTTTTCAGTGACATTATCTGAGCCTTGCTTAGCATACAGAGAGTCCCACTGGATCCCAGTTCCAAAATATGAACAAGATTTAGGTCAAGAGTTTCCACTGAGCATGGATAGGATAGATACAGGTGCCCATTTCCTTTAGGTGTCTTTGGAGAAAAAACAAAAAGCAGCTATTCATTGAAGCTACTAACAGTTTAAAGCTAGGCATGCTTTTAAATTCTTTGCTGCTTTATTTTCCAAGAGAAGCTTATGTGTCTCATGTTTTTAAAATAAATCACTTTAAAATTCAAGCTCACTTTACCAGTTACAAGTTACCTGGGTGCCTTGGAGCTTTGCAGTCCTCGACATCAGCCCTCCCAGGAGTGTGCTTGCTTCCATGCTTCTCCATCTTTTAAATCAGCCCTGCATCTGCTCCTGCACTTCTCCATTATTTAAATCAAGGCTGCATCTGCTCCTGGTACTACTTGTAACCTTTGCCCTGGGTCAAGTGTTAGTGATCCATAGATTAAATATCTTTTCTTTAGAAGATAATGTATTCTCTTAATAAATCATTTCACCCCCCTTTTTCCATATCCCCTCTGTTGATGGCCCTATAAAAGAGGGTTGCAGCAACACTGGTATTTCTGCTATAAATTCCTCTTCATGGAGGTTCATAACTCATCTTTGGTTTGTTTTACATGCAGGGTTCCAGTTTAGGGGCACATTTGTTTTTATTCCCCTTTCAAATTGTTTTGAAATATTTCAAGTTATAAAATAGACAAAAATACAAATGTACAGTGTATAGATATTTTCCTCTTTTGTAAGCAATCCAGATCTTTGGATGGAAATTATGATTAGGAAATGAATGTGTAATGGGATTTCAAATTTTCATATGTTCTAAATAAATATTGGTGTTACAACACATATCTGAACCCTAATTCAGTAATTTTACTACAGTTTTATTACCTTTTCAAATATGTATTTGCATGAAAATGTCATGGTGCTAGTGCCTACTGCTTGCAGACTGCTTTTTAAAATAAAAATTTTAAAAAACCCTTCATGTAAAAGAAAGAGAAAGACATAGACTACATTGCTGTTTGGTAGGACTTTTCTGAAGTCTAAAATCAGTTGGTGTGAAGGTCATTCCATCCATCTATAGCCTAAGAAACTGGGCTCCATGTGGTAGAATAAAATCTCCTGCATTACTCAACTGCAAGGAAGAATTTGTGAACTTAATATCCCAAAAGACCCTTCTGGAGCATTCTTCAGCCCTAACTGCATTTCTCATTTTCCTGATTTGCACCATTGCAGCAGACACTTGGCTGTTGGCACTGTGCAGTATTTTCAAACGATTATGTGTAAATTGCTGCAAATTATAGCAAGAAATTAGCTGTAACTCCCATGGCATATTTTTATCCTTGTGTTTATTACGATTTTCTAATCCTCCAAAAAGCATGCTGAGATGGCATTTCTGTGCTCCTAGGAGAAGGCTGTGAGCAGAAATAGCAAACTAATCTGTCTCCCCAGGTATTTATACCACATTCATCGCTGTGCTGTCTGAGCATGTAACACTGTCCCCTTGATCTTTTTAAGTGAAATGATGTCCTGCTAAATAAGTGTGAAGGAAGCTGATGCTACCGTGACTAGTTATCCAAACCTGCTGCCATTCTCTAACCAAAGCAGAATAAAAAGTGATTTGCTTTTGAGCTCATCTTTTAATGACGGATCTTTACAGTGCTCTGTGCTTTGAATTGCATTTGTCCATCTTCATTGCCATGGCTGTGTACAGAGCCTGGGGTCATCAAAGGAATTAAGCCTGTAAGCATCTTAGCAGTGATACTGATCCCAGGGCCTGCTCAGGCCCTAAAATGCTCTGTCTTTAAGAAAGCTGAATTCTTTTAGACCCTTCCAAATAACCTCAACTTTTGCCAGCTGTTACAGGCAATAAAGCAACACCGAAATGCCCCAGCCAGGAGTGGGGGTTGTTCTGTGCTGGGAGTTTACCTGCCCAAGCCAGGAGGAGTGTCCTGCCCCAGCTCACTGAGCGTGGGGAGAGGCACTGAGCCAACACAAACCCCACTGGTCTCACGTAACAGCAGGAGTGGGACTATGATGATCTTTCATTAGGCAACAGTGAGGCTGATTGCCTTTAATCTGGGAGGCATTTTAATGGCCATCGGTAGCAAGAGCAAGCAAACTCCATACCAGCAGCTCAGTGCATGTAATTCTGAGTTTTCACAATAAAACCCCAGAATACCCACTCATCCTCAGCAGACTTTACCTTTGTATCAATCTGGGACTAGATTCTTGGCATGCCAGGGAATTATGCATCATAATGACTTAATCAAGGGCTTTCACAGTGTATTCTGGAGCTGAGAAACCTTTTTAAACCCAAATGCAGATGGAAGCTTGGACCCAGCAGCGAGTGCTTTGCTCATGAAGTCAGAGGAGCTCTGCACAGACTGACCCCCCGTGCCTCTGCAAAGCTCTATTGATTTTGGTAACTTCATCTGTGCAGGGATGTGAATCTATTTACAGGGAGCTAAATGAAGCCTAAAGTTATCGATTTTCAAGAGCAAAGAACTTTAGTTAAAAATCTCTTATGTTTTCTTAATTATTCCTGATTTTGAAAACATGGCATCACAGCAGAGTAATGATATTAAAAAGCAACAGTAAATAAATCAGCCAGTTGCACGTGATTTAATGCAGTAAGGGCAGAGAGAATGGGACTGACTGGATTAGACAAGGTTTTTATTTGCTCTTTGTGCTGGATAACTGTTAATCACTCAATGAGAAACGCATTTCCAATGGCCAGTGCTCAAGCAACATAAATAATAGCAACATCCTTGTTTCTCCTTTGCCCTCAATCTCCTTTTGGAGGCTTGACAATAAACAGCCATTCCCAATCTATTCCGTAACTCAGAATCCAGACCCAAAAAGCCCCCATGAAATGTAATTAGTTTACTTTACTTGTCTCTCCTTTATATTCCTGAGCTAATAAATGGCCACTGCAGTTCCAGAGGGAGTCAATTTTCTGGCTGCCTACAGGGGGTTGAGAGTTGTTGTCTCACTTGAGCACAACTCAGTTCTTTGAGGGATGTATCGGCAAGGGCCCGTGTTTGCTACAAAAGGTGGCAAGACACGAAATCTGGAATCATTATATCCAGGGTAAAACTTGGTGTTCCTATGGTGTGGCAGACCTCTTAACCTGCTGAGTTTTGGTTCCTTCGTCTATTGGATGGGCTTCTCCAAAAGATTTGCTGACTCTGGCAATGCAATTTAACTTTCTAGTTATGCCTGCATGTCCTTGAGAAAACCACTGGTCTCTCTATGACCCAGTTCCCCACTTCTAAAACAGAGGAAATTTGAGAGTTACATTCAGGTCTGTGCCTGTTGCCTGTATTTAGCAGCCTTCCCAAGGAGGTCTGTTGGGACAGGGGGGTTCTGTATGTGGTGCCTCAGCTGGGCTGGACCGAGCTCAGGCTATTGATGATGTTAACTGTGCAGCCACAAGCTCAGTGGAGCTGAAGCAGGTAAGAGCTGACTCACAGGTGCATCACTCCAGTCATTTGCCATCTGTGTGTGAGTCAGAGCCCTAATATTTGTTTTCCATCCTTTGTTGGAAGTCACTGGAGCTGTTTATTTATGCAGCAGTTGGCACGCTGGGACCTTAATCCCAGCCAGGCCTAGGTGCTGGTTTAATACATAGCCTAATGTAGCATGTTGTGGAGTGAGAGGCTGGCTTTGGCATTTATGTGTATGTGTGTGTATATGTCTTGAATCCCATTTTTCTCCCACATGACATTGTAGATAGCAGCTAGATCTGCCTTAGAGATGCCAAAGATGTAGAACTCATAATTCTTTGGACGCGTTTTGGTTAAGTCACCTAAGATTGAGTGCTAGTGAGGCAACCTGAAAGGCAGTTTTATCAAGTTCATCTTTTCAAATCACTTTTATTTCACAATATGGCTTGCTAGCTGTAAAATTATTCCATTAAACTTACCACACTCTGAAGCAATTTTTTTTTCTTGTGCATTGATCTTTGATCCAAGGTACTTGCTCCTGAAAACATTCTTCCTTTTTAACCACTTAGATAGAAGTTAATTTTGCATAAATTGGAAATTGGTGTAGAACAGCATTTCTTTTGTATTCTGTCCTTTGTTATTTGCTAATCACTTTTTCTGGATAGTCACTTTGTGAGTGGATTTCTATTCAGTCATGGTCAGATTCTTTATAGTGTGCTAAACTAATTTGTTGTCTAGCTCTCCAAAATGGTTTAGAATTATAGATTTCATAAAAGGGTAAAAAATCTCATTTTAAAATAAAGAAATGGTTTTGCTAGTATGTAATATTTGGCAAATTGGAAACAATTGTAATAACAATAAACTACATTTATTGTTAATTAACTTGTAATCTAATGGAAACTAATCTCCCCTGGAAGGTAAAAACAGAATACACTTGCATGATGTAGTCAGGTTTTCTGCTTATGGTGTCCAGCTGGATACCCAACAAAGAAAATGTCTGGGGGTTTATTGCAGCAATTCCTTGCCAAACAATGCTCTCTCCATTAGCCATGGCTTCATGTGAAATCAGGAGGCGTTTTAGATGCATTGTGGACCTCTAGCTATTGTTTCTCTTTGAGACATTGTTTTCATCCTAAAACATCCGTGCTGTCCTGTCCTCTTTCTTCCTTTCTGCGGATTTACAGCCCTGTCCTGCAGCCTCACGTGCACGTGTGAAGGTTTCCTGCATGGAGGGAGGTAGAATGCAGCTGCAGGATCCAACCTGGACAGCTTCTAGCTCAATTCTAAAGAGTTCTGAACACTTCTGAGGAAGAGGGGCTGGGTAACAAAGTGTGGCCCAGAAGCTCACAGTCCTGGATAGGGTTCAGCAAACATGCTCCCTAATTCCTGGTGATGTTAGCAAGACAAGAATGCCGAGACAAACATTTACAACCCCAGTAATACACTGAAAATTGTGTTCTGATGTGCAAATTGACTCGGTAAAAATGCTACTTCCAAGCTGCAGGAAGCTGCTCTCACTGAGTCCTGACCAAATGTAAGCAGTTTACAAGCAAAAGTACAATATTTATTTCTTAGCTGCCAGCCATATAAAGGGGCAATGCTCTGGGTTGGTTGCCCTGTAGCCCATGTAGTCGTTTCCCCAGGTAGGTGTTGTAGTCTTGACTTGGTAATGCTTTGCTTCTGCTTTGTATTTGCAACAGGGTGGTTGCAACTGGATGTGAAAAAGGTCAGAATAGGTTCCTTCCTTCTGATAAATGTACACCTGCTGGAATTGGAGCATGCAGCCTGCCCTCTTTGATAACACAAAGCAGAGATTTTCAGTTATTGCCTTCTGTGTGTAGCTCATGAATGAGCTAAGACAGGCTCTGCTAGCTAGATGAACCCTCACAGTTTTATAATTTCATTCCTTTTAATGGTTTTGCAGAAATGTAACACTCCAGAGCGTTCGATTCACGCATGCCTCGCAACAACTGCTGTGGTTCCTTCTCCCAGAGCATTCCCCCTTGGCTCTTGCACTGGCCCTGGAGCTACCTGAGTGTTGGTGCAGTAGGGTTGTAAACCTCCTTTCTACCCTGAGGCACCTGTTTGATGTTCAGCCAAAGTTTGTTCTGTACCACTGGTAAGTTTTACAGAGGGTTCAATGGTTGAACAACTGAAATGGTAGATAAGAATTTCACCATCAAAGCTAAATACCTTCACTGGGGGTGTCTTTGTGACTGTGTTTCTATATGTCCCTGTACTTATTTGAGTTAGGGTATGGTGACAAAACCTTCTGTCATCATTAACACTATGTGAACATTAACACTACTGATTTCTCCAGCCTCCATCTCCCCCTTTATTAAAGTTTGGTTATTTTGATACCTTCTGACATAAATAGATGAAGAAGAATGCTGAGTCAGCCACAGCCTTTTTACTATGAATAAGTGACTGCATCAGTTTTGACTCCTAAGGAATTTGTAGAAATTTATTTCTAGAGACCAGTTGAGCTATCATCCTCCAGAAAAGTAAATTATAGCAATTGGTTTCAATAATTACAGTGCTTTTAATTTGGCACATTGTCCTTTTGTCATCACAGGGTTTCTTCTTGCGTGAGGAGCCTGAAGAAAGGGAATATTGACATTTGAGTGATTAAAATCTGGGAAAGTTTACCTTCAGTATGTCTGTAGCATCTCTGCATAGACAAAACAATATACTGAAGTTAAAAAGATTATTAAGGCAATACTGTGCAGGGAAATTTTAGTGCCAAGAGTTTAGCCATGTATGTCTGACCATATTAATGGGAATCCTACTGCTAAATCCCTGTGCACCCTGGTACATAACTTACCTAATGATTTCAGTTAAGCACAAAAAACAAGCACCATCTGAAACTGTTTGACTTACAGTGCTTGATGCACGGGAGCCAGAGAGAAAGCAGCACTGGCAGTGTGAGTATCTCAGTTCCCAGTACTGGGACTGAGGGGAGAAGATGAGCTTTAGGATAAGCATATTCTGGGACATCAGTGCACACTGCAATGGATTCATGGTACAGGCTTTGGATTCAGCTTTTATCCTGCTGTGGGGGATGGACCTTTCTTACCCTCGGTCTCAAGAGTCCAGTTGGGCAACACCTGTTTGATTTAAGCTCCTGGCTTCAAAAATGGCACTCAACTGTAAACTCCAGGAAATGTTTAATGTGCAAAGAATTTGCCGTTAGATCCAATTTGGACATACACCACTACTTTTACGGTGAATTTTTCCTGTATCTTCCCTGTATGTGGGATTTCATGTTTGGTGTATGCTGGTTTGGTGTTTCCCATCTGCCTTTGGCAATAGTTTTTCAAGGGAAGGTCTGATTAGTTGTCCTCCCTTGTGGTACAGTTCCTCTCATGTAATGATAGGTTATACAGGCAGCATGATATGGATGGTCTGTTAGGAATTATCTGCTATTTCAGGTAATAACTAAGTCCTCGCATAACTACATATAGCAACACAGTGAATTTTTAAAAGTGACATAATGGAAGAATTTCTCACCTTCCCTATTTTCAGCCCTGATCTTCTAATCCTTCAAGTATACGTGGCAGAGCCAGCCACAAAACAGAAGTTAGAGCAGACTGTGGGAATGCACTAATGATGCCACATCTCTCTAAGTCCAGTAAAATGCTTCATATCCTCCTACTACCCTTGGAAATGATTTGCTGTCTGTTAAATAAAGTGGTATTATCTGCATTACAAATCAGACATCAGCAAAGCACCTACACGTCCCTGGCTGAAGGCTGCCTGTCATCCACCTTCCCACACGTATCATGTGTTTGGGCTGTAGTGAGTAAAGCTGTGTGTGCTCAGGTCCTGAGCCAAAGGGAACTGGGCTTCACAAGTCACTGGACTGCTTAGGAAATATTTTAGAGAAATTCATGCACTGCTAGAAATGAACCTTCCAAGTCACAGCCTTGTCCCTGAGCTCAGTTGGAAATATTGTGCCGAGCATGGTCACAGGGAATCTAATGCTTGTGGAAGTGCCATCATCACTCACAAGTGATGAAACGACCACAAAATACTTTGGAGCATATTTTTACAAGCAGCAGCATATCAGCTCTTATGTCCTCATCAAATTCCAAATCAAGCAATTACCTTGCAATTCCAAATGGCAATATTATTGTTTGCTTCATTACCTGCTGCGCTTGCTAATGCTGTTTGTGCAGGATGGTCACTATTTCTCCAGCTTAGCAGCAGTCACGTTTTAGCAATGAGCAAAAAGACCCATTATCAGCCTTGCACAGCACCTTGGATCTCTTCAGGATGAATAGTGCAATATAAATGTAGAGGATTATTTAAAAACCCATTGCAAACACTTCTAGCATATTAGCCATAATAATAGTCTGACTGTTTTATTTGGCAATAATCCTATTCCTTCATCAAGATACAGTACCTGGTGCATGTACTCGCAGACCAACCGACTGGCTCATAAAATAGCAGGGTGGCAAAATTATCAGGAAAAACAGTGATGTGTTTTTATATTGCTGTAAGTTATGGGTGTGTAATAAAAGGGGAACATGAAGTTCTTGAGCCAGTAAGCGTAGAGGTGAGGGGTTTACAGCAGCTGTAAGTCCTGAAGTGTGCATTTAATACTGCACAGTTTTTAGCTGTTCAGCCTGATTTTTGTGTACTGGACTAATAACAATAAAGGTGAAGCAGATAATGTAAGAGCTGGAAGCTGTAGCAAGGCAATGTTTTCTTTGAGAAAAGAGCAAAGGGAGATGTGAAACACTTCAAATAAAAAATAAAAATGTACAGGCCTCCGTAAGAGCACAAATGAGGCATTGGCCTAAATTCACTACACATGTGGTTTATTGAAATCTGAGGAGCAATCCAGAGAAAAGTTCACTTTGATATTTAAGCAACATAGCCATAATAATACAATTACAACTGATGTAGTTTCTATGACACTTAATTTCTAATCTAGTGCTTATTAACAAATCTGCAGCCACTCTACAAAGGGGGAATGAGTCATGGCAGGGTGCCAGCATTGACAAAAGCAGATATATCATATTCATTGACACCTCTGAATTTTATATATATATATAAGTGTTGATAATACTCATCACTATTCACCAAACAATCCCTGAACAAATGATGCCTGGGGATCTGTGCAACTGGCTGCTTGTTAAAACTTTATTTTTCAGCCAAACATTGGTTTAACATGAGAAAAACCTCCCTGGAAGGGTTTCCTGAGTTGTGCTCTTGTGCTGACTGGTAAAAAGTTTGGGTGTTTGTGTGCTGTGTGCACTCAAGGCTGGCAGAAGCTCTACAAAGGAGACTTGTACTGGGCTCCAAACTCAGCTCAGTCCTGGAGCAGAGCATTTTAGGCTTAAGTACAATGATTTTTAGAAGCATCTCCATAAATATATTGTGATCTTTAGCCTTTCTGTTGCTGATTCAGTGAAGCATGGAAGAGAGGCGAGGTGATCCTTCATCACCTTGCCAGCTACTCAGCTGAGTGGGTGGGCTTGCCAACTGAGCAAACCTCAGCTCACAGATCTTCCTTAGCTCCTGATTGTTTGTTCCTAAAGAGAAGCCTGGAGAGGAGCAGATCCTGGTATCTACATATGGCTCAACTAATTAAGAGATGCTTTAGGCATAGAGCTAATCAAGCCTTAGAGCAGCTCTGTGCTGCAGATGCTTCTTTTCTGTAACTACAATGGGGCTCCGTCATTCACCTCCTGTGAACGATGGGGTTTCTCCCATCACAACTATTGTCACCAGGGAAGAAAGTGTTACTCAACACAAGTAAATGTGACAGCAGCTGGGTCTATAGTTAAGTCTAATCTGCTCTGAAGTGAGAACTGACATAGGCCTAACCCTGCTGGATGAGTCAGTGGCAGAATCAGGGCAAGAAGAAGAATCCCTTATTACCAGCTCTGCGATATAAACACACGCCTTCCCTCTGCCTTCCCAACCCTTCATTAGAACAGCGGTAGCAGTTAGATTTAGTTTATTTTTTTTCTCAAGATGAACTTTCACCTATTTTTTGAGTTGGGCAGGAATCCTTCTTCTCCTTGCCTTGCTCTTCCTCATCTTTCTCTCTTCCTATAAAGCGCTAGACTGTCAGGCTCCTCACGTTTGCCAACATGGAACAAAAATTGCTAAGAAATACAAATGCTTCATGTTTGCTTGGATGCCCCATACCTGTCACTTGGGTACAGCTCTTGTAGCTGCATTTCATTCTTTGTGGGGCACTGCAGCCCCACATGAACATTTAAAAGCTGTGAGTCAGGCCTCCAAGAAAAGTCATGCATGACTTAAAATCACAAGGTTGATCAAAAACAATAAAATGCATATTTTCAATTTGCCTTTGGGTTTTCTAAGGTTTATGAGGCACACCCATTTCATGTCTTCAAGCCCTTCTTTGCAATCATTAAGGCTAGAAATTCATTTGTCATGAGCTACACATAATTCTTGTTTTCAGAAAAACAGGAAATATTATGAGACCTAATGGCCAGAATTGGAAGCACTGGTGCTGACACTGAATGTACTTACTGAAACTAAATGTGTGATTTTTTTCCTTTCCATCTAGAATGAGGGTTTTGCTTTTCACTTCAGCACACTGTCTCAGTGTTCAGATATGTCAAACTACTTGAGAAAGTGTAGATTGCTTTTGCTGAGGCTTTTTAAAAATTGTATCAATGGGTTGGTTTGGATGAAAGTGACAATGGGGTGGACTGACCCCCGATTCTGCACTTTCAGCCTATGGCTGACTGCGCCACTGCTTTGGTTTGGGTTTGGCGTATTGATTTCACCTCTTCACCTTCACACAGCTCTATACCCTTGGACTGAATACCGTTCTGAATTTACAACGAGAGAAAGAAGGGGGAAAAAAAGGAGAGAGGACCAATTTTCTTTTTGTCATTGTAAATTTTGGACATTACAGCAAGATCCTCACACCCCATCATCCAGACCTTCAGATTAAACACCTCGCTGGCAGCCGCGTCCCTCAGGTAAATAGGATTCTGCAAAATGACAATGCAGCTTGTCTGGGCAGGGGACAGGCCACATCCCAAAGTCAATAATGAGCTCCCTCAGGGGCTCATGGCCATCACAAACATCACCACCTTCTGCTTCCTGTGCGAGGTGCAATTCCTAGAGCTTGTGTTCTTGGACGCAAAGAGAGCACTAACAATACCTGCCAAGACATGCAGGCCTTCCCTTGAAAAAAAAGATGAGAAAACAAAATACATATGATAGATGTTAGTCATGTTGCTTATTGCACTGTTGGCACACTCTCCACCCGGGGCTCCTATACTCACATCCAGGATCTGGGGATGAGTCACACGTACTGCATATGCACTTATGGGCACTCTGAGAACATACACAGAACATAATGGCAATTTCATGATGTCCCAACTTGCTTTTGCTTCCCTTTGTGCAACAAGATGTCTGCAAATCCTAGACAGAGCCCTTTTTCTCTGAGATGAGGTTGCTGAATGGAAAAACATAGCATGCCCACAGGGAGCTGCATGTGTGGAACACCAGGTTTTTTGCTAGAAAAATAGACTAATGTTGCATGCTACTGCTGGCCATGTGGCCCTGCTGATGATTTTCTGAAATCTCCAGATTCTGGAATCATGGTAGCACTCAAGAATCTCTATTAAACAAAAAGTTTTCAGCCTCCACGTTTGTAAAATAAAGCTGGTTTCATGTGATTTCCCAGCATATCAAAAAGTGAAGTCAAAAAAGAACACACTGAACCTGTATTTTGAAGACTGAAAGTCTGCAAACCAATCACATGGCTTTGGGAGACCTGAAATTATTTCTGAACAGCTTGTGTCGACAACTTTCTAATTTTCCTATAATAACTGTGTCTGTGCTTGCGTGGTTTGGCTTCCTACACCTTCTCTAATAAAGCTATCAATGTTATTTTGTGTATGTTAAACTTGTTTTATTTTTTCTTCTGGTTCCTCAGTCACTAACAGGACAGATACTGTTATATGCGGGGCAATTATTCAGGCATTACAGGATGAAAATGTGGATGGTATTTCCTTGGGAAATAAAGATTTCAGACAGTCTTTTCCACATAAGGAAAAGGAATGAACGCTTCAACACTGCCTGTTCTGGTTCCCTGCTTCCAGCAATAGAAATGTTGGGTTGCTTTTTTCCTTGCTTGAAAACAGAAAGATTGTTAAAAACAAGGATTCAAAATGGAAGGACAAAAAAGGCACAGAGCTAACATACCATGTTGAAGGGAGAAAGTTTGTTAGCCTTCAGTGGTAGTGTCTCACTTCCATGAGGTTGTTTTACCACAGGCAAAACACAACAACACAGCAATGAATAAAATATTAAATGCTGCTGAGATTTTTAGAAGGACATTTTTATAGTTCTACCAGGTGCAGTGGCATTCTTTTAATTACCTGGGCATGACAAGGAATGCTGCAAAGCTGAAGTGTTAATTCTCTGCTATACGTAAGGCAATAAAGGTAACAGACAGGGATGGGAACAGAGTTGCAGGTAGAAGATTGTGGTCTGTGCACAGAAATGGTCAATGCTGTTTGTTCTGATCTGCCCATAGTTATTACACTGCTAACAGGTGGAAATCATTTTGAAGGGTGTAAAACCCAGTCATAAAAAATATCACTTGATTTATCCATCAGATGAATTTCAAGTACGGGTGTCTTCCCAAATGTCACTCTACAGTGTTTCCTATTGTGTCTTACTCAATTTAATATATGTAACACTGTAAGGAGCAACATGCCCTGTCACCTGCTAACACTCACCCTTGTCTTCTTCTAGGCATTTACTCAGACATTTCTCAAGACCTTACCAGGAGCTCATTCTTCCGTGGAAGAATCGGTCCTGACTCTACTGAAATATTTTCTACAAGTGTTGTCAAAGAGAAATCAAACAACATTTTTTGGCAAGTAATCAAGTTGTCCACTGAGCATTGTGAGTGTAAATACTTGCACCTATGCTAGACCTGCTCCCTGGATGCTGGTAGAGAAATGTTTCCTCAGCAAGAGACTGAGCCTGAGAGTGCCTGAGCATCTGCCATGTCCTCAGCTCCTGATGTCTTCAAGGACAATGGAATTCATCCCATTTTTATCTGCCTTTTTCAGGTCCTCTCCCTTCTTTAGGACCTGATATAATCCTACATAATGAGCACTCTTTGACACTCAGCAACTCACAACATGAGGGATTATAAAGTAGGGAAGTATTATCTAACATCACGGCAGAGAGAAAATATGCACTTTATGCAAGATCATACAGAAGATCTGTTGCAGCACTCAGAAGAACATCCCAGAGAAGTAACTTTTTGTTAGATATGGACTAATACATATGTCTTTAATATCTATTATTTCCCCTGGTTTACTTATTGCTCTGCTTTCTCTGATTTACTCAAGACTTAATATTGATTTTGAACTACCTTGGGATATTTTGTTAGTAGAAAGCTTTCTGGTTTATGGTTTGTGTTTCTCCTAATTCCTCTCTTCTGGTAGTATGGGCTCTGGCAGCCCAGCTCCAGCACCGTTAGCAGTAGTTTTGTATATGGTCAGTGCTTCTCACGGTATTTTCTGCAGACACTATTGTAGCATAAAATAGCACAAAGGGTTGTGTGTCTGTACCACAGTTCATAATCCAGCATTTTAGCACCAATGCATCTCCATCACTGCGTTAAGCTGTGAGCTGGGCCAGCTGAATTATAAACTAGGCCACCATCCCCTTCTCCAATCCCTACCAGATAGGTGAAAACACCTCACGGAGAGGAAAGATGCAGGCAGAGGGTGGTGAGGAACCAAATCCTTCTGTGGCCAGGCCCACCAGTGCTCCTCTGGAGAGCTGTGACCCGGGGGTGTGATCACTGCTGTGTAGCTACACACTGGACAAGGTCTTTATGAGCTGGCTTGATTACCAGTAGCATCTAGGTTGTTAAAGCCAGAGTTTGGCATGGGCTAGTGACTCAATAAATATTATTCTGCTTTGTTTTGCAGCCCACGTGGCTCAGCGACGGCTGCTGGTAGCAGTGCCTGAGCTTTGCTTTAAGGTGGGTTGAGCACACCTGTGTTACATAACAGCCACATCAATGCCTGCCATGCAGACATAACTTAATGTTGACATTTTCAACTGTATAATTAGGTATGCCAGCAAATTAACAGCAGCAGTATACTAAGCACTATTCTTTGCGAGAGCTACTGAGCTTGGTGTGGGGTGTGTAAATATTTTGCCTCAGTTAAGGAAAAGAAATTAGGGAAAATAAATATTCCCAAGCACATTCTAGAGAATGCTACATAAAAGAACAAAGACAGTATAAAGCAGATTTTACAAGGCACTATTTATGAAGACCTTACATTACTTAACAAACCCCAGTGTTTTCATGGCAGAACTGCACAGAAACCCACTATATCTTCCCATGCATGACACTGTGCTAGGAGGTGTGACTCTCAGAAATACCAGAGTTTTGCTAAGCAAAAAGGTAAAAACCAAAAAACTGCAGCACTCTACTGTGGTATGCTGCTCTTTCTGCAGGACTTGTTCTTTATTGTGGCAACTCTGATAATTAGCAATTTCACACAGGAGGGAAGATTTTGCAAGCCTGTAAGATGTCCCCTTTTGTTTAGAAGAGCAGAAATAGAAAAGTAAGGAGGAAGCAGAGAGAAGCAAGCTGGGAGAGAGGTGTGATTTATTGCTTTTCAACTGTAGACCTGTCAATGATCCAAATCCTCAGTCTTGTTCTGTGTGTACTTTTGCTCAGAAGTCCACTGGGCATTTCCTGTGTGTAACTCAGGTAAGTTGCTAGTATAGCTTTTTAATATGTCCTGGGCAGTGCACAAGACATTAAAAGACAGTATAGGGAATCAGGCATCAGAGTTTCTTCATATTAAATTAAATTAAACAGTATATCAGCTGGACCGGATCTGCTTTTATAAAATGTATCAGGAATAGGGTAGGAATGAGGATGGACAGGCCTCTGCTCTGATTTCTCTGTCACTGTGGTCCTCACATAGGCTACAGCTGTGCAGGAGCTGCCCAAATGTGATACTACCCAAGGGATTTCCATCTGTTACAGGAGAACAGGAACACGATACCTCTCCCTCTCTGGACCTTGCTTCTCCCTATGTGGAGTGCAGGGAGCATGGTCTGTAATCTGTGTTCACAAGCAATTCCCTGGGAAACTGCCAGCACAGAGGTGAGAGATGGATAGACTCTGTCCCTTCTGATGTGATACAATGAGCAAAGTACACTGCAGAAAAGCAGGAAGGCTGTGCCAAATTTCTGGCTAGGAGGACTTGGGGATTTCTGTGATTGCTTTAGGATCCTTGAATGAAAGGTACTACCCAAAGGCAGCCCCAGCTATCAATCTTCCAAAAGGCTCCTTTTCTGAGGGAGAATACCAGGACAGCAGTCATTCCATCTCAGCTTGATGGCCCATGCCAAAGTTTACGAGAGAGCTCAAAGCTGATCATGACACAATACTTGGATATTGTGGGACAAAAATATGTGCTGTAGGTATATTAAAAGTCTCAGCTTCAAATTTCCTAAAGAAAGCAAACAAAATTTCATACACATTTTGAGGATCTGTGAAGCTATAGAAATGTCCTGTTTTATAACTTTCTCCAGTAGAACATTTTATTTCTTTTAAATCCATCAAAATCTAATGACATTTTGACAGACAATAATAATTATTTCATTTAAAGAAACATTGATCAGATCTGCTTTGCTGTAAAACTTTTTATCAGCTGCAAATTTCTAGCCGTTCAAGTATCCAAGAGTGCTTTAGAAAAAGACTTCAGGCACTAGAATTTTACAATAAGTGAGTAACTGCTTGGAGAGTTTTGCAAAACAAATGGTTTGCTTCTAAGCAATCAAAGAGATGTTTTAGCTTCCCTAATGAGGTTCCCTCAAGGAGCTGGAGAATACTGACACCAGATACTCCCTCTGTTGCAGCAGATTTCCCTGGCATTGACAAATAGCCTATCTGAGCTAGCAAGGTCAGATGGACAGGAACAGAACAAACAAGAGTGCCAAACCTGTAGAAGTCTGGTGCTCCTGGCATTCCTAAGCAGGTGGGGAGAGGGATGAACAAATATTTTTGTCATTTGGAACGTTTGTATCTGGATCCTTGACAGGCACTTCGGGCATATTGTTTGCTTTCTAGAGACCAGGATGTGTCCAGGCACTGAGTTTATTCACACAGAGCAACCCTCTAAATCCAAGAATCCAGTGACACAATATGAGCTAAGAGCTCTCCTACATGCAGTGGAGACAACAAAAAGTTGCAAAAGAAAAATTGGCTCAGAGTACCTTCAGGGATGCACTAAATTCTGCTGGATTTAAAGGTGTCTGAGGCAGTGCTGCTATTAAAGGATCACCAAGCACTTCTGCCCTCACAATGGGATCTTTGCTCCCCTTAAATTTCAAGGACTAGAGCAGAAACAGGTAGGGCCAGCTTTCTTGAGTACATGGAGACTTTCCAGTGGCCAAAGGCATCCTGTTAGAGCATCTCTGGTGTCGTCACAATTAAGCACTTGGTCGCCAGAGCAGTTGGTAGCCTCTGGGCTTTCTGTACAGTGACCTATTTGTGGAAGGGTTTATGCATATGATATATGGCTACTTTAATGTTACAGGATTTTGGAGTCCAGGTTTTAGTTTTAAATAGTAATTAATAGTAATTAATACTAAAAGCCTGTAGCATATAGAAAGCATAGGCAGAAGCCGATGTGTTCAGAGGGCTGTGTTATGGGCAGGAGACTGGGGAGCGCAGAGAGGCTCCCAGTGAGGCTGGAGTTGCCGTGCTGATGACTAGACACGCACAGCTCGAGCCACTCCTGCCCTGAAAGACTTTACTATCTACCCAGACAAAGCAGATGCGGGAGAAGGAAAAGCACAGAGGTACAGAATAACTTCTTTGGCTAAAGTTACTCATCAGCCGACAATGGCACACTGTTCTCCTGAATACCAGGCCGCGCTCAATGAAATATTTAATATGGATATTAAAAGCTTAAGTAGGGAGTCATTAGGGCTTTAAAAGGCCCCAGCCCAGATTTCTAAACAAGGCTATCTAGAAGGAAGCTCCCAGATTTGTAACCACGTGGCAACACAATCTGCCTCATTTTGAAAGATGCTGAGCTGCCCAGTGGCTCCGACTCGAACCAGAGCAGCGCTGCCCTGGGGAATCCCTCTCCCCTTCGCTGCCCCCTGCTCGGGAAAGACAGCGAGCAGCCAGTTTGGTCTCAGCTTGTGCAGCTCCAAGGGCACCCCCAAGCTGCTGGCCCTGAAGCGGTGCCATCCATCCCTCTGGGCAGGGCAGCACTGACCTGGCTCCACTGCCCGCTTTCGGTGGGCATTGTCCGACGTGCTCCGCCTGGCATCTCACTTGCCTGTTTTCACAGGTTTCATCCATTAATTCTCAAACTCTGCCTGTGTTTTTACCTGTCATTCTTGGTGGTACCCGTCATTCTCAGTGGTACCTGTCATTCTCAGTTTTCCCCAGATGATCTCTTCTCCCATCCTCTGAGAGGCAGAAAAACATTTCGTTATTTTTAGGGGTGGACTCATGTCTCTGATTGGGAAACCAGCATACAGAAAATAAAAGCAGTGTATTAAAGTTTTGTACAATACGAGGCTTTTTTATTCCAACCATTTTCACAACAGACTTGATGAGCAAGGCTCCAGAATGCCATACATAAATGCCAAGAAATCAGATTTTCATTTCTGCTTTTTTTTTGATGAGAAATAGTCCCTGGGTTGTTTTGGAAAATGAATGCTGAAAGCTGGAAATCCTGATGGTAATTGATGTTTTTTCATTTCCATATGTGCATCTTTCTTGCAAACTATGTAGCATCAGCACAGTAAATATCCTTTATGTAATTTAAAAGTAAAATGCATCACAGAGCATGCTAATAGAGCCTGATGGTAATACCATATAAACAGAAGCATGAGGGAGTCTGAAAAAATCCTGGGCCAATTTCTGCTCTTGGCTAAAATCCTACAACCCCCTTGAAGTCAGTGGCATTCTGGGCTTGCAAATATAAGCAGAATTTGGACTCTAATTCTGCAAATCTCTTTCCATTGCAATGGAAAGCTGGCATTGCTGCTCATGAAGGCCACTGCCAAATAACTGCTGGGCCCAATTTCCAGTAGGCCTGGGCAGCTGAAACTCCAGCTCATCCTGTTAGGATAAGGCGTAGAACAGAGGTCAGAGTACCTGTAGATAAAAAAAAAAAAACCAAAACAGTGAGACTCAGAATCAAATAAAATTTAAGATGCATTTGTTCAAGAGAACCTTGTACTTTTTTCTTCTGTATGTTTATAGGCTGTCTCTCAGGAAGCAGGGGCTGATTCTGCTCACGATAAAGTCTATGGTAAAAATCTCATCAGTGTCAGGAGCTGCACACTGGGCCCCAAACAACAAGATTAGAACTGAAATGATGTTAGCACTAAACATCAGATCCAAAGCCCACTGAGGTGAAGAAGAGACTTCCCATTTACCAGCTCTGGAGATGAATTTACCTCAAAATGAATACATTACTAAGATTCCTCTAGTGATTTCCAAAGCTTTAGCAAAAGAAATAACAAGCCACTATAGCAGAAGCAAACATAAAAGGAGCCAAAGGAAAAGGTCCTCTGTGTTAGCAGATGGATTAAATGGATTTGGGAGAAGGGAGTAAACATCAGAAGAAACATCTTTCAGAAAAATTATGCCCATATTTTCCACAGAGGTATATGAATAGATAGTCCTTAAAACCATGAAAATAAGTTGTGCTGGGGAATGAAGGTAATGGGAGCATTAATATATGAAAGCAGATCTGAGTAATGCAGGTCAAGGAGAATAAACACTATTCCAGTTCTGACGTTATAGAAGAGGAAGTAATGTTCACTGATTACCACTCACCATTTTGCCATACATCATCAAATCACTGGCACAGCTGGGAAACCTTTCACTATTTCTTCAATATTATGCTTTCCATTCACAGTGCAACAATATGTACATTTAATTTTTAAATGCATCCTTTATTCTACCCCAAGAATAAGCCGGGACATCTTGTTTGGGAATTTTCTTCCTCAGAGGCCAGTGGCTTTTTTTAATACAAATGGCATGAAACTTTGTGTTCTCTATTTTCCTAGAGGTTGTTTGCCTCTTCTGAACTGTGGCAGCTTCTGACTGTACCGAACATAGTGACTCTGAATGCTCCAAGAAACCCACTTACTCCAGCATTATTGTAACTGAGTTTTCTCATTTTGGTCACATGAGAACTGATGAGCATCATCCGCAACTTAAGTAAGATCACATTTGAACATTCTGCTGCTCCCCCTTGACATCCGATGCCACAACTTAACATTTGTTGCACCATGTGTTGCTGGTCAGTAACTCCTGGCAGGAGGTGTCCGCCTTGTTCTCTGTTTGCATTTCCCTTGTATTTACGCTGCTGTTCTGCCAGCTGTTGTGCTGGTCGCTCACAACTGCAGAACAATCAATTGGCCTTTTCCTAAACACTGAGGATGTTGTGCCCTGCTATTCTGCATTTATATTTCCAATGATGAGATGAAACTTGACACAAAGAAAGCAGTCTGAGAACAAGCAGAGGGAATTTGAGGTTTAAAAAAATCAAATTAACAAAAGGTGATCATGGAGAGGCTGGGAGGAATGTGATCATCACTCCTCACAGCTCCGTATGATTACTGCCAAGACCATGAAAGTGCTCCAAATAATGTTGTGGTGAATGCTGTGATACCCACATGCAATGCAGGTCATCTTCTGCTCATGCAGCCTGGCATTTGGAAAACCTATTGCATCAGCAAAGACAGCCAAGACTGAATAATCTCTACCAAAATAGCTGTAAAACTATGCTAGCACCTCCATGCTGGTTGCACCAGCATTTTCTAGTGTTGATCCAAGCTCAGATATTCAAAACAAACAAACAAACAAACAAACTAGGTGTTTTCTTCCCATTAAGTGTTTTTTCCAGGTTTGTGGATCTACCTACTCAGCTCTCAATGTGGATGATAGCAAACTCCTGGCAAGTCTCTGCTTGGACTTTATCTTTGCTGAAATCTTTATGTGTCTGCTTGCAAGACCCCAAATTTTAAATCTCTTCACAGTACCCCTAGGAAATCAATGATCCTGATGGGTCCATTCCAGCTCAGTATATTCTGTGATTGTATGAAATGGAAACTTGTTTTACCCAGCCTCAGCTTCTCAGGCTTCACAACTGCACACTTTTCCTTCCTTCCTCTAAAACTCTCTGCAAACTCCACTCACCTCCTGGCAGTTCCTCCAGTCTTGGCCTGCTCCTCTCCCCTATCCACAGACAAAATTCTGCTTTTATTTGGTTTCTTTCATCTCCCTGGAATCCTGTACTCCCTTCCTATCTGCTCCAAGCCATCAAGTCACTCATCATCCTTAAAGCTCACCTTTAAAACCTCCCTGCATGGTATGGGCTACAACTGGCTGTGACGAGTGGGGAGAGTGTATATATATATATAAAAAAAAAAGTATATGTATACATATATATCGGGTGTGAGGTGGAAATGCTGTGCATGTGAAGAAGCTGTAGTGGATTGCCTCAGAGCCCCACACAAAGCGAAGAAAACAGAAACAAGCAGGTGACATTACAGATAACAAGAGACTCTAAGCCCATCGCTGCCTTCCCACAGGGCACAGAAGGCGAGGGGGCTGTGAGGCACTGACCTCACACAGCGCCCTGAGCCCCCCAGGCGACCCCGCTCGGAGACACCCTCTCCTTCACGGTCAGCATTTACAGCAAAATGAATTTATTTGTGGGGCAGGAGGGCGGACACCACCGTCCCCAGCAGCTGCCGCCCGCTCGCCCTCCCGCCGCCGCGTTCGCCTCACGTCACCCCTGCGGGTGGGGGGGCGCATGGGGCGGGCCGCTGTCCCTTTAAATAGCATTCGGTGGTTCACGTCGCCGCCGTCGCCGTGTAATAATTACTCGCGGGCCGTAGCGCCGCCTCCCGCTCCCTGCGGCCTCCCTTCCCGGGCTCCGCCAATCAGCGCCCGCCCGCGTCACTCTGAGGGCAACGAAACACGGAGAAAGGGGTAAAAAAAGTTTGGTGAGGAGCGAGCGGGGCCGGCGGGCGCGGCGGGCCTGGCGCAGGTGAGGGAGCGCGGTGGGGCCGGGGCGGCCGGGCCGGGGCTGCGGCAGCGACTCCGCACCGCGGCGGGGCGGGGGGACGGCGGTCGCCCGCCCACCGGCCCCCGGGAGCGGTGGAGGGGCTGTGGGGAAGGTCCCCCCTTCGTACCCCTGACCCCCGCACCCTGCGGGCGAGGGGCTGCGGGGCGACGCGGGCGCGGGGCCCGCGGCTCTTTCTCTGCCTTTTTTGGTGGTTCCGTCTTTCTCTCCCCACCCCCGGCGGGCGGCTGCGTGCGCAGGAGCCATCCCGGGGCAGAGGTGTTTGTACTCGTGTCCTTGGGTGGAAGGGAGAGGCAGAGCCGGCCCGCCGCCAGCGCTGCGCCGGCCGGCCCCGCGTCCTCCGCGCGGACCGCGGGGGTTTTGGGAGCGGCTGGACCCGGCGGCGGTGCCCTGTGGGCCCGAGGGTTCCCCCGCTGCGGGCCGGGCCCCGCTGCCCCCCGGGTGAGCCCAGTGCGGCGGGTTTGGCTGGTGTGGGGACAGGGGTGCTCGGGAATCAGCATGCAGTCTGTGTTGTGCCATTCTTCTGGTTAAACCAAGGGTTAACGCTAACGCCGTTTGTCGTACTTTCGCGTTTTGCTTTCTGAAAGTTATTGTTGTTGTTTTGGTGTTGGCCCAGGAACCCTGTGAGATTTAACCGATCTTACCTCCTAGGCTTTGCCAAAAGCCTGGAGTGATAGATAAGGGGTGTGAACATCCACTCGTGTTTCCACAGGATGTTAGGATTGGGTAACCTTAGAAAATAAAAAGGGCAGTTATCTTAGTGCTAATAACAACAGCAGCAACAACGAAATACAGAAGCTTCCACCATATGTGCTGATGTAATGTGGAGGCATTCAGCAAAGCCGTGGTAGTTACTTCACCCCCTGCATGGATTGACTTCAAGTGCACCGTTGTGTTCTGAAGTCCATTCCCGGAGTGTTTGTCCAGGCTTGTCCTATAATAGGTGTCATTGCATAAGAGCTACAGGGAGCAAAGAGCGTGCCGAGTTTCTTTCACTCTTCTAAGGTTCTGTGCTCACATCTTAACTGTGCCAAACTCTACCCTGAAAAGAGAAGGGTACAGCTTGGTAAGCTGCCCTGTGAACTTCAAGGGGAAAAAAAAAAGAAGAAATTATTCTCTTCTTCCTCCTACTTACAAGCAAATGGTTTTGTTTGTCTTGTGTCAAGTAATTTTTTGTACAGAGTGCTAATCCTCTTCTGAGCTGTGGATGATGGTAAGTCAACAATTGAGGAAGTAAATATGTCAATTCCTTCCTTTGTCTCTTTCTCGTCTGTCCTCTAACTTTTACAGCTTTACTCTTTGAATTTTATCTGATTTGTTTTTGTAGTGCTGAGGTACCTACGCCTGTTCTTTATTATCACCTAACTTAGAACAAGGGGACTGGCTCTTTTCTGATCTGTCTTGTGTTTGTTCAGGTCAAAATAAATGTATATTGGGAAGACTTTTATTCCTTATGATACTGAATAACAAAGTCTCTGACATGTTAGTGGCGTAATTGGGTTTATTACTTTGCAGATAGGGGAGAAGATACTCTTCACTACTGGAGAAACTGTCTCCTGTATGTATTTCATAGAATACTTCTTAAAATGCTTGTCTTAAAAACCTGTGAATCATGTTAAATTTATTTTAATCTGTTACTGTTTTACTTCTTGACTAATCATGAATTTATGGCAAAAATTAACAACATTGTATATGACATAGTATACTTACAGGAGTGTGATTGAAGAATGTAATATTTCAACTTCTTGATACTTCGTGGTCTCAGATGGCACATTCAAAACCTTACACAGATAGCTTGAAAGAGATAGTGGCAAGTTATCAAGAGGGAGAGTAGCATTAACACAAACTACTGAAAAGTTGCTATGGTTACAGATAAAGGTAATCCCTGTTTCTGTGAAAGTGTGTCGTTTTGTAACAGCTATATTAATCAGTGTGATTTCTGAGAGAATTGGAAGTGTACAAACTTCTGGCTCCATTTTCTTGGCAGTTAATTGCTATGCAGCCTTTTTTTTTAATACTGAATGAGCTATGACTTGCATTCAAGATATGTGATTTGACCTACAAAGATTATTATAGATTACAAATAAATGCACTTGGACTATACTACAGTTTCCTTTGAATTCAGTGTACTTATTTTTGCTCCACCCAAGAGATACCTGATATCAAGGAAGTGTCTTTTAAAATGTCTAGATCCTTTTTCAAGGACTTTGGCTGAAGCAAGTGATGTGGCCCTTTGTCACCAGAGACCTTGGTTGTGCAGCTGTACAAGATGCAATTCCATGTTCTGATTTAAAAAAAAACAACCAAAAAACACCCAACCAAATCACACACCCCCAGAAAACCCCAACCACCCCAAAGCAAACCAATGTGGCAGCTGCTGAGAGACTGAGACCTCTTAGGGATGTCCAGCCTTATGGGGCAGGGACAGATGCTTCTGTTAAGGGTTTATTCCCTATATAGAAAGAGTTGGGATTCAACATTCTGGAACTTTAATAATATATCAGACCAGCTAAGCTTTGGGTGGTTTGAAGATAACTGCTAAAACATCCAGGGAAATGTGTGTGTCTGGTGTATCTGTGCTGCTGTCCAGACAGCGCAGCAGACCTCTCTGTATTTACCATGTGCACCTCTTTGTTATTTCCAGATCTGATTATTGCAGTGCAGTAGTACATCTGGGATTGAAAACAGCAAGAGGAATCTCAGAAGTTCGAGACTACTGAAAACTCATCAGTCTGGTATGTTCTCTTCAAACTCCTGGAATAGCAAGTTGAATTCTTTGTGTGTAGGGGCCTCCTTAGTTACAGCTAAGGATAAATTTCCTGCTAGGTTTCTAGGATCTTGGCTTTTCATCAGCAATTTCGTTCTTGGGAAGTAATGTGCTACTAAGAGCTATGAACTGTGCATTGTTGGGTTTGTGTAGAAGATTGTTTTAGGTAGTGTTTGAAACAGGACAATGAACCCATGCTCTGGGGACCTTCAGTCAACATACACTCTGAACTTGTTTTCATCTTGCTTATCCAGCCTGGAAATTCCAGGTACTCTTGCACACTTTCAAAACTATAGTCAGGCTGGAAAGGAGCTATTGCTAGCAGACTTTGCAGAGACTGCACACCGATGTATTGAAGAATGCATAATATGAAAAGGAATGTTTGTTTCTTCACATAGGGAATTTTTTTTCCACTGCCTTTATGTAGTCATGGCCCTCATTAAGTTAATGGTTCTTTTAGGTTTGATAAAAAATTTAATAATGTTGTCTCAGAGTCATTTCTCAGATGCCGAAGTTCTGAAATTCCTATGCTATGTGCTTTTAAAATTGATACATTTTCAAAAGTACACAGCAAGTTTGAGAACTACTGTTTATAAACAGGATTACAGCATCTGAGGGTGCCGGGAAGCTAAACACTGCTTTGAAAGCTGTCTCTAGTAATAAGAAAAGCTAAAATTCAGAACTATAATAATAATAAATAAACAATTCAGCACATGCTGTAGTGCAGACATAATTGACAACCAGATGGTGAAGTCCTTTTCTCCAGTGCCTGTTCAGTGTGTGTATGCAGCAGATCAGTTTCTTTGCTACTTATTAACATGTACAGAATCCAGGAGGTATAATGGATTCAGGACTGAAAACCACGTGCAAAATAGTGAAGAAAGCTCTTGTGGTTCACACTGATCTGTTGGGATCTGGACGTTGAGTAACCATCTCTTCATCTAATCCCTGAACAGCCATCACATGTAGCTTTTGATCACTGCTATTCTTGTCTCTGTTGAACGGGCGACTTAAAGATGAAAGGCTCTGTTCCTTGATCTCTTGAGCTGTGAAGTCTTCCAAACTTGCTGTCTTCTGCATGTGTAAGATTACAGGACAAATGGCCTTTTAGCTGTCCCATGATTACCGTAGTCAAATGAGAGTTAGGTGCTCTCTTACTGTCCAAATGAAAAGTTGGGTGGCAGCAAAGTGATTTTTTTTTTTTTTTTTTTTAGCACTGCTGTGAAAGCTTCTCTGCTTAGGGGTCTTGTAGCTGCAATCTTCTATTTTCATTTTTTCTGCATTGCTACAGATATTGAAGAGTAGCAAAGGCTTAACTTGAGCCTGAACCTTAAAATGTGCCTGTGCCATTTTTCCAGTGTATGTGTGTTTAGAGGGAAAATAGATGGCTTTTTGCAGAAACTGAGGCTAAAAATAAGGCTTTCTAATGTCTACTTTCATTACATTTCCTTCAGCATGGGATAATGAATAGCAATTTTTTAATGCATGGATTCCCAACATTTAGATACAGATGTGTTTTACCCATGATTTCTAGTTCAGTGACCTAGTGTCAACCATGAATCCACTTCACAATGATGTGGGGATCTTCACTTTTATGAGGATAACGAAGTACTCCTGGGGCTTTCT
Source organism: Corvus kubaryi (assembly GCF_017639235.1). Lineage (NCBI taxonomy): Eukaryota > Metazoa > Chordata > Aves > Passeriformes > Corvidae > Corvus > Corvus kubaryi. The sequence continues at coordinate 4,819,829 of NW_024581133.1, read as the reverse complement.
TAATACAACAGTTTTGTTGTGTGTGTTTGTTTTGGTTTTAAATGAGGTAAGCAAATCTGGGAGGCCTGTGCTGAGCAGAGGAGAGTTTGCTTTGCCATCTCCCTTCTGCTCTGGGTAAGCCATACTCTTGCTTATCAGAGGCCGGCCAAACTTCTGCCAGCTCAGACACTCAAGGCAGGTGGAAGGGGCTGATGAGCACCAGAGCTGGGTTTCAGGAGTTGGCCAGACTGCAGGGCTTGTGGGGGAAGAGGTGGGGAGGAAAAGGGATGAAACTTGTAGTGATAAGAGCTGCTAGTTGCCTGTGTGACAGAAGCATGATCTAAAGTGTGGGATGTTTGATGATAAAAATTATTTTTCATTGCTGTTACAAGGAGGTGGGACTGCTGTGGCAGCAAAGAGCTGGAGACTTTTGGAGTAGTATGTTTGGTTTGGGTTTTTTTCCTCTCTTTTTTAAAGTACCCTAACAACAATGCTGACTTCAGGGTTGTCGTGTCTTCTAGCGCTTGGCAGTTTGGTTGATATGATTTGTGACTTGTGCTGCTGTTTTTATGGGCCTAAAGTTAATGTGCTCTAAATTGAAGCGTTCCAAGATTGGTTACTGAGATACTTGAGGGACACTTTACTGGTCTGTTTTGTTTGTGTGAACTGTGTTCTTGGTTTTGATTGCTTAGATAAAGGTTGGTCAAAAAAAGTGTCATGCGAGTATGAGTTATCCTCGGGGGACCCCAAATCAGCTTCCAGCAGTGCTGGCTCTCTCAGGGCACTGAATTCAGATGCAAGGATTAAGGTTCTTTCAGCTTATATAGGTATTTTGGGGGAAGTTATGTGAACATTGTTAATTCTGTTCTTGTAGTGTTTCATACATATCCATTTACAACCGATTGCTGCTTTTCAGTCCTACTTGGGTTTGTGGCACGATAGGTTGCTCTAAAATAGGTAACACAAAATGTGCTCCTTCATCATTTTAGCAGAAGTAAATGTCCTTCCTGAAGGTGTTTTTTATGCTCTTTTTGGTGTATCACAGCTCAAGGGAGTACTTAGCTGTAAATATTTTCCGGCATTGCATGGTATTTGCAGTAAAACAGTGTGCTGGACTGCCTTGGACTTTATTAATCTGTATTAGGGAAGTTAAAATATCCCCATTTTGTGGTGTTGGTGGTGGGTGAAGTAAGGGAAGGCAGGCAGCTCCAGCATTGGGAGAGGAAAGGTGGCAAGAACCAGAAACAAGATTTTCCTCTCTGCCTTCGCACGCAACAAAAACAACCCAAATGTGCTTGTGCTGGCAAGTGCTTTATCTTCCTCTAGCTTAATATTTTTAGTGATTTTACACTAAACACATGAAAATATTTTATGTAAGGCAACCATGCTACCCAGATAAGTCTTGTGTAACTATGATGATACTTGTGGGTGCAGGAGGGAGCACTGACTGTGTTCTGGATCTTCCCTGTGTTGCTTGATAGGAATGGGGCAAGGTTCGTCTTGAACCAGGTGTCATATCTACACTTGTGAAATACGTATTAAGCCTTGTTTTGTTTTTACTCATCCTGTCACTGGATAGATGGGTAGGGAACCACATCTATGTTTGCACAAAGGAAAAAGAAGCACTTTTAATCTAAAGGGACAGGATTTTGTGTAGTGCTGAGAGGAAGCTGTGCCGTGAGAAACGCTGTTGTCATAACGTGACCAGGATCTTGCAAATTTGTTCAGTCAAGTGAAGCCTGAATAAGCACAAAAAGTTTCTAGCAGAAACCGTGGTACCTTGTGGGATGGAGACAGTCACTTCCTGCGGAGTTCCTGCTGACTCATGCTTTAAATGGGTGGAAGTCTTTGGAACCGGCGACCCGATGTATTTTTAGCCGGGGTTACTAATTTGTATAGTGTGCTCGGCCTCCCAGGGTAACTCCAGTCACCCTTAAAGCGCGGATGGGCTCCAAACCCACAGCTAATTTTATCCCGTAAGTGGAGCAAGCGGCAGTTGTGTAATTGCCGCGGGAGAAGCGTTCCCAGCCTGCTCGGGTGTTATCCTCTCTTCCACCCCCGACCGGGAGCGAGGTGCCGGGAGCGGTGGGCGCCCCGCGGGGACCGGGGTCCGTCCCGGGCATCAGTCCCGGGGTGCGCCCGCCCGCGGCTCGGGTTTGTCACGGCGGGAGCGGGGCACGGTCCCTTTAAGAGCGCGCGCCCGGGGTGCCCGAGCCCGCCCAGCCTAACCTGCTAGCAAGGAAAAGTTCTTTACGTGACGGACAGGCCGCTCCGCCAATCAGCGAGCGCGGCCCGGCCGGCGGGGCCGGCCTCCGCCGCCTCGGCCAATAGGAGCGGGAGGGCGGGCCCCGTGCCCAGGGTAGGTTGCGCCGAAGTGCAGCTCCAAGTGAAGTTAATCTGGGGTGAAGCGAACAGAAAATTGTGGAGATCGTGTTGGTAGGAATTTTGCCGTTCTAATCGCGTCGTGTGGCGTCGTTCCGCCCTCCGGGGCAGTGGAGTTCATGTGCGTGGGGCTTTCCTTCGTCGTTTCGCTCTCTAATGATGGCAGGATATTAACATTTATGCAGGGAAGCAGAACAAAAGGGCTCTTTAGACAGGAAATAAGGTGCTGAGAGGCTCAAACTTGACCGAGTTTCTTTTGTCATCTCTCGGCTTTCACCGGGTGTTCTGATGTGGAAGAATCGAGCGGTTCCACATTGTCTTATGGAGAAATGTTAATTCTGAAATAGCGAGGATAATGCTGCTGTTTTGGAGTTACACAATGTTACAGGAAGAGAGCTCGATTTTAACTCTAACTTCCCTGATTCTGATGAGATTGGAGGTAACTAATTATGACAGCTGCTGTGGGATTATTCAGTGATAGCATTTGCTCCAAGTCATTTGTCTTAAATTGTCCTTTGTTGTATCACTGAAGGCTGCTGTGCTGTTGTCTGTGTGTTTGTTCTTGATGAGAAGAATGTCTCGCAGGTCTTTAGCATTTAGAACAAAGATATGTAAAAACTATGTAAAACATGGCAATTTTTCTCAATTTTAATCAGTTTCGTAGGGTGTCTGGGTCTGTCAGAGCTCTGATTACAAACACGGGCAGGAAAAATTAAGTATTACTGCTCTCTGTTGCAGCTATTACCCTTCCAGCCAAGGGAAATAAAAGGGGGGGGGGATTTTTTTTTGCTTTGGAATTGGTCTGAGTCTCTTTGGAAACCTGTATTGCCTAATGATAGCAGGTGTTTTATTTGAGGAAAGATTATTTTCAGTTTCTGTACCAGTTATATCATATATAGTATTTTTAGTGACACTTTGTGCATCTGAAAGGGTTTCAGGAACAGGAAAAGTATGAATTGCCATGGGTGGCATGGGATAGGGTGAGAGGGAGGAGAGCAGGAAGTGGTGAGGCAGGAAACAGAGGGGTTCTAATGAGAATGAAGACTTTCTTTTAATTTTCACCCTTTCTATATTAGATGAGGCCACATATAGAACAAGGCTTTCAGATTGGGAAATCTATTTTCTTACTTCCCTAAATATTTCCTGTTTTTTATAAAATCACTTGGGTTGATACACAGCTGCTCCTGGGAATTGGAAAGAAATACTCATGTCCCTGATACTTGTTGAGTCTAAGAAGCTGGATGGGTTTTGTATGATTAGTCATGGTGATAGAAGAATGGATGTGAAAAATTGAGCAACAGTCTTTCAAATGACCGTGGAAAGCAATGGCTTAGACCTTTACCAAATGTAAACAAGTGTTATTTTGAAAGTATAGCTCACTCTTTCAGTTTTACATTGAGCCACGCTGTTTTCTCCCAAAATGCTGGGTATAGATTGCATTCATATATCTGTCTATCTATCTATTGACACACTGGTGTCTTGCCATGGGCCAGTGGCTTATAGGTCTGAATTACTAATTGTTCTTGTTGTCTTTATCTGCTCATGGCATGTTTTAGATGTCCTGCATTGTACTTAAATCCTGGAAATACTTTTTTATAATGGGCAGTGACTGTATATGGTCTTTTAGCTGACAGTTGAGATAGGTTTCCTGTACTGGGTTTAAGACCAGGATATGTAAGTGTTTAAATACCTGGATATTAATTTCTTAACTTCCATGTGTTGCTAGGCCTAAGACTAAGTGACTAGATCAGGTGTATGAGGTGAGGGCAAGAAGAATAGTAGAGTTAGCTGGAATTCCTCTAAACTTGGGAGTATGTGTATTAGAGTTGCTGAAACTAAAGGCAGCCAACTGAAGTATTTGTGTGCTATTAAATATTACATTTAGCCAAAAGCTGGTTTTGCTTTGAACAAGATAAAAGCTGAATACATGAGGCAACTTGGTTCGTACAGCTTGATCACTGAGCAGCCGTGTTTCTTGGGCCCCCTCTGCCCCCCAACTTAGTTAGGAAAGATGTATTATCTGGGACCAATTTTCCTGATTTATTCAACACAGGAGTGAAATGCTCAACTCTCTTGCCACATGTATACAGTTCTAATGCAGGCTGTTTGTAGAAAGCAAATCTGCCCTAAAGGATAAACATACCACTTTGCTGGCACAGCTGTACAACTTCTGTATTCAGGCTACAGCAAATGTTTCTTGCCTGCATTCAAAGCCGTTGCTGGCAGGACCCGTGTTGTCCTTGCATGACGATTGGTTGTTCCAGCATTTCTTGTTCATAAAACCTTCTCCTGCACATGCTCCATCTGCAGATCTTAAACACTGTGAATGTGTTGTTTGCTGTGGGATTTATGTGTCTGCTTCTTGTGCCAGAATGGAATATACATCTCTGATGCGAATAAGAGATTCTTCAAATCCACAGTAACCGTGTGTACAAAATGCAGGACCAAATTTTATCTCCCCTCTTTGAGACAAAGGACATCTGTGCCCTACAGTCTGCTGGTGGCACTGCCCAGTGTTGTGAGGTGGGCGGCCAAGCATGAGCTGGGATGGTGACCCTGCACTCTGGTTCTGTTTAGGCTACTTGTGCCTGCCATGGGCTGATCTCTGTAAAATACCGCTGCGCCTTAGTTAGGGCAGAAGTTCACCCTGAAAACAGGGCCTGGGGCTTTGGATCCCCCCCCCCCCCCGCTGCTTGTTGGGCCCTCCCTGCCACACGCAGGGCCTCCTGCCTGCTCCCTGCAGAGTGGGTTCTGTGAGCACTGCAGGCAAAGTCAACTAGGCTGGCTCAAACTGTTCTGAACTGGTGGCTGGAGCCAACCCAACTGGCTCTTTTCCTCTTCTCTTTCCCCCCCTGTTTCCCAAGTGGTTTAGTGATCATTTCTGCTAATTGCCCTGTGCCCAAGGCAGAAGGGAGGCGGGAGAAGAATAATGTCATCCTAGAACATGTCAGTGATACCCAAAAACGAACACCTGCCCATGGTTTTAGCTGTGAGGTTTGGCCTCTAACTGGTTTTCTTGCAGTTTCTAGGAAAGGGGTGAGCTGAGGAGGTGTGATCAGCACTAGGGTGCTGTTGCAGGGCAGATTGGTGCTGAGGACCAGCCCTCTCCTGCAGATACAAGGGCTCCTCAGGAGATAGTTGTGTATCCTCCTGTGGTGTGGAGCTCGCTCTGGGTGGGGTGGATCATCTGCCCAGTGGTGTTTACACTGTAATAAGGTTTTGTGAAAATAAGCAGTTAATTACACATGACCTACAAAGGAATAAAAATAGTTGGGATCTGTTCTTGGTTTAAAATCCATTTAACAGAGGCATGAAACATGTTTGGGATTTTTAAACCTGCTTTGTTTTTTTTTTTTTACCTTTAGAAGTATCAGGAACATTGTCTTCCCTGTTCTTGTTGGATCTCTCAGATGTGTCATAAGCTTCAGCCCTTAATTGGAGGGGTGGGGTGATATATTTTTAACAGATCCCTCCTTCCAAGTGTGTTTATAGGGCTTTTGAGCTAAACAGAGATTAGCTAAAACAAAGCTTTGACAGTGCAAAAACTGTTTCTTCTCAATCATGTTGGGTTTTTTTGCTCTTTCTCCAGTTTTTGAAAGAAACTGAGGCTTTTTTTCATTTGAAAAGTAACTTTTTTGGCTATTAAATTATGCATTAAGAGAGAAACTGAGTTAAATCCTAACCTGATCCATCTTCTGCTCCATTTAGATCAACTTAAGACAGTATTTTGAGTATTACTTAGACAAATGAACACACTCGTTTGAGTATTTCCTAAAAAAAGCTGATTTTTAAGCAGCAGTTTTATAAACTCACAGTTCTTCCTTTAACTTAATGCTTCAGCAATCTTGCAGGAGCTCAGACTGTGCTGAAGACCACCCTGGCTCAGCTGTTCTGCCCTGCCAGGATGTATTTGTGTCACAGGAGTCTAACCTTCAGGATATGGTATTTGTCAGTCTGAAATGTAATAATCCTGTATCTGGAGAACTAAACTATAAACAGTGTGGCTGGCTTGGCAGGCCCTGGCAGCCACCCCAGCAGTTTAACTAGCCCAGGGTTTAAGACAGCAGTGCACCAGTGTGTCCTGTAATTCATGATGCTAATGCATCTTTACCTATCTGAAGGATTAGGGAGACAAATATAAACTTAATAATCAAATTGGAATGGGAGCTTGAGAGGTATTTGTGAGATGGAAGTGAGGTGTTTGGGCTCGTTGAAACATTTTGCATTGGATGGGGTTTTTTATTAAGGCCTGAAGTTTTCACCATCAGGCTGAAAAAAGATAGGAGGCTGGACAACTTTCGTGTGTGTGCCGTGGAATGTAATTACACTGATGAAAGCAGAATATTGCATGAGGAAGGCAGGTATTTTCTATGTAAAGTTTTAAGTGATGTTTGGGGCAAGAGAACCACTGATTCTTCAGGCAAAAATGGAGCATTTTGTACCTAAATTGGACACATTAATGCATTTTATGCAGAAGACTATCTCTAATTTAGATTGTCAGAAGAAAACATTCAATGAGTTGTTGATCATGCTGGTTTCAAGGATGAGGTGGCAGGGGAGATATGGGACTGCAAAGAAGGACAAGATTGTTTCTCTACTATCCCTTGTATGAATTTAACATGTTACTCTAAAATCATTTATAATAAGGCCGTAATGCAATGTTGTCATGTATCAGAATGTTTTCTGTGCAACAGGATGACCTTGGGTTGGGATCTGCATCATTATCAAGGTGGGGCAAAAGCAGTGATTGTGACTGTTAAACTGAAAGTTTTGGAGGTTGCTCTCCTTGCCCAGTTCCTTCAGAATCAGGTAAGATGCTTATGGGGTAGCTTTAGTTGCTGATACAGGAGAGTTTTCTAAGTGAATTTCACCAGACTTCTCGTGTTGGGATTATGCTATCCAAATACTATACTAGTATGATATGCTGTTGGATATTGGTGTCAAGTCCTTAAGTAAAGTGATTTTGTAGGTATTAATTAGAATTAGTTAACAAACAAATGTTGTTCTCCAGGTGAAAAGTGACAAGAAAAGTATTTATTTTAGTGTTCTACAGTACCAAAGCACTTGATTACTAACTTGCAAAGAAAGGGGAAAAAATTGTGACAGCGTGGAAGGACTTACCTGAAATGCTTTTCAGGGAAGAGACTTTAGAATTGCTCAGTAGAATTGTTTTGAGTATCAGCATATTTTCATGGGGTTTGTTTAAAGTATCCTGGGAGAGGAGGAATGCAGCGTTAGTAACAATAGGTCAAGGTAAGTGTATTATTATTAGTTACATAACAAACAAATTGTCAGCTGTGTGTGACAAACCATGCAAGGGCTAAGGCTAGTCCCGAGATAAAGGAGTGTTTGATTTGTTGGAGAATGGTCTGGCAGCTGGGCATGACTTTGCTGCCTTCTTAATAAGTCCACTCAAATTTGGTGCTTTGAGTGCATTTAAAAGTGATTTAAAACTTCTGTGCATAGCAATGGATTAATTTGCTTTAATTTTTTTCTTCAGTATAACAACAAAAAAAATCTAATTTCACACTCTGGTCACTTGGTTGATTTTGTTGCCTTTCTGCATTTGCTTTTTTCTTACTTGGTATCTGTAAAGTTCTGGCTGTTGCCTTGTCTCTTCCTGCAGGAATTAGCTTGTTATTCTGCAAAGTCATAATGTGACTGTGACCCATGGTCTTAAGTTTATACCTAGTCATTCTGTATATAAATAAATCCCTGATTAGTTGCTACCTACTTATCCTTCTGTCTTCATCCTCAGATCCCACACTACACAATCAGAATGGTTGGAACATCAGTCTGCTCTGAATAATACCTGTGTCCTTCCTGCAGCTCTGACACTTTAATTTCTCAGACTGTCAAGGCCTGAAATGAAGAATTTATTGAAATGTTTCTGTGTGGCCTGAAAGCTCAGCCTGGTGACCTTACACAGGGTGGCATATGCAGTGTAAAATGTGCATTGCAGTGTTACTGGGTTTTCTTGAGCAGCATCAGGTTAGTTTTAAAATGGGACAGTTGGTTTTTAAAACCCAGGGTTATGGGTTAAAATTAGTGATTTTTTTTTTTTTTTTTTTTTTTAAATGTAAGGGATACAAATATTCTTCAACAGTTGTGTGTGGAGTTTTGCCTTCACAAAAGCAGTCTGAGACAGAAGGGATTTCTGGGAGACAGTGTAAGGGCACTGGGCTTTTTTCCAAGCCATAGTGAGGACGCTGTACTTGTGGAATCAGCGTAACTTAAGCTGCTGTGCTTGTGCCTGCATCCTTAGGCCAAGCTAAAGGGCCTTGTTCTTGTTGATGGCCCTCTTGTTTCTGACCTGGTACCATAATAAAAAGGAAAATACTTTGTTCTTTTTTCCGTTGTTTCCTGATAGAAGCCCTTTAGGCCATAGTTTGTGAATGGAAGGGAATGAGCATCATGATAGAAAGCCACACATTGTTGACAGTTGAAGCTCAATATCCTGTGAGCAGGGTTTTTTCCCCCTCCTTTTTATCCCTTCTGAAGTGTGGTACTGGCTTTAATATGGCAAGCAAAATAATTGGAGATCTGGCCTGCATTTTTCTGTTTGTGTACTTTTCCTTTATGTCATGAACTTTTCTTTCTCTAGAAAGTGCTGTTACTTTGTCATGTGTCAATCTGTTCTCTGGCAGAATACAATCGCTATGGCAAGGGAATAAAAATAGAAATTTGATCTACTTCAGGAGTTATTGTTCAAAATGCTTCTAAAAATGTAAATTTCTGTTTATGTGGCTTGAGGAAAAAGGGGAAATCCCATGGCCCTACTTAACAGCTTGGTCTTTTTGGTTACAAGTCTCTCTTGTAAAGCCATTTATGGCTTTATTTTTCCATGTAGAATTGTAGACAAAAACTCTGTACAAAGGTAGCATAGTAATAAGTGGGGAGACAGTGGCATCCAGCCATGCTATTTTTAGGTGATTGTGTTCTTAACTTGCTGATCTAACTGTTCTGGACAGTGTGTGGGGGAGACATTGTACTACAAATGTGTGCTCGCATAGGGGAATCTTGTTTGGAAACAGAATGAATAACAGACTTGGTTATCAGGAGGGCAGTTCACAGAGTTGTAACTGGAGTATTTGTAGGTAAAAAGGATGCCCTAGTGATTAAAGCACAATGTTTGCAATGCAGACTCTTACTTGAAAGCTGTCAGCTCTGGCTTTCTCCTCAGATGAGAAACTGAAATATGTACAGTCTGTTCTGTATGGGCTTAGGGAAGAAGTGTAAAAAACTATTTTTTGTTCCATGATGGCAGTGGGGGAAGAAATGCCAGTTGTCCTCAATCAAGTTACTTCCAGTATTTTTTTAAGCTTTTCTTAAGCAGTGACCTCTCCATCTGAGTAGGTGGTGTACTTTTGGAAACCTTCAGAAGGGAGAGTGTCTCATTGCAAATTTCTGATAATTTCCTCGCCCCTTATCTATTAACTTAGTGCTTGGATAGTTAAGGCAACTCTTACTAATTCTCACTTGGACCTCCTGGTGATGTGTGCATTTTTCCTTGGCTTAAGCTCTAAGTGAGGCTATGCCTTAAATTTCAGTTCTGTTACTGACCTGGTAGGTTCACCTTCCTCCTGCAGTGTGCTGTTACCTTTGACTCTTCTGGCACAGAGCTGCACCATAAACCAGATATGAGAGCCAGTCCAAGCTTTTGAAGAATGAAGTCTTCGGGGGGTAGATCAGTTCTGTCCCAGCAATGCTGTGACCAAGGTATCTAAAGCCCAAATTACCTGTATCACGAAACCATTGCATTAGTTGCATGTAAATAGATACTGAATGGACATGTATAGGTTGAAGTTGGATGTTTACACGCTCCATTGTTTCAGGCAGTGTAAAGGGATAGCTGAGAGGAAGCTAAGGAAAGATGCAAAACTTCAGAGTGGGACCAGTTGGTCTGTTCATATCTTCAGTGAAACTTGACAGTATAGTAAAGTGATGGATAAATAGCAGTTGTCCCAACATGGCAGCTGCTGATCACCTGTGTAATATTTTCCTATGCTTTGTGCAGGGTGGTGAGTTTTAGAATGTAGACATCTACATACTACATGTAATTTGTTTGGGATCATGTAAGCTGGCTTCCCCAGTGATTGAAATAATAATTAAGGGATAAAAAAAGCAGCAAAAAAACCCCCTAGAATAGCATTGGGGTTAAAACAAAGTAATACCTTTGAGTCCCTTGACTAAATTTAAGTGTATTGCAAGAGATGAGGAATGCAGCTTTGCCAAAGGGAACGTTGTACTTAACCTCTTCTGCTCAAAACTTGTCCTTACATACCCTCTTTCTTTGGTCAGGCTCTAGCTTTAGGTTGAGTTCCCCATCAAACCACAGTAAGGGTATTGTATAATTTTGCACACTTAAATTAGACATAGTGCTTAATTCTAAATAGAACTACACATCATGCATGATAATCACAGTGTTTTTGGAAGTTAAGCTGAATTGAAGATGCCCTAGCCAGAAGTGATGATAGTTTTATTTATTAACGCATAGGAGCCCCGATATTAGGGAAGGAGCTCCCTTAGCATTAGGCCCACATAGAACTGTGGCATTATAAGCTAATTAAAATTCTACATAGTGCTGTTTATAAAAACAAATTATAATATGTTTTGTGCTTACTGTCAGTTCTCAGCAACAGGTGTTTTGTTAACAAGAAGCTGTCTATTTTGGGAACTCGTGTTAAAGCGGCTTTTATCTCTTCTGGGTTTGATATGCTTAAAATAAGTGAAACTTATGCTGTATTGAGAGAAGATTACTTATTCACTGAAGCTCAAAAGAAGCGATTACTGAATCTGTATCTATTCTTTTAATAATTATGAGAGTAATCTTGTAAGTGTTTGAATCCTTCTTACAGATTATTTCTCATCAGTGTGTAAAGTCAAACCTGTTTTAAAATACAGCACCAAAGATAGTTTATAGAGTTGCTCTCCTGCATCCCTTTTGGCTTGGTATTTTAAAGGAATTTAGAGAATTCTAGAATATCCTGATTCTGATTTTATACAGCCTCTGATTTCTGAAATGGCCAGCTTCAACATCCGATGCCAGAGAAAGCAGAATGCAGCCCTGTCTGGTCTGTTTCAGAGGAGCTTTCTTACCTTTTTTAGAGCGTTTTGAAAGAAGGCATTTCTGTAATCTGACAGATTTCAAGTAAACCTTACATTTATGGAGTTGTGTAGAAATAGGAAGGGCAACTCAAGGATTCCTGCAGGACCTGAATGCCAAAATACAGGTATGAGATGGGACAAACTCCAGAGGAAAGAAAAGGGCTCCTCAAGCAATATCTGTGACTTGTGCGGCTTGACACCAGTTCAGCCACACATGATGGAAACCACGTGAGCTGACATAGCCAGCTGCTGATGAGCAATTACTGACATGGTTTGATTTTTTATTCCTCTTGAGCAGAGATGCCAGAGCAAGCATTCCCTAAAAGGGTGCTCTTTTAAAAGTAGCTGCACATTCTGTCACAAGTGTAACTTCATGCAAGGTTTCTGTGGCAGTCTTGTCTCAGAGACAGCCATCTTCCAAAAATGGCCTGCTCAGCCTGTCTGCCTTAAATCTTGGGTGATCTGGGGAGGCTAAACTGCATAAGTACATCTTCATATTTGTGGGGGAGAACACTCTTCTCTGGCTTGTGTATGGACATGGAGTGCTTTGGGTAGGACAGTGTCACAAGTGGGGTGGCTGGCCAGTGTCCTCTCTGTGTTTCTCAGATAGGCCTCTTGAACTTCTCTCACCATGCCTCTCCCAGGGATACCAGATCAAAACCAGCCTCCCGAAACACATGAGATACCCTTTTCTTGTGTTCACTTTTCTTTGTCTATAACTCATTAGACATTGTCTTTACTTTGTACAGAACAACTATAGTTATGTGTTGTTCTCAGTGCTTTTAATGTTTAACTAGTTATCTTTATTGAAGGTCCCTGTAGTGGCTTGCTGTAAACAAGCGTGTCCAGCTCCAAGGGTTATTTGCTGGTTTTTATTCTTGAAGCCAAGAAGTGACTTTCGTGGTGTGGATGGGTTTTGTTTTGTTGTTTTCACTTGCCTTCAGGTTGACTTCTCCAAAAAGGCAGCTTTGTCAGCTTAGATTTTCTGATAGTCATCACTGAAGAGACAGAAACTTAGAACATTCTGGTGCTGCTCTTTCTGAAAGCATTTCTGTGCTGCTCTGGACTGGAGTTTGCTGAATGAACTGGATTGCCTACAAATGTATTATGCTATTGGGAAATAAGAGGTATTTAAGTTTTCTAAGTCAGAGGAAAAAATTATGTTTCTTTGAATCTCAGGAAGTTTGGATACTGTCATATGTAGGGGTCTAATTCTAGTGGTGCTGCAGTGTTAGCCTAGAACTAGGAAGTCCCAATGTCCAGGCTTAAATGTATAAACAGCTACAACTTTTGCCATCTTGACTTGTATTTTGCTGGTTTAGACTCAAATTGAAATGCATGATAAATAGGTGTGTTGAAGGCTTTATACAGTCTTTTACACAGGCTGCACTTAATCTTTTAGGTGTCTCAGCAGTTAGCAGATGCTCCAGCATAAAGCAGTGGTCATTCTTGTAAAAAAACCCATCATCAGACTAGTGGCTCTATGTGGCAGCTTTCTGGAATTCCAACACTTCCATGAAAATCCTGTTACCTGTACTCTGCCTCTTTGAAATCCAAAATAAATAAAATACTATTCCTCTTGTTAGGTAATAAAATGTAACATTGCTTGTTAATTATTGGGATTTTTTTTGAATTAATTTTCAGTAAAACAGTGAACTTTGTGGAATTGGCCCTTTGTTTGGTGTGTTGAGTATACTAGAAAGTTTGGAAATTCAATATGAAAAATGTTTATACTTCTTGGTTTTGTTTGTAGACTTTAAGTGGTCTCTGCAAGCAATTAGATGCATTTGCATGAGGTGAATGAGAGTCTGTAGTACCACCTCTTTTACAGAAGTTAATCTTTGGCTCTAGTAATCAGTGCTTTGCAAAGGTTAAGTGTGGTCACAAGTAGTAATTACAGTTTCAAAGTAACATCTATTAATAGTGTATGTAGACAAGCATGGAAAGCTGAGTCCTTATTATCAGTGATCTCCTTGATACCAGTGTAGAATCTGTGCATCTTTGTTCTTGCTTAGTAAGAGTGAAGAGGTTGTAGTGAAATGTTCTCTTGTTCCTCGTGTAACCTTGCGTACAAGAGCAGTCAGCTGTACTTAGCAGCATACACACTTTAACACTGGAGGCTTTGTCTGTGCCAGGTGTTCCTGGGTTTATGATATTCTGGCTCAGATTAGTTACAAAAGTTGCTAATATTCCTTCCCTTCCTAAGACCTGAACTTTTGTCTTTTTTCTGTCCATCTGCCACTTCTGAGTTGGCACTTTCTCTCATCTGTGTGTCTCTTCCACTAGTCTGATTGTTTCATAGTCTGACAACTAAAATCTGAGATACAGCTTTCTTAAGAGTCCAAATTTTATTTATATTTTGATTTTTGTATGGAAGGATTTAAACTTACTAACTACTAAAAATTTGAAGTGAAGAATAGACTTCCGTAACTCTTTCCATCTTTTTGCAAAGTTTCTGCTAGGAGTGTCTAGTATAAGTACTTGATTTTGGCCTAAAATAAGTCTGTGCAAGAAACAAAAATAAAAAGCTGTTCAACAGGAATAGACAGGAATGTAGTAGATATTGAATGACTTGTCAAGTGAGTTAGGAGAACATCTTATGTGAATCTTTGGTCACTAGTGTTGAGTATTTTGTTTTTGTTATGAAGTCATTGTATAAATTCTACTTCAAATTACAATTTAAAACTTTGTTGTGAGCAGCAAGAAAACCGGAGGCTCGGTGGAATGAGTGGAAAGGTTTAAAATGTATGGATTCTTTTGGTGCTGAGGAAGTTGGAACTCCCATGTTTTGAAAAATGCAGCAGCTGTGTGTTCTGCTGCTACAGGAACAAAGAGGTCGCTGCCCTTACAGATCTGCTTGCCTAGCTGGTCCTTAACCATATTCACTTTTTTTAACTCAAAGCATTCTGATGAAACTGGGTCAGAGTGTAGCTACACATGTAGCTGTGCTGGCAAATGTGAACCAGCTGCAGTGCTTTAGCCAGGGTGAGCTGTAAGATGAAATGACATGTCTGACTGCAACCAGCAAGCTGAGCTGAGCTGTAATGGCTGAGGCCCCCATTCAAATCTGCCAGTTCTTCTTGGCTCCATAGCAAGTTGCTGGGACATGATAATGCCTTAAAGCAGCTACAAATGACTGCTCAGTGAATGTAAATTGGAGCTTTCTGGGACACAGCAATGGAGTAAAAGAAAACAGGACTGTTCTGTAACTTGCTATTAATTTGTGAGTCTAGTGCTTTATACCCTGAGTAGTGTCCTGCTTCCAGCAGGACATCTGAGCAGCAAATTCCACTGTGAAGCGGTATCCTCGATCACAGCCAGTGCTTTGGGAGCTTCTGCAGCAAGATGGAGCAGAACTCTGCTCTTGAGCCTTTATTCACCCTTTGTTTTGATAAGACTGTAGGGAAATGCATTTCCTATTTATTGCTTTTTGTACCAGCATGCCTTTTCATATGGTGGTACAGGTGGTATTGGGTATCTGTGCCAGTATGCGCTCTAAAGTGAAGTGTATTTTTGTGTGCCCAACTTTGTGTCTTGCTTTATTTGTGCCTGGAATGAAGCTTTGTATGTTTAAGCAGCACACATTACCACTTCTGCAGTTTCTTCCTCGCTTCATTAGCGCAAAGAGAAAATGACCATTAGTATTGGTGCTACTTCACTCAGTGCTGAACTGCTTCCTTATAAAGGTGATTATGACAGAGGAGGGAATATTTTAATCACTTGTTAAAATTGTATTTATCATTTGAGGTGAGTGTCAGGTAAAACTTTCAGTGTGCTGATTTTGACAGTGAAGAGTAGCTCACACTCAGTGCTCTGCTTTCTCTTTGAGCAGCGGTTTCAAAGCTGGCATCAGAATGGTTCAAACAGCGTCTGCTGTGGTGCTGAGGCACAGTGCTGTTTGGGTGGTCTCAGCATTAGCTTTCGGGAGGGATCCTTCCCATACCAGTCACAGATTTTAGAATTGTTTGCAGAACTCAAGACTGTACTGCAGGATGTAAGGATCTGTTCGTTTTCCTTGCCACAACTTGAAGTATGATGATAACTGGTATGCAGGAGACCTTTTTCTTTGGGGAAGACAGATGAAGAGAGAGCTGGCTTCTGTGCTGGATTTTTTTTTTTCTTGTCGAGAATGGGGGGGTGAAAGAGATTATTGCTAAACCTTGTGTGTTTAATCCTGCTAAATGCTGCTCTCTGTGATCTTACTGATTAACATTTGAAGCCTATAAAGTTAGGGTATTGGTTATTTGAAACTAGTGGCATGTACACATTTTAAGTAAAAGGAAATGAAGAAAGCTGGGTGGGGAGGAAGACAGTGCCCGCTCTGTGGGGAAGGGATGTCCACAAGTATTTTGTTACTTGCTTTACAGAGTACTGGAAGACGTGTCTCTTTCTCCAGAGAACTTGATGTCCAAAAGATTTGCACTGCTCTTGTGTTTCTACAGCTTCACCTCTGTACATTTTGTAGGAATGTCCTTTGCATATTTTTTTCCTTGGTACAGAGAGGAATACTCTGAGGATGTGCTATGGTGAGGGAGGAAAGGTAGGACCTGTAGCAGCAGTAAGAGGGCACGATTAGATGCATGAAGTTAGATATTGCAGGAGTAACAGGAACACGTAGATTTTAAGCACCTTATTTGTAGGAAAAGGAGGACTTAGCTTGCAGAGCTGTGTGCTGCCATGCTTCTGGTGGCAATAAATATATTTTAGAAAACAGTTAGAGGTAATTTCAGCTGAAATTTAGCAATTTTTAGCTAATACAAAAAGAAGCTGTTTATTCCATAATCTTCAACGAAGTGGATGTTTTGGGGTTGCACTGAGAGGAGTTGTTTAAGGCTCTTGCACTTCCCTCAAGTCTGTTCCTTCTCATTAGTGCTCGTACAACTGGTTATACAACTATACTGTAAAGCAAAGCAGGGAATGTGCTTAAAATACTGTAAAGAGCTCTGTTGTTTAGGGGTTTTTTCTTTAAGGTAAATCAAATCTGCATTCAGAATAACCTTCAGAATTCATAGCGTTACCCTGTGAATGCTGTGCAAGCACAGCTCTGGGGGAACAGGCAGAGCCCAGAGGCATAGCCAGGAGCTTGACAAGGTCCACGTTTTTTTTTGTGACACCTCAAACTGAGAGGGACATACATGTAGTCATGCTGATCCCAAGACCTTGTTGTCACTTCATCTATGAAGCTGCTTCAAGTGTCATACTGAAGCCAAGCTTAGGAGACCATTTTTGAAATGTGCATAGTGTATGCACTTGGGATTTTTGAAATGTGCATAGTGTATGCACTTGGGATTTTTGAAATGTGCATAGTGTATGCACTTGGGATTTATTTTACAGTAGGCTTGATGCTCAGCAAGGGCTTGCTGCCCCTAAAAAGTTGTCCTATTTTTAGCCATGTCACTTCCTGTGCAGTGTATGTCATTTCTCTGGAGCTGATCTTCTATCAGATCAGCAAGCTCTCCAGTGCACTAGAACAAATATTTGTGTTGTTTCCATCAGGTGGCTGAGCTGATGTGGCTGGAGGCAGGAGCAGGAGGGCAGCAGTGGCTGGAGCTGTGGGAGCAGGCTCGCCCCTCTCACAGCACTGTTCCAGCAGTGACTGCCCGCCTTTAATGCTTTATTGGATGTTTGGGCTCGGTGATACTGCGGGTCTTCCTGGGTGAAGAATTACAGACAGTTTTGAAACAAAAATCATCTGAAGCTGAGCCAAGAACTGGGCTGATGGGAGGTCCTTCCCTCCCCCAAAAACATGTGTTCCATGATCTCTCTCTGTTGATGTTTGCTGCGATGGGGCAGAGTCCGGCTGCTCTGCTCGCGCTGTTTGCCCGCTGCCCCGGCGGGAGGAGGAGCAGTCCCTGCGGCAGTGCTGTCACCCGGCCCTGGCCCTCCTGCGGGAGTGCATGTGTGCAGGAGAGCTATGGCTCAAGTGCAGTGGCACTGGCAGGAACTGCCAGTACTTGGGTCTCTTTCGTTCTGTTTTCAATGCCTGTTTTTGGCTAGTGGTTCTCTTAGTTTTTCAAGCCTGCTCTTCTGCTGAAACAGGCATTTCCACGCTTGTCTTTAGCTAGACCCTGTCTCCTGCCCAAACAGCACACCCGTGACAAATGAGCTCAGAAACCAACCTGTGTTGAAACTAATTGGCACAAGGTAAAGTGGTTGATTTTTTTTTTTTAAAGTTTGATCACTTCCTTGTTTCATTTTGGTGCATGTGAGCACTGAAAGGGAGGGCTAAGGATGGGAGAGCTTATTATACTGGTTTGGCATTTTGTGGCTTTAGGGTTCAAATAGATGAGTTCAGCCATTCCAGCAGCTTACAGGTGGCTAAAACATGTGTTGTCCCTCCTGGTCACATGTCCTCCCTCACATCAGTTCCAGAGGCTCTCCTTTGTGTTGGACTTTCTACTTGGGTTTTTGCATGTGAACTGATTGAGCTCACTGAACTGTCAGAAAACTTTGTGTTGGTGATGGTCCTTTTTTCCTGGTGGGTTTTTTTGGTAGCTCACAGCACTAATAGTGTGGGTGAGGGGGATTATAGCCAACTGCCCTCTTCGAACTTGTTGTCTGGGTGCACGTTCTCATTTGACTTCATAACATTGCATCAGTTTGATCCTATCTCTTATTCACTGTATTTCTCAAATATTAGAAACCAATGAAAGATCTTCCACTTCCTGTGGCCCTTATTAAAACTCTTCAGAAGAATCCCTGGCACTTCCCCTTGGAGATTGAAGTGTTCTGGAGCCTCATGCCAGTGGCTTGTGCTTTGACTGGTGACAGGATCCACTGGTTAATGAGCTTGGGAACTGGCTTAGCTGGAACTGAGGCCAGCTTTTCTTGTTTTTCGTCTGGGCATCTTTGGGCACCTTTCACAGTTTATTTATTGAATTGGACCCAAACGTCTTTTTTTACATCCATGTTAGAGATTGTTATTCTGTGTTTGCATTAGCACCTGGTCCCTTCAGCAACGTTCTGTAGGGGAATATTAGCAGTGGCTGGTGCTGTTAACCGAGTTCCTGTGTGCTGCTTGAAGCTAATATTGAACAGAAGGGCAATCATGGTGCCTTCTGAAAGTTAGCATAGGGTTCTTTAATATGCTGCTGCCTAAAATTAAAAGGATTAATACTTGTATTTTGACATTGAATCTCTATTAGCTCTTGAAATACTCAGTCAAAAGTGTTTTTCATGAGTCTTTCAATCTTAAACATTCTATCCCAAGAGTGACATGCATAAGGTTTCAGCTTTAAATTGGTTCTGGTTACCAAAGCACAGAAAACTTGTGTTCATTTGCTCTCCCCTGAAATGGCTTCTCTGAATGTTGGGCCCAACATAAGAATTAAATTCCACATGCACTACTTGCAGTTTCATTCTGAAAGACTGTCTGGAGAAAGGCAGGAATGAAAGTGTTCTTTCAACTACAAGTACAGTACTTCAGCAAAAATCAAATTTAGCTGTCATGTGAGGTCAATGGGGGCTTTGTATGTCAAAAGCAAGTGCTTCTCTGTCGGGATGGGGGAGTGCAGTCAACAGCTGAAATAAGCTTAATTGCAGGTTGAAGCTGAAAAAGATGCTATCAGATTTTGGTTGTCTTCCTGCCTGTACATCTTCCTTGTCTTAAATCTTGAATACTTCCTCATCCACAGAGTACCTTATTGCTGTGAGCAGAAGACGTGACTTGTTTCTGTGTTGCTGTTGGCTTTGCAACCCAGAGGTTTGCTCTTGATATCAATTTCATATGTTTTGGGGAAATAAAAACAAAATGGGGTGGATGTGGGTGTGAGAGGAGATGAGATTTCTCTGGAAACAAAATAATGGGAAAGTTGTTTGTGTTTGGCTTCAAATACCTCTTATGTAAAAGGAAGTCTTTTTTACTGTGGTACTTCTTACTGTGGTTTAATGTAGTTTTATAACGTGGCACTTGGTGAAGTATTCAACTATCTTGAAAGCCTTTTCCCTCTGGTTTTTTTTCTGTTTGAAATGTATACTGATGTTACTTGCAAGATTTTTTTTTTTTTTTTTTTTTTTTTTTCCTTTTCAGTAATACTGGTTATCTTTGGCTTGACTTGCAAGAATTAAAATTACCTATGCTTCAGCTTACTTTTTAATCAGGAAATGGTAGACCTAAGTTGATCTTGAGTTAAATAATTGATACCTTGATATACCTAGTTTCTTAACGAGAAGCTGTTTTTTCTTTCAAAATTGGTAAAAAAAGGGCAGTTGTATATTTATGGATGTGGGAAAAATGGAAACTGATTTTATCTCGTGCAGTGGCGTGACAGAAATGATTTGCAAGTTAGACCACTTGATAATAGTTAGGAACCTCAGAACACTGATGGAAATGGTAATTTGTTGTAATCTTCTTGTAATATCTTGCAAATATCTGTAAACTTACTTTAATACAAGCCACGGGAAAAAAATAAATTATGCAGTTTTAATGAAAACCAAATTTAAGGATGTTAAATAATGAGGCGACTCATGTATCTTCTACTTCTCATTTTTGTTATATTTTCACACATAATTTATAAATAAATGGTTATCTGTACCTGGTCTAATATTTTTGACTGAAAGGGTGATTTTCTCAGTGTGTGAAAAATCATAATACAGGGTTTGTGGTGAGCAGTTATGTTGTCTTTCACTAATGACACAGTGACATGTGAATTCATGTGACTGTTGTTAATTATAATTACTATGCAGCAAGTAAGTCTGTATTACTATGCTTGTCTTTTATTTTACAGTTCTCATGCACAGTGTCAGGTGTTCAGGTTTCAGCATAAGTGTCCCTCTCCCCTCTTCCCCTTACCTGACTGCTAGAAGCAGTAATAGTTCCAATATTTGCTAAAATTACTTTTCTTTGCGGGGTGTATATCAAAAATAAGTTGGTGGGGCTGAGGGTGGGTAATGCAAAGCCTACATATGACTGTACTTGCGTTATTGGGCAGACTTTTTAGACTTTTTGGGAAAGGGCACCAAGTTACCCACAAGGCATTTTTTCTGGAAGGTCTTTTTGCTGAGCTATAGGAAATTCCAGATTTTCAAATGTCAGCTGTAAAAGAAGGGTTTTCTCAGGCCTCTAAATACTGGGTTGTCTGTATCAATTTCAGGTTTATAGAAGAAGGGAAAATGGCTCAAGAAACTAACCGTAGCCAAGTGCCTATGCTTTGTTCCACTGGCTGCGGATTTTACGGGAATCCTCGCACAAATGGCATGTGTTCAGTGTGCTACAAAGAGCACCTTCAAAGGCAGAACAGTAATGGTAGAATTAGCCCTCCTGGTAAGTAACACCGTCTGTACACGTGTGTGAACAGCTCAACCTGACACACAGCAGGCAGCAGCTTCATGGCCATGTCCAAATACTGATTGTTGGAGCATTAGTGCAAACCTTTTCATTCCAGCATCTTACCGTGCAGAATGAGCTTGGATGGAATGCTCATAATGTAACTGTGCTGCCACTAATCTGCTCAGAAGTAGACTCTCACTAATACCTTTTGTATTCGAGTGTTTCTGATTTGAAGATGGAAAAATGCAGAAAAACACTATGCCAACATATTTTTCCTGGAATTACTGAGTGTAGAGATAGGATTGATCTTGGGGAATGTTTGTGAAAAGCATTTAAAAGTACAGGTATTTTGTTTCTGCAGCCTCATGCTGAAGGATTAACCTGTAAACACTTGATAGTTTCTCCTTAACTTCATATACTTTCTGTTCTTTTTGGCCCAGTGCCCTGTGTACTGTCGCCTTTCCTACAACCTGACCTTTTAAACTGAAGCAATAGCTTCTATTGAAATCTGAGGATCTGGGTTCTACACCTTCAAAATGCATCTGGAGTTGGCATTAGGATGTTATACTGGTGTTCTCACAGATCCATCTTGGTTTTTTAAACAAAACACCAACTTCTCATGTCAGAATACTGCAGTTTATGCTGAGAAAGCTGCTTGCAGATGCTTTAATTAGCAAAAATAATAACTATTTTAAAACTCCAGCTTCAAAATTTTCTGCAGTGTAAGTTCTGGGGGCCTGGGGCTGGAATGAGATCAAAATATGGCCAAACATAATGGTGGTTTTTTTTTTTTTAATTACATTTCATTATGGTGTAGGCAGAGATCCAATTACTTTCTTGACTGGTGTCGCAGGGGTTGAAGAGTGATTTCGGTGTGTAACTGTTGTAGTCCCAGGAAGTAGCATAACACATTTTCCATGGGTGTGTGTCTTGCAGCAGCCTCTGTCAGTAGTATCACCGAGTCCTTACCGGTCCAGTGCACAGAGGGCAGTGCCCAGGAAACTCAGTCCACTTTAGATTCTACATCGACTCCATCTATGCAGCCAAGGTAAGACACTTCGGTGTGCTCTGTGTCTTTACAGAAAAATCTGTGTCAAAATGATTAAATGAAGTGTACTGATCCTGCATAATTAAATGCTGGAACCAGGATTAGGAAAAGGTGTAAGATTTCAGTGCTGACTTTAAAGCATGGGATGTCAGGGCTTCATCTGGCATTCAAATGGAAATTTGTCTTTAGAATTTAGCCTCAAATAGAAGTTGCCAGCTTCTGTTCTACAGAGATTTATCTGGCTGCTCTTCTGATTCCACAACTTGTAGTTGTACATTTACCAAAGGAGAACTCTTTTCATCTTAGAAATTTGAGGATTTTGTAAAATGGCAGAGAGCTGTTTACTAGAGCTCTCATAAATAAATGTATGATAATGTGTTAACAAGCCAGTTGCTTCACAAAGAGTGGAGAGTACTAGAACAGCGGAAAGATACAAGTCTTGGTACAAGTTGTGCTACTGAACTGATCTCTTATTAAGCAAGTAATTTCCATCAGGATTATTCAAGGATACATAATGTCCTCTTGTAAATCACTCAGACTTACTAAGTGTTCTCCATTTGTAAAAGCTAAATATTTGTTTATATTTAGTGCTTCATTTCAGTTTAGAATGACACAACCAACAGCAACTTAAGTGCTTTGGAAATTTTTTGAGTGAAAAGTGTTAGTGTGTTACATACCATGGAAGCTAACTTGTAGTAATACTCATTTCAACTTTTCTTTAGAAAAATGAATGTAGCAAAACACAGGCTGAGGGCGATTTCATCAGTTACTGCTGACTGATTCTGCTCAGACTGTTTTCTGCTCTCTATCTTTTTATGGGAGGTGTTATCTCATGCTTGGATCCTGCATATGAACTGAGAGCTAGGTGCCATGCTTGATGCTATATTTAGTCTTTCCATTCTGAGGTTTCTAGTTGGGCTAGAAAATACATATCTTACCCTGAAACAACTCTTCTGGTATGTGTAAAAAAAAAAGTTCATCCAGGTCAATGCACAGATGTGAACCAATTACAGTGCCTTGCCTTTGTTCTCTTACAACTTCAATAAAGTCATGAAAGAGCAGAAGTACCTCACTGATCACTGGCTTGATTACTGGCTGCAAGAGAAGTGAGTCCTCTTGGACTTGCACTTCAGAAAAATCAGTGTCACTTGCTTGGGGTTTTTTTCCAAAATAAAAAAGCAGGAATTCAACTTCAGTCTCTGGAAATACCTCAGAATTACGATGCTCTAAGGACAGATCTATTAAATTGACAGTGTCCTTTTGCAGGTGGCCAGACAGGCAGCTCGAGACCTGCATGCAGTTCTTGACAATTAAAATTGTGACTCCAGTGCTCTGGTTGTGCCATGGAGTGCTGGTTCATGGGCTGCTGGGCTTTGCCTTCAGAGTGAATTCCCTTAGTGAAAAGGAAGAAAAAAAATAATGCAAATGAGATAGTGCTACCTCTTGCTTGGGGCTTGAGCTCTGTCTTGTTCCATAGGAGAGCTGCTGGATGAGCAGCTTGTCTGGGAGTGACTGCTAGTGTTGAATTGCTCTCTCTCAGCTGCTCGGGGTGTTCATTGGTGAGTGTTCAGCCATGCTGTGATTTAGCAGTATGGCCAAAGGATTGGGAAGTTTTGCCTGCACCACTTTACACTGTGAAAATCCAAGGGGTTCTGTGTGCAGCTGCTGCAGCTTTTTATTACTGGAAACATTGACATGCTGCAATTTTCTTGTTCATATCACCAGAACACTGAAAGTAGCTCCTCTACAATTATCTTGCTGACTTATGTTATAAAGATCCTTGCATATTGAATGTTGCATTGTTGCTTCTGTGTGGAATGATGGTATGCCAAACCACCCAAAATGTTCTTCCTTTTTTGTAGTAGAACTGTCTTATTGCATTCAATATGAATTTAAAAAAATGTTTACCTTTTGTGTCAGTTCAGATTGTGGCAGTTCTAAGTGGCTACAGAAACAGCTTCAGAGTGAAAAGTTCTGGGATACTTCATCAGGAGGTGCCCTAATGTATCTCTTACAGGAAAAGAACGTGGAAATGCATCATAAAAATTGTAACTTTCTTCTTTTGCCCCCCAGCCCTGTGTCAAGTCAGTCACTTTTAACAGAATCCGTAGCATCATCCCAACCGGATAGTACGGCCGTGGACAAAACAGTACCTGAGACAGAAGAGTTGCAAGGTTGGTGCCTAGTTTTCAGAGGCAGAATTTATGAATAATGTTTTTTAAACTTTGACTGTTCTTAATACACTCCCGTTTGAGATGGCTGATTCTCAAACCCAAATATTGTGTGAAGTCAGAAGGCAAAATAAGGATAAAGTTTCTTTTCTTGAATGGCAAGTCAAGCTGAAACCTTATGTTTATGTTTAATTGGTGATTGGTCAGTGTCTGCCATAAACAAGTGTGTTAGTTGGTGTTGGAAATGCACATTGTAAATGGACATCCTGTTGTATGCCATGGCTATTACATGTAAGTAGAGTTTTGAGTATCTGTTACTTCTCAGAGTAACCATTTACAGCACATACCAGAAGCTTATGAGCATATTTGTGATAGAGGGTGTTTGACACAGCCATTGCAAGACAGGGTGAGTATTTTTTATGAACAGGAAATACCTATAAAAGAACCTTTTACTTAGGAACTGTAGTGGTGTAATATTTTGAACTACTGAAATTCACTTTATCAAGTATAAAATTAACAAACCACAGGTTATGTTTACTTGAAGGAAAATGGCTGAGTAGGTTATTTTAACTATATTGGCCTAAAATTCTTCTTGCTGGTACAAATAAAGTTTCTTTTTCCCTTTTTCTTTCTAAATGCAGACTTTAAGAGCTTAAGACTAAAAAAAAAAATTAGTAATATTTCTTAGGAAATGCAGAAATGCCAGATAGTGTACAAAATGTGCTCAGACTGGTAACCTGTAGACATTATGAAAGGTATTTAAAGGTAAGACAGTAAATATTCTGCCTTCTACTGAGACAGTTTAGGCTTTAGTGGGGAGGATTATTTTTTTGTGGACTAGTCTAAACACAGAAGTTTAGGTTTTTCACAGATACAACATGTAATTCCACTTAAACATTCTAAATATTAGTTCTTCTACTGTACCTCTGGTATCAAAGTTACACTTCTCAGATACTTTTCTAAACCTGACCCATCCCTTTTTGTAGGGTGGAATATAAGAGTCATTATTCAGCTACTGTGCCAAGTAAGGCCATCTCCTTAGTCACATAAACTTGTGAGAAGATTTTAATTCTATTTTTTTTACCATTTTTACTAACCTTTGAGGTGTTAATTATTAGAAACATGTTTACTCTTGAAAATATATGTTCTAGAGATACGCTCTAATGCCTGTTAGGAAGTTTGTGTTCTGGAGCTGAGAGCTCTTGTCTCAGTTTTGACAGTGCCTCTACGGGCTTTTCGCTGGGAGGCAGAGGGAATACTTTACTTTATTGACCCTTACACTGTGAAGTGACTTGGGCCTGTGAGAAGACTTTTTCCAGCAGGTTTTCAGAGGCATGTCTTTCTCCTTAACCATTTGGGTAAATCTGTGCTCCTTCTGATTCTCTACCTCTCAAGCTCATTCTCCTTATGAGAAGAAAAAAGGTTTCTCAACCAGAAGCTTTGAATTTAGGGACGTATCTGCATTTTACAGTATGTTTTTCAAGGATCAACCTATATCAGGTGTTTAGATTACTCAGCTGTGTCCTCTGTCCTTTTCTTTGTACCCTCGTTTCTAAACTAAGAACATCACCAGCATATAGTTGCAGTTCTAAATTACCATCCCTATTTATAACTCTCTGGCAGGGTCAGCCTTATTTCCTTAAGAGTTCCTTCTGTGTTGCCCTGTAACTGAAAATCATAGGAAATGTAGTGTTTCCAGTTTTAAAGCATTTTGATTTGAAAATATAAGTTTGGAAGGAAAGCAGCTTAGAATGGATGCTGAGAGAATTTAATTGAATTGCTCTAACAGTTGTGCATCCTAAAGTTTCTCCTTTTTTTGGAATTTGAATTTTAGGTTGCTGACAAGAATGTAATACAAACATGTGAATCCAAGTGGTTTTTTTTAGTACTGCCTAAGTTTCTAACATTTAGAAAAAGATAGTCCTAGCAATGTGCTAGTTGATCCCAGAGTGAAGTGTGTCTCATAGTATTTCTGATGATGTAGGGGAACAAAAGGAGAAGTAATGTCAGTATTTATTTAGATAAAATCTTGCCTTGTTGGGAATGTCTGTTCTGAGGAGAATTGTTCTATGCTGCTGGTGTAACTTAATGTATTGTGTTCAGCTGAGGTCTCCTTAACTTGCCATGTAACAGAAATTACCAGGCTGCAACAGCATTGAACGAAAGACTGGGTGAACAATTAATCTTTCTTAGATTACTGTTATTACTTTTCTAAAGCAGACAGATAAATGGGACTTGAGCTGTGTGCAACAGTCCTTGCTGTTTGCAGTCAAGCTAAAACTACAAAGGGATAAAGTTCCCAAAGAGCAGTTCAGAGTTGTCTTTGTTGGACTTACGCATTGCAGAAGATATAGAGGAAAACTCTAGAATATGTTATTAAGTCTAGACTTCAGAGCTAGTGTTTGTATGATGGTGCTTGTGGAACACTGCAAAAAGCCCAGATGCCCTAAGATAGGGACTAATAGAATTTTTTTTAACTTTAGTGTTCTTAAATACCATGAACATACCATTAAAGATGACGTAAAATGAAACTCATGGTTGGGATATTTGTGATTATCATAGAGGATTTTGGTTCAAATTTCTGGCTTCTATTCAAAAGCAAATTGAGACCTAAAATTTATGGTTACTACAGTAGATACAGAGTGACTTGTGGTGCAGTAGAAGAATCTTCCCACTCGGTTCTACACTGAGCAGCAGCGCTTAAGTATTTTTAAACTTTTTTTAATGTGAGAGCCATACGCACAAAGAAAATGTAAGTAAGGGTGTTTGAGAGCCTTGTTATGCAGGGAAGAGTGCCAGTTTTTCCTAAATTTAGCTAATAGTTACAGAGGCTCTCAGTGAAACTTACATTGAGGTAACTGGATTTTGCTACAACAGGAAATGCAGACTGGAGAATGTTAGCTCATGGCATGACGATGTCTTAATGAATTAAGACTGCAATGTCTGTTTTGTATAAAACTGCAGAAGTTCATTTGAGTAAGTCTTACCCCTTCTGGTATTTGTCTCACCTCTTTTAGTCCTTGCTGATTATGGTTCTTATCTTGGAATCCTTCTGATGCTATCCCCAGTCAGAAATGTGCCCTGTAACAGCCATTTAAAGCCATTGAACCTCCTTTTTTTTTTTTTTTTTTTTTTTTTGCAAACTATGAATTTTTATACATTTCAGGACAAAGAGAAGCTCTGCTTGTAACATAGGTGGTGACTTAGAAGGACTTAATAGACTGTGTATAATAGTATCTTTGCTAGATTAACCTGTGGAATATACTGTCCCCTCGGGCAAAGTCTTTGCTGGTTATCAGGTATCTTGCTATCCATTGATGTTGCTTAGTACAATGTTTTGATACATAGCAAAAGTGGTGAGTGCCCTTTCCTTTAAAAAAAAAAAAAGATCAGAATAGCAGCGCATGAAAAACCCCACTGGATTTGTCATGCAGAAGAGCTGTCAACTGGCGTAGAACTAGCACAGAACTGCATCTGACAGTCTCTGACAAACAAAAGTCCAGCTGCACAGAGATGCCTGCAGCTTTTTCCCTGACAAATGTCTGAGCTTGCTGTTGTATTCCCTTCCTTACAGCACTGGTTCTAGCTCTGCTTCCATCCACACTCCTCCCAGCTGGAGCTTGCTTTTGTTCTTTGCTGCAGATACTCCCAGCTTCTGTGTATCTTACTCCCTGGAGACTTGTCCTGCTGTGGTGTAGCTATGTCTGGTAGGCAGAGGTTGGCTCTTTGCCCTTCTTGAAATGAAGTTGGGGTTTTTTTGTTTCTATTTCTGTTTTGTAATGTAAGGAATGTGGAAATACTTGAGGAAACCAGCCAACTTCTATTTTTACCTGAGTCAGGCAAATACTACCATTACTTGTTTGTACTCTCCCACACAACCTGTAACCTGTTTCTTTTAGATGTGAGAGAACACTGAAGTAGGTTGAAAGTTGCCTTAGGAGAAATGTCTTTAAAATTAGGTCTTTACCTGCTTCCTTCTGGGCTCCAGGACAATGTAGTTCCAACCTGTAAGTCTAGGTCTCTTGAGCTGATGTTTCTCACCCCAGGTAGTGACTGTGTTCTGTGTAGGCTTTTTCCAGGTGTGCAAGAGCAACAGTGTCACAATAGCTGAGATTGTTCTGAAATACTGTGTTTTGTGTGGCCTCCGTGTTGCAGCCTTCAGCAAAAATAATGTTGATTCAGGATCTGAAAGAGGGTGTTTGGCTCAGCTGATGCTGTTACACAGAGTGCTTCTTACAAGCTGATTTTGGGAACTTGGCGAGTAACACTGTGGGGAAGCACTTGGCTGCTGGATTTTCTTCCCGAATCTGACAGTGCTGAATCTTACTGTTAAACCTAATGTTTATTACTCTGGTTTTTTTATGGTATTTTGAAGCATTTGGTGAGTTCTTTCCTTAAATTACATTGAAGGTGTAGAAGGAGAGAGTTCAGTCACTGCAGAGACACCAGTACACTTCAGACATGGAAGCTGCAGCAAAATGGCCAAATGTACAACATGGGCTTTAGATTGTTGTAGGACTTAAAAGGGAAGAGACAGACTTTTTTTTTCTCCACTGTTCTTACTAACTTTTTTAATGTCAGCTTCAGTGTCAGAGAATGCAGAGCCCGCACCTGAAGAACAGGACAAGTCGCTTGACAAACCAAAACAGAAAAAGAATCGTTGTTTCATGTGCAGGAAGAAGGTTGGACTTACTGGTAAGAAATACTGATTTCAGTTTCCTTATGCTTGTTTAGGCTTTGGACCTTTGAAATGTTATCTTAAAGGGAAAATGGGGCATGGTCATTTGATGTTGATTTGAAGTAATAGTCAAAGGTGCTTTCAGCTGAATCTTACTAGATTAGTCATTCGTGTATCATTTTGTTTTTCAGCCTCCTGTCTTAAAGTGAAGTTCATAATTCCAAATACTTCCTTTTGGAAGTCTGCTTAGCTGAGGAATTGGTTGATAGTTTGCTGCCATTCACTAGCCACCTTTGCAGTGGTCCAATGAAAGGGCCTGAGTTCTTCAGGGCTCATAAACACTAGCAAAAGAGCAGGAGTTTTCTAGGAATGTTCTGTGCTAGAGTGTCATGCAAAAAGAGGGATGGTCAAGTCAAATCTTGCTGTAATCACTTAAAAATGTATTTGTGATTCTTATGCTTTCTGCAGCAGAGGCTCTTTGGCTGATTGATTGACACTGGTGACTGAGATTTACTGCTAGTGAGTGAACACATTCAGGATTTAAAGCAAACCAATGTAAATAAGAATGTTGAAATATCTGAGCTGCTGTTTCTGTCCACAGGGTTCGAATGTCGGTGTGGGAACGTTTACTGTGGAATGCACCGTTACTCAGATGTACACAGTTGCTCTTACAATTACAAAGCTGATGCTGCTGAGAAAATCAGAAAAGAGAATCCTGTAGTTGTTGGGGAAAAGATCCAGAAGATCTGAACTGCTGCTTCTGCTGGAATACAAAAATCTTCTGACCATCTGCAGATTAAATTGACTTGAGCTTTTTTCCTTAGTCATCAGGAACGTAGAGCAGTGTATCTTGCCTAGACCTTTTAATCATGCATGTCATCAGATGAATAGATTTTTTTGGTTTTGGTTTTTTTTTTTTTTGTTTTGAAAATGACTCTGAACATTATTTTCATTGCAGTTTTCTGTGGCTGAAGACTTAAGTAAACTTTACAAGTATTATCCTTTAAGATCATTTTAATTTTAGTTGAGTGCAGAGGGCTTTTATAACAAACGTGGAGAAAATATTGGAGGGCTGTGCTTTTCCAGGATAAAACATGCATGCATTAACTTTGCAGTTTATTTTCTTGTTGTATATAGCTTTTCTCTGCAGCACAATTTCCTTTTTTTTTTTTTTTTTTTTATAATGCCTTGTATGGCACAACTAGTTATCAGTAACTGAATGTATTTTAATCATTATGGCTGCTTCTGGTTTTTTTTCCCATTAACGAGAGGTTATACATGTTCGCATATTAGCTTGTTTGCACCCTCTACCTATTTATGTATGAATCATTTGTAATGAGAGTGTGTGCTGAGATTGTGTGGGTTTTTTTGTTGTTTTTTTTTTTTTTAATAGGGTTTGTTTTTGTGTGTGTGGGGGGAAGGCTGTATGCACTTCATTGACTGCAGTTTTCATTGGGATTACATCCATCAGTTTGTCTGTACACAAATATGAAGAATGATCTGAAATACCTGTGCTGTATTTATGTTTATCCACGTCTTAACTTTGATTAAATAAAACTTAAAAAAATCCGAGCCCCTGTGGCTGTCACTGGAATATGTAAGTTGGATTTCTCTTGCTTTATTTTAATGGGGACCTTCCCTTGGTGGTTCCTTTACTTAAAGTGTATTTATTCACAGTGACCATGTGTATCCCAATGCCAGCTAAATTCTGGTGTTTTTTTAAAGCCTCTTCACCTGTAACTACCAGAGACACTGCAGTTTCCACACCTTGTCTGTTGATTCTGCCCAGGGAGCTCTCCGTGCTTCCTGTGCAGGAGTTTGGGGCATTTGTGACATTGTGACAATGTACTTCAGTTGGGCCAGACCTAAAGGTAAAACAGATGTGGCCGTGAGTAGGCTGTGAAGCCATGTGTGTGATTCTAGGAAATGGTGCTGTGGGTTCGGGATCTACTGTCTGACAGACAGCAGTGTTGGAGGAATTGTTCTTGTCTTGTGAGGGTGCTCAGTAAGTTTCTTTCTTCAAGGCTGCCTGGCCTGAGATCGAAGTCTGTGCCTCAACCCTGGTCATCTCCATCACTCAAAGGTGGTTTATGTAGTGCCATGGAAACTTCAGCCAGTGCTGCTTGTCACCAGATCTAACTGTACACTAATAAAGTAGCACCAGCTCCTCTCCAGGTGGTCCTGATGTGCAGTTGAAGTCTCACTGGGTGACTTGCTGCTGCATTTGTGAAACAAACGTGATTGCACAGCTTTATTTGAAACATTAAATTTTTAATCAAAGCTGGCTCCATTCTTTAAAATTTGGAATGCTCTTTAAAAGCTACGGCTGGCAATTAGTAGATAAAGCACTACATTTAGGATATAAACTGTGCAGCAGAAGGAGCTTTCTGTGGTAGTTACAGAAAGTAATCTGCAAGACTCAATAATAAATGAAGTAGCTTGTGCTTGAAAAAATGGCCTAACCACAATCTACGAAGCACATGGAGTTTATAGTAAAGGAAGGAAGGAATAAATAACTCTTAACTGCCTTATCATGGCTCAGAGATCCTGTATTTCCTCAGAGTATTTGCTAAACTTCCTCTTGCCCAGCTCAGAGTGTGGAAGAGCAGCAGCGTCACCTTCGGTGAGTGTTTGTTTCCTCTTTGCTGCTACTTCCATATTCTCTAGTCCTTCTCACTTTGATTCTTCCCTCTTTCTGGTTTCTCTTTTCCTAAACATGTCCTTTTCTCTTTCCTCTTTGCCCTCCTGACCAATGTGCCTTTCACCTGATGGTGATGTTTCTGGGCCAGGCGGAGTGGAGACACTATAGATTTCCCAAGGAGGGTGGGGAAAACCTGTTATGTTTGTCTTTTCTGGTATCTGAAAAAAGAAAAGGTACAGGAAAAGTATTCACATACTCCGTTTACCACCACGAGTTATAAAGCAACTGCTCCTCTGGCTCTTGATGACACAGTGGGATCCTCACCTGGCAGTGCCCACAGTGCGGCAGAACCGCACTGCTTCCACACCTGTCCTTCTCCAAGCAGTCTCATAAACCTTCTTTGGCCTGGCGTGTGCAGGGGCTCAGAGTTAATATTGAAGGAGTTTATGGTCCTGTTGTCTAAGCTTACATTTAGACTGGATATCCACCTTTCCGTGACACCTGAGAATTACGTGTCATGTTTATTTGCTTTGGCAGTGGCTCTGCGTTTATCCTGGTGGTTGATCTGCACTTCAATCTGTATTTTGTGTCATCAGTTTGAGGTTAGCAGATTAACCTTTTAATTAACACTAGCACATTCACAGCACTACAAAACGCTTGAGTAAATCTGTCTCCTCACGTTGGACACTGTATTGGAACAGACTTTCAATGTGGTTTTGTTTCAGTTTTGGAATAAGCAGGTTCTATAACCCAGATCCTATAATCTGGCCACAAAACATCTTCACTGTGTTTAAAGCATTTCCAACAGTCGGGGGAAATTTTACAGGAAATCCTCCACAAGTTCATGCTAGGGGCATTGTGTTGTTTAAATAAGACCCCTTTTTAAACAGCACCTTGTGAGCTTGTGTCTCAGCAAGTGAGCAGCTGTCACAGATGATGCTGTTAGGTTATCTTGCACTGAATCCCTGGCTGTACAATTTGCTGCATTTTTTTCTAAGGCCTCTTCTGCCAAAAAAAAAAAAGGTTGAGCAGCAAACCAATTCTTTTGCTTGGCATTCACAAGTATCTTCCTCTTTTTATTGGAGAGAGGTGGTCTTTGCTATTTAGTTCTAATTTCAAGGATGTTTCCTCATTGGTTTCTACTTTGGAAAATGAGTGAATTTTCTCCTGCAGGTAGGAGAAAGCTGGGACTGGGAGCAGAAGTACCAGCCTCCCTGCTCTTTATGGGTGGCTGCACATGTGTCTTTGGTTTTAACATGGAGAAAATGGAAGGACTCAGTGCGGTGCAGCAGCATTGCAAAACTGAAAACCACACACAGTGCAGTTTCACGTGTGAATTGTGCAACTTCAAGGGCCCCTGAGCTCGTGGTGGGAGAATCAGTGTGATGGAATCATTTCACCAGGGCGCTGGCATGTAAGTGACCCCTCTGAAGGTGAATGAGGGCAGTTGCCTCTGTCTTAGAGCTGTTGGATCCTTCACCCGCAGCGAGGTTCCCCTGTCATGGGAAGGCCTGGGTTTCATGTGAGGGTTTGTAAAATCATGGAAGTGTTAAGGTTGGAAAAGGCCTCCAAGAACATCAAGCCCTAACCCAGTGCTGCCAAGTCCACCCCTAAATTAAGTGCCACGTCTACCCATCTTCTAAATACCTCCAGGAGAGGTAACTGTGAGCAGGAAGACCCCATTTCACCAGGGTCACTGCCTGGCTGGGAACAATTAACAGCTGCTGACTCAGGCAAATCTCTGGCACTGATTAACCACTGCCAGGGGCCAGGCAGAGGGGTGGGATGGTGACAGAGCAGCGATTGGTTTGTGTCTGAGGACAGAGGGGTGGGATTTGATGCTCCTCTGCTCTGGGTTATGCCACCTGGAGAGGATCTTCTTCCTCAGAGGCACTTAGCACCTGGGAGGTGGGAGCTGTGTGTAAGCACGGACTGCTTGGGGTTCAGCATGTCTTTCATCCAGGTAGACAAGGACTCAGATTTTCCTCTCCAAAATCTCCCCTATGGGGTTTTCTCCACGAAGGAGGAGGTGAGTAACAGCAAACTTTGTTCTTGAGGTGGTGTAATTGTTAGGGCTATGAGGGAGCAGAATCTGCCAGCAATGTGGGATAAAGGAAGACTTCCCAGCCTGACACACAGGCTTCCTGACTTGATGGCAAAACTGTGGCTGCCACACTGTCTGTTTCCTTAGGGTGGTTATTTTGATGTCAGCTTCTTTGAAACTGCATAAGAGAAATCAGAAGTGTTGCTACTGCTGAGAAGTACTTTGGTTAATAAGTACAGTATTTGTTGTTGTGTGTTTTTGACCATTTTTGTGACATCATTAGATCTGTGTTTGACCCTTTCACTCCCTACGTGGAGGCATGGTGCATTTCACACTCAATTTTTTTGGTTTTTAACTCAGTCCATTTTCTTTGTGACTGTAATCACACCATGACCCTAAAGAAGCCCCATTAACTACTGCTCTTGGGGAGTTTGTTGGTGGCTGCAAAAGCATTAAAGCAGGACACCAAATGCGTGTTTTACCTGTTTTTGCAGCTGACCTGTTGTTTTATTGCTGCCTATGTTTATGCAATGCTGCATTAAACGTGTACAAATGTGTCCTGTTTAAAGCTGGGCCCAAAGCCTGCAGGTTGAGCCAGCTCCAGGCCTTCTATTTTATGAGCACATAAGAAAACGTGGCTCAACCTTTCTGCCAAGGAGGTAGCTCCCAATTCCCAATTTTCATGAGAACTGAGCCCAGCTGGGCTGAACCTCACACCTCCGAGTGCCTGATGGGATGGAGCTCCAGAGGTGTGTCCTGGAGAAAGGGGAACAAGCCAAGAGCTGCTTCTCAGAAGGAAAAAGTGGAGAATTTATTTGTCATTGCTTATGGAAACTTCATGATTATCTCCTGGTTTCTACTGCTTATCTGTGTAGATTTAAAAAAAAATTTAAACCACAAGATTGTGTTTTCTGATGTGGTATTTTCCAAAGATAAAGCTGAGATGGTGTTTAATCTATTCCTAGATGTGCGTGCTGTTATCTGGCAAGTTTGGATTATTTTTCTGCCTTCCTCAGTTACTGTTCTCTGAAAAAAAATCTTCACTCATACTCTATGAAATGACAGGCAAGACTTAGAGAAATTATTTAGGAGAACAATGTTCTGATAGTAGCTGAATGTTTTAATGATTTCAGGCTCAAACAATTGGTGTCATTCCTGACGATCCCAGTTACAGATTAACCTGATGTAACCTTTAGGTTTTTTTCTGCAGGAATGTTTGCTGAATAAATACTTACTACCACTTTTGGAATCTTGTTTGGAAATTAAAGGTTAAAAAATAGGTTTAATAGCATGGATCTTTGAAAATGGTTACCTTGGTGAGCTGCTTTTCAGAGTGGCTGCAAT
This sequence comes from Corvus kubaryi, assembly GCF_017639235.1. Lineage (NCBI taxonomy): Eukaryota > Metazoa > Chordata > Aves > Passeriformes > Corvidae > Corvus > Corvus kubaryi. Next base: position 4,785,166 of record NW_024581133.1, on the reverse strand, counting down.
AGTTTGTCTCTATTTGTGTCCTAGAGACAAATAAATGGGGGCTGTGGTGTGTTCTTGCCCTGTGCAGCTGCCGTGGGTCTGTCGGTGCTGCTGCCCCGCCGTCGCCGCCGGCTCCGCACGCGCCCGGGACATGAACAGGAGCTTTGTGTCCTGGGCTGCATCTGTCAGGGGCTGCAGCCACATTCCCCTGTGTGTGTGGGATGCTGATCCTGCAGCCAGGATCCAGTGGGGATCCAGCCTGGGCTTGGCATGCGAGTCCTGGGCTCCTGGCATGGTGTGAGGATGGGTGATGTAGGGCAGCCTCGTCCGATGTGGCACAGGAATCCTGTGCCCGAGCATGATGTGCTGCCTTCCTGGTGTCACCAGAGGAGTCCAGAGCATCCTCAGTCTTTTGTAGAGGAGCTGAGGGTGCAGAAATGCCTGTTTCTCCAATGGCATGCCCAGAGGGATGGGATCCATCCTGCCCGTAGCCCCTCCCTGCTTGCAGAAGGAGCAGGAGCATTTTCCTACTTCACAGCTTGTTCCAGACTTATGAGCTTGCTCTGCAATGCTTGTCACAAATACTTCTAGGGGAAAGAGGGCAGGGAAAGAAACCTCTGCTTGTTGTGCTGTCCTTTCCCCAAAAGGTGGGGATGAGCTCTTTTCCACCCCTCAAGGTCTGCCAGTGCTGCTTTGCCCATGGGTCTGAGCATTTTTCAGCAGCCAGACTCAGACTGGCTCTTGGTGGTCTATTGCTGTGGTACCAGACCTTTGTCCTGGATGGGTTAAACCCTCTGTGGTCACTGTCTTCCTCTATGCCCTCTTTGGGGCATTTTTGGGTACAAGCATAAACTTTTCTTCTCTTCCCCCCCCATGTCTCGATGCTTTGCAGCCTCGGCACAGGCTTGGGGTAGCAATTGGAGACCAGATTTTGGATCTCAGCGTCATTAAACATCTTTTCAATGGACCAGCTCTTGCCAAACACCAGCACGTCTTTGACCAGGTATTTATCAGAGCCTGTTCTAATTTCCACACGCATTTTAGAAATATTCCATAAGGGGCTTTAGCAACTTGTGGTGAGATAATGAACATGAACTGGAGATATGTTGTCAGGCGGGTTCTGGTAGAGCAAAAAACCATCACAGGTGTCATAGCAAGGAGAGCAGGGGTGTTAGGAGTCCAAAGGTCATTTCCCAGGAAAGTGTCATCAGCCTTTGGCAATGCAGGGGTCTGACATGAAGCCCTAAATGTTAATTCACTCCTCTTTGTGCCTTCAACACTCCACGGATGGGATATTAATGACAGGGAGGTTATGTTAAGGATAAAGGCAAATACAAATGACCTCTGGCTGCAGCTGGTTGAGATACCAAAGCCACCAGGGCCTGCAGTGGTGTGTTAGGATGGGGTGATGCAAACATCTGGCAGGTCCTGCTGCAGAGGGCTTGTGGTGTGTGGATGGGGGTGCAGGCAGCTGCATAACCCTGGCCAGGGGCTTCCAACACCAGGGTGAAAGTGTGGGACATCTTCCTGCATGTGAAGAATAAGCAAAATGTGGTCTTTTCTCTCCCCCCACCTCTGTGTGGCTGTCAGCCCACCCTGAACGCCTTCATGGGGCTGGGCCGGCCGGCGTGGAGTGAAGCCAGGGCTTTCCTGCAGAGGCTGCTGTCAGCTGGAGAGCCCACCCTGAGGGACAACGTGGAGCTGAGGAGAAGGTGAGGGAACAGAGAGTGGCTGCAGGCACAGTGAGATGTCACCTGAGTGACAGGGCACCAAAACCAACTGACGTGGCCACCTGCCTCCTACACGGGAATTAACTGGTGTTTGTGCACATTGAGTGCTTCCTTCTCTTAATTACGTAAAGATTAATCTCTGATTAATCCTGTGACTGCCCGCAGATCCAGGGTGTCACCCTCCAGCTGGAAACAGCGAGCTCTGCCCTGGGGTGTGTCCGGACCTGCTGCCTCTGTGGAGGCTGAGTGGGGCTGCCCAGGCGTGGGCTGGGCTGGTCCTCTGACCACGGCCCCTTCACCATGGCCTTCCATGGAGACACAGCTTCAAGGGTCCCCACCTCTCCCACCTCCCCCTGTGCCTCCCTCCCTGCCTGTCACACCTGGAGCAGCCATGGGGAGACCCCCCCCAGTTTGTCCTCAGCAACCACTCGACTTTGCTAAAACTGAGTATGTGGTCACGAGTCAGCTTCAGATTTGGGGCAGTGCAGTGGTGTAGGGGCAGGAGAGGAGGACTGTGCTCTGTGCTGTGCTGGTGGAAAGCGTGTGTGTCCATTAATCCCACACCTCTCGTTTGTCCAGAGTGATGCTTTTAACACCCCAAGTGCCTGCCCTGGCAGTGAGCAGGAGCTGTTCCTCCCTGTCCTGCCAGGGAGATTGGGAGGATTTAGGCTCCCCTGTGCAGGAGAGGGGTTGAACTGCTGCTTGCCACATGGATCTTCCCTGAGCGGGGCCAGCAGTTCACATCAGACACCCCAAGAGCCACATGCCATGAACTCATCCTTCCCATGCAGCAGAGGTGGTGGTGTCCTGGGCATGGGCACTGAGGGGTTCTCTGCACCCCTTGGGAATCCAGCCAGCCCCAGGGATGCCCCCTCCTCACACGCCCTTACAGCTGCTCCTTTTGGTGTAACCATCCCAGTAACAGCAGCCTGGGCAGTCACCAGCTTTTCTGCAAGGTCTTTTTGCTGCAAGGCTTTGCAAACTAAGTTAAGGAAGGAGCTGGGAGAGCGAGCCAGCCTCTTCCACACTTCTTACGGGTGGGAGCTGCAAGTTTTCCGAGATCTGAAGGCATCACTTTTCATTTCAGAGCATTTGTACCTCAAGCTTCTGCGACGATGCACCTGCCCGCCCACATCGGTGAGTCCCTTGCAGCCAGGGGCTCCTCAGCACTGCCCTTTGCTCCCACATGGAGCAGCTGCTTTATTTCCAGCCTGCTCAGACAGATCATAGCTGTGACAGGGAATGTGGTTTGCAGCAGTCAGAAGTAGATTATTGTACATAATGAAAGGTAGGTGCTGTCCGTGGCACAAGAATAAAAGCCTGGGGAAGCTCAATAGCAGCCAGAACACTCCTGGATGCAATTTCCTCTAAATCAGGGCTGTCTGGTGGTACATAACTCCTGTCATCAGGTTGGCATCACTGAAGGCCTTTGTGACTAGAGCCAGGCAAGAAACACTTGTTCAGTTTCCAAAAATTTCCCCTTTTGCCATCAGAAAATAATTCAGGGATTGCAAAGTTTCCAAGGCAGATACTCCAGCACAGCCTTATAAACAAGCATGAGTTTCCACTCCCAGACCATTACTCTGCATCCCAGATCTTGCCTCCACTCCCATGAGGCCATGGACTGCTTTGGGATTAATATATTCATATAGATACATAAGCATTTTCTGTTTTCAACAGGAGTTTGTTTTTGGACCCAAACCAACTTGATCAAAGTCACTTGAGGGCAGAACCTTCACAGGGGCAGGGATGTGAACTCGCCCATTTTCCATCCAAACTCTGTTCTGATCTGGCTTTTGCCTTCCACGGGGGACAGCCCTGCTTTGGGACAAAGTCTAGCCTGTCCCAGAGGAACCATGAGGAGTTCCCATAGGTGTGATACCTTCCTGAAAATAGTTCCAGGTTGAACATGTCAGAAAATTGCTGGCTCCCGGCTCCCACGAGTGCTGGGAACGGAGCCCTGCCGTCGTGTGACGGAGCTGTATCACACAGACACAATGCATTCAGGATTCCACAGCACTCAGGAGCAGCTCTGTCCTGTGTGTGGTTCCTGCTTCTCCTGAGTGGCTGGATCCTCCTCTGCGAGGCTGGGAATCCAGGGGATACCTTTCTGCTGGATCCTCCTGGCGCTGCTGGATAACTCACTGAGCTCACCAACGAGCAAAATGCAAACGCACCTTCCCAGTTTGAGCTTTCCCCCTCCTTGCCTGGGTTTTCCCGTGGATGCGGAGGGTGGGAGCTGTTTGCAGGGATGGCAGCAGAGGGCAGCAGATGCCCTGAGTATCTGCCGAGTCCCTGCGCCGGGTACCGCCGGCAAGAGGAAAAGCAGCGGGAATTGCCTTGTCTCTGGAAAGGGGGCTGCTGCTTTATGTCCTGCGTTTTCCCTCCTCTTCTCTACCGGAGACTTAAGGAAAAAAAAGACATTTTTTGCCTGCATAATTTATAGGTGAGCTGTTAATCACCCCTTTATGCTATTAATGACATCCCCCGAGCGCTCTCACTGTCTCCTCTCCTGCTCTTTTCTTTGCCAGGAGTGTATGATGTGCTTTAGCCCCCGCAGATGAGGGACTTTCCTGCCACTGATCCCTATTTTATGGCTTTTTTCCTCCTGCAGGAGATTACACTGACTTCTATTCTTCACGCCAGCATGCCACAAACGTTGGGATCATGTTCAGGGGGAAGGAGAACGCTCTGATGCCAAACTGGTGGGTGGCTTGGATTATTCTCTAGTGCAGAGATATTTTGCAGGCTTATCTGTACATATATGTGATGTTTTAAAGGTCTGAGTATTTTTTCAGGATCACACTGGTTTCAGTTCACAGCAGCTGAGAATCAGTGTTGTCCAGAGTTCAATACCAGAACCCAACCCCACATGTCCCCAGCCTCAGCTGAATCTGCACTGCCCTTCATTACCCCCCACAGCAGTTACTGTGCAGCCCCCCAGTTCAAAGACAAATACACCTAAAAAAAAAAGGTTTTGCTGAGTGACAAGAAAGCAGAGTTTAAGATCCAAGGAATTAATCGGAGAAGTGGCACAGAAGTGCATTAAGACTGCAACACAGCTCTGGATTACATTTCACTTCCATCCTTGTATCAGTGAGGTGCTTAGGTCTGTGCCCATCTATACAGAGCTCCCTCTCCTTGTACCTCACACTCCCTTGGTGCTTCCAGCCCAAAAAGCTGCTCTGGCACACAGCTAACCCAGGCACTGTGGTGCTCTTTCTCAAGGCTGCACCTACCTGTGGGTTATCACGGCCGGGCATCGTCTGTTGTGGTGTCTGGGACGCCCATCCGGAGACCTGTGGGGCAAACGAAACCTGACAATGGTGAGTCTGTGGGAGGATTTTAATGTGGATTGTTACTTACTTTGGTTTTTAATTTTACTCCGCATCATAAATTAGTGAAGTGGAAGGGTCTGGGATTCCTTGCCTAAAGCCCAGCCTGGGGTCAGGGCAAGAGAAAGCCCTGGTTTAAGCCCATTTTCTGTTCCATGCCAAGCAGCACCACTGCTGTTTCTGCTGGACATCTATTTTCCTACCTGTGCCCCTGATGTAAAATATTCTTTCTTCTACCCCCAGATAAACCTCCAGTGTTTGGTGCTTGTAAACGTCTGGATATCGAGTTAGAAATGGTGAGTGGGTCTTTTTTTTTTTCTCCTTATGACTTGAAAAACATTAAAATAGAAACGGGGAAGAAAGGGTGGGTTTAGCTTCTTCTAAACAGAATGTCCCATAGGGTCCATTCCTGTGTTCCTCTCTGAGCTGTCAGTGCTACAGGCAGTGAAGACTTCTGTGGTGCAAACCTTCCCTTTGGATGAGGAGCGGGGTGCCTTAGCTCATTGGGAGGTTTGCTCATGCAGCTCTCAGGCTGGAAAAAGCTCACCTGGCCAAAGCTGAGCACCCGTGGTGCAGTCAGGCAGCAGAATTCTTTCCATCAGCCACCACAGCCTGTTTCCTGGCTAGCAGTTACCTCTGCACTGCAGCCAGGATCTTTCAGTGGACAGCTGGGGGTTTGGAAGTACAGGCTGTCTGCACCTTGAGCTAGAGCAGAGGAAGCCCTGAGTTCTTGGGAGTGGGATTCAAATCCTCATTCTCCTGCCTGGAAAGCTGAAACCTGTGCTGTGGGTGTTGTAAAAAAACATGTTGGGAAGGCACATCATGCCGTGGCTTAGTGTGATCCAGAAGGGGGAGTTTCATAGGATTGTTCATTAAGATTTATATCATTTTAATGGCTTATATAATTTTTTAATGATTTATTCCCAATCTTTCCCCTTTAAAAAAAAAGAAGTGGAAGAAGTGTATTATTGATGAAAATGGTTATAAAAATGAAGTGAAAGTCTTTAATGCTCTGTGCTTTGCCAATCAGTGCTATAAGGGGGGGATGAAGTCCCATAAAGTGGGGTTCCTGTGGTGCTGCCATAGCTCTGCTTCATAGCTCTGCTTCCCAGCCTGAGTTCTACTGCTGCCTGCTGTGAAAGAAAAAGGAAAAACTTCCACATTGTAGACAGAAAGAGACAGCTGAGATTCCTTGTGGAATCCTCTGCATGTGCAGTTTGTAGATTCTTAACGGAGCCGGTGCAGGCACCCAGTTCATGGCCTGCTTTACTTGGTTGGGCACATTTCTCCACCTGCCTGTTCTTCCCCACTGTCTCACCAGGCTCCAGCCACATTCAGTATCCCCTTGGATGACTTTAAACTCCTTCCCGGTCACTGCCTGCAGCAATCAGTCCCTTCAGTGGGCAAACCTGTCCTGAATCCAGACTGTAATTAGGAGGGAACATTTCTCCTCCTGCATTTTGACAACATCGTGTCCTTGTTTAATGTCTGTCTCTTAGCAACACAGAGCTCTTAAGTAATTCAAGCCTGCCAGCTTCATGGAGGGGAAGAAAAGGGGAGTAGGCCATGGGTTTTGTCCAAATGTGTGTGGGAAATGGTGCAAAACCCATCCTGCCCAGCCTCTGTTGCTGCTGTCTGTAACTCTCTGAGCAGTAAAGATTTTTAAGTTCAAAAACATAATCAACATGTTGCTTTTTGATTTCAGGCATTCTTTGTAGGCCCTGGAAACAAGTATGGGGAGCCCATTCCCATCAGCAGAGCCCAGGAGCACATCTTTGGGATGGTCCTGATGAACGACTGGAGCGGTAACCGGTGCTGTGGGGATCTGCCTGGAGAGGGGGTTACAGCACCATGGGAAGCCCTGGAGAGGGATAAATTCCATATTTTAGTAGTAGAACGCTGATCCCTGAAACCACTGGGTACAATTGAAAGGGATGAAAATAAAGTGTTGCCTGTATTTTTCAGTGCCTGTATCAATCTGGCTTCGATCAATTAGCAGAACCAGGAATTTCTGCCTAATGAAGATTTATTTACTTATGGAAGAGCTAATATCAGTCTAGTTTCTTCTGGGCAGGGATGGAGGAGTCCTAAGAATGGTGATACCAAGGATGGTGATTGGTTTCAGTGTCAGGAAAAGGATTTGGCAATCACAAATCCCTCAGTCTCTGCAAGGACTTAACTTGTTGAAATTCTCCCTATGAGTGGCAAAGACAAGTATCTGGGTATAAAAGCATTAATTAAACTGGAGGTAAAAATACTGGTTAAATAGGGCCTGGTTTGTTTTACTTATTGCTGGTTTGCCTTCCTAATCTATCTGATGTAAGAAAATTGGGTTGAAGCTTCGAAATGGATGGATTTAAATTAGGATTTGGGCACAACAGCTGGAAAAGGGCGGGGATAACATTTTCAATTCATGTTACTGCTTCATGGGTCTGATGGATGTGCAATTCCTAGGATATATTTACCTGCATTGCTTTGGATGTTCTCTTCCCAGCCCGTGACATCCAGAAGTGGGAATATGTTCCTCTGGGTCCTTTCCTGAGCAAGAGCCTTGGCACAACCATCTCTCCGTGGGTTGTCACCATGGAAGCTCTCATGCCATTTGTGTTGCCAAACCCTGTCCAGGTCAGCAAGGGAAAGGGCTGAAATAAAGGAAAAGCAGTGCTGGGAAAATGTCAGCAGAGCTGGAAGATCCTATCAGTAGAAATCACTGAGCTGTATCCATGCCAAGGATTGTCTCCATGGAATTTACAGTTGTGATTCTGCTTCTGAGCAGATGAAGGCCTCTGAGTTCAAATGCTCATTGGTGTCACTGGCCCTGGCACATGGTGTGCTGTCATCCTGCTTGAGCAGGACAGAAAAATCATCTCTAAAACACCTGGAAAATAAACTAATCAGAGCTTCTTCTGGGTCTCTAGTAGCACTTAGCAGCCAGCAAGTGGTGGAGGGAGGGTGGAGTCAAGCCAGAACACTTTGTTCAAGCATATCCAGTTGTCTACATTATGTAGGTGGTTAAAACTGGAAAAGATAACAGAGTCTTGCAGAGACCTCACCATCTTTTCTGTGTAGGCACAGAGCAAAGGTGTGCTGGCACTCCCTTTGTGCTGGATTAACATCCATGCTGAAATGATGGACATGGCTTTTGCAAACCTTGTGCAGAAAAAGGAATTGGATTATATGGGTATCATATCTGTTCAGGAAGAACTTTAAAAGTGTGTGCATGAGACCAAACACAGTGATAATCTGAGCAGTAGGAAGGGTGAAGTGAATGGGTTGTGCAGCACAGGCTGGGTACACAAATACTCACTGGAATGGCTTGTGGATTTTTTTCCTTTCTTTTTGTTCAGACTATGATGTGTTTTATATGCTCTTAGGATCCTAAGCCGCTGCCCTACCTTCAGGATAAAGAGCCCTACACTTTCGACATCAAGCTCTTTGTTGCTATTAAAGGTAGGGCAAAGCTGAGTGGGTTGCAAAGCTGAAATTGCCAATTAAATATTGTGGCACCACCACACCTTTCAGGCGCTTTGCTCTGGGCTCTGCACTCCTTCTTTTCCCTCTTTGCCCAGATTGCCTCTGTCACAGAAAGAGGCAGAGCTCCTCCTGCTCCCTGCTGTGCCCAGCAGGGAATGCCCCCCAGGTGGTCAGCTCCCCTTGAGGAGGGTCCCTGAGGGGTCTCCTCGCATCAGCAGGGGTCATCAGGGTGTGGAATAAGCAGGTTTGTGTGGGATCCAGATGTTAACCCAGCTCAGCCCCCACCTTATGGCCCTGCTGACCACTAGGTCCAGGTGGTTTTCCTATAGGAGAGCAGAGAGTAGGAAATGGGCAGCTTGATGCTACTGCAGTGCAATCCCCACACTTGTTCCCTATGAAATCCTGGTCTTCATAGCAATAAAAAATGTTATTACTGGTTTCTCACTAGGGATTACAATGATAAAAGAAGTTTCCATCCATCTGTAAAATAAAAAGACTCCAACATCATTCATCCAACACAAACAAATTGCTTCTTTCTTTCTTATTCTTTATTTTCTGCAGGAGAAGGAATGAGCACACCAACTACTGTATGCAGATCCAATTTCAAGGTAAGACTCCAGTATCTTTTGTTTATTTGCAATCTTGCTGATGCCATCAGCTCCAGCCCTAGGCAATTTCAAACACTGCTCTTTGCATTAGAGTCATAGAACAGAATCACTGAACCACTAAGGTTGGAAAAGATCTCCAAGATCATCGAGTCCGAATGTTAACCCAGCACCGCCAAGCCCACGACTAAACCATGTCCCTCACATCCCCACAGCTTTTGAACACTTCCAGGGATGGTGAATCCACCACTTCCATGGGTAGCCTGTTCCAGTGCAGCTGAAGATCAGATCTGAGTCTGCATAGGAGACAGAGGGGGAAAAAATTGGAAGATGGTGATAGTTCCCCCCTGTGAGATGGAAACACCTGAATGCTCGATGGGGGGGCACCTCTTCCTGCTGCTGGGTTTGGGGTGCTCAGAGCATCCTTAGCTCTGTGCCCATTTGGTGGGGAGCTGTGAGGACAGAGTTCTACAGGAAGAGGGAAATGCCTCTTGCAGTACAGCTCTGCAGCCACAGCTCTAATTTAGATGCCACTCACTGCTGCCAGCCTGGGTCTGCCCCATCCCCTCTGTGGGCAGCGTGGTGGCTCTGCCTCCACCCCCTGATTGAAGCCAGGAGATTTATGTGCCAGCTGCAGCAATTCTCAATCAATTTCATATTCACATTTGGCTCTTTGCATGGTAATTACCTTAATCAGTAAATCAGTAGTCAGCAAATCAGTAATAAGTAGATTTTCCTATAAGGCTGTTAAAATACTGGGTGTAATCAGGGAGCCTGGGTCAGCAGTACTGGCCTTAGAGAGGAAGAAGAGGGAAAATGACATCCAGCTGAAATAAGAAAAATTTAAAGGGATTTTTAAATTGCATGTTAAAATGTGGGTTTTATGAATGCCATAGGCCAGGCCACATGACTCCATTCTGCACAGCCTAATGGCCCACCCGAGAGGTTCATCCTTTGTTGCCTCCTTGCTTTAGCCTCCTCTTCCTCCTTCCTCCAGCACATGTACTGGACCATGAAACAGCAGCTGGCTCATCATTCCATCAATGGCTGCAACCTCAGACCTGGAGACCTCCTGGCCTCTGGCACCATCAGTGGACCTGTAAGTGTTGAAACAATGACAGCCACTGGTCAGCAACTTGAAACCAACTGAGCACGGCTTGGGTCTAAGCCCTGCCTGACCTGAGCACCACGAAACCATTTGCAGTTCTTTCCCTGGCACGCTGGGCTGCTGCTTTGGTAGCCCCAAAATCACCCTGAGAAGTGGTTTGGTTTGGGTAGGGTTTTTGTTTGGCTGGTTTTTCATGTGGTTGAGTTTTGGGGTTTTGATCTCTCCTACTTCTTTCCCTAAGAACTATTTTCCAACAAATGCAGATTAACTTCTGTGTGGAAGCATCCTCCCAATCTATTTACCCTCTGTGAAGTGCAGCTTTTTATTTCTGAAAAGAATGTGAAAGGTGCCTGGGTGCAACTTTTAGTTTCTGCAATGAAGTTGGAGCCAGCTTCACAAGCTGTTACTCCCCTTGAGCTGCCATATGGACAGTGGCTGCAATATATGGCCAGCTCTCACTTTCTGGAACACCAAATACAAATCCTGTACACGCCGTTGCAAAGACAGCCTCAGGTAAGCTGTTTGCAAGCTGGGCTGCCTGTACTTCTCTTTTGAGCATTTCTGAGGTGCTTTTTGAATCTTCAAATTATTGTACTGCAGAATGACATTAAAGACTCACAAACACTCACCAGCTTTTTGTTCTTTTGAAGAACAAAATGTAATTAAAAATCTTAAACGTGACAACATAAAAGCACTGGATTTGTAGAAGTTTCCTCCACTTGCTTCCATTCTTGCTGTGGCAGACCCAAACTGCTTTAACAGGTTGAACACTGTGTTAAGTACACCAGGTAACAGCTGTAAGCACCACTGCTAATAGCCAACCAGCAATTAAAATGCAAAGTCAGGAAAAGGACCCAATGTATCAATGAATTAAATCAACAGCAAAACTCTGTTCTGTAGAGGTAACATACTTGTTTGTCTGCTCCCAGCAGCAAGAAGCTGAACAGCAGGAAAGATACTAAAAAATTGTTTATTTGTTTATGAACTCTTGCTGCAGGAGCCAGAGAGCTTTGGCTCCATGCTGGAGCTGTCCTGGAATGGAACAAAAGAAATCCCCCTTGGCAGTGGACAGTCTCGTAAATTCCTGCAGGATGGAGACGAAGTAATTCTGACAGGTAATGGCTGGATAACTGCTCTTACACTGCAGCAAGGACACATTTCCATAGGTTGATCCCAGCAGGACAGGCACCTGGTGTGGAGCTGGGCTACTCTATACATACCTGCTATGCAAGCACAGTTGTTTCCATCCTACCTGTCAGGAGGCTCAAGAAGGTGGATGGAAATTTCCCTGCCATAAATGCTTTCTAGATGAGATTATTTGCTTTGCTAAGTCCTTAATGCTCTTGTTATGCCACTGTGTGAGCACCAAGGAGATGATGGAGGTAGGTTTGCCTTTATGGGCAAAAATACCCTGGGACTAGGAGCAGTTGATGTATTGCTTCCACCCCAGTCCAAGTTCGCATGTGGAGCAGAGCTTGGCAAATGCTGAAAAAAGTTATTTTTCAAATAATATTTCATTTGTAACCTAGGCATATTCAATGGAGTGTGTTGCAAATGAAGTATGTGGGAAACAGCATGAAGCCTGCTGGAACAGCTGCCCAGCTCCCCTCTGAAAAGGGCTCTGCTTGAGAGCTGTTTCATGCTGAGACACGTTTTAGCTTTCATCTTGATAATCTAAGGATTTTATGAATTAAAATCTACCACAGTGTTTTGTGATCTAAATCCCACTCCTGCTTCTTCTTAACCCAAAGCCTAGTGCAAAACAAATCTATTTTTTCCTTTCCTCTCATCTTTGTGGCAGCAAATATTTGGCAAGAACAGCCATGAGAAACTTTTGGTTCAAGCCTGCAATGTCTTTGCTATGTCATCTACTGAGATTTTAGGGAATGTCCTGTGGGATGTTGTGCGTCACCAGCTGAGGCCCAGCCAGTGCCACACCTGGCTCTGAGCAGCTCCATCCTGCTGATGTGATCAGAGATACCTGCACAGGAACAAATGGCTCAAGCGATGGGAAAACACTTCACAGGCGTGGCTGAGGGCAGAGAAAATGCGAGTGACGAACACCCGGGCAGCTGCCTCACGGTGTGATGCTCATATGTGCCTGTGTACCTGCTCAATCCAGCCAGGACTCTCAGGATTTTTGACAAAACAGTTTCAAATTATGATCTCTTTTTTTTTTTTCTGAAAAAAATTTAACAAAAGCCAAGAATTTTCTGTGGCAAAAAAAAAAAGGAAGTAATGTATGTATTCCAGTCCCTTGACAGTGACTCCTTAGTGGTTTTGGTGGTGCTGCAGCCAGAGGCCCCGTGGCTCCTGCCTGGCAGCCCATCCAATAGCCCTGAAAATCGTGTTCCTGTGAGGTGCTGCTAGTTTGACAGAGGAAGATGCTGATACAACTGGAGATTGAGAGGTACTGGAGAGAGCCATAAGTGATGAACCCGAGGATTCCCAAATGCCTCTGACATCCTTCAGCCTCCCAGCAGCCCAGTGACTGCTCATGCTGCAACGTGGAGACATCTGACAGTGCTCTCTACAGGCTCCCCATATACCCAGGGACACTCCCCCGGCAATTCAAAGTGCCACACTGCCCTCCAGAGTCGCCAATCTCCCTCCAGTAACTACGCCAGGAGCCCTAAATTAGGGTACAGTGATGAAGATCCCTGTGGAGTTGCGCCCTGATATCCCTATTGGCAAGGAGCACCTCACAATTTGGGGGCTGCTGGCATGGGGAGCCAGCTCAAGAAAAAATGGGACCAGTGCCTGAGCCATATTGTTCTTCACACGCAGGACAAGCTATGTTAATTAATTAAATACTTTGAATCCTGAATGTCTTTAACCTTTAAAGATGGCATGGTGGCATTGCTGCAGAGCTGGGTGAAGGCAGTGAGACAGTCCCATGTTCATTGATCTGCTGGGCTGTTTTACACCAGCACAGTTTGTGGCTGTGCACGCCAGGGCATTGCAAGGAGCCCGGTGCTGCTGGGGCACTTTGGGAGCTGCTCCTATTTAGTGATGTACAGCAGGCCCAGTGCCTTAAGGCACCCTTGGGGCAGGGCTGGTGCTATTCCATCCTCTCCCAAGGCGCTGCCATAAGCTCCTGCCAAGTGCTCAACACATCATTTCTAGTTTCCTGTTTCAGCTTTGTATTCTTACGCCCCGTGTGGGACCTATTTCAGAGACCTAATGCATAAAATGAGAGAAATATATTTCTCCCAAGGAGTGTCTCAGGGAAGGGAGCATTTCAGGGGAAGAGCTGCTCCTGGTGTTGGCAGTTGCCTGCAAAGCCCTCTCAGTAACTCCTTGGCACACACAGAGCTCAGGCCAGGGCTGCTGGCAGCACAGGGCTCGCTTTGTTCAGTGTGCTGCTCCTTGGTGCTGCTCTAAATTGTGCCTGACAGCAGGGATAACCAAACTGGACTGAAATAATCAGCTGCTGCTCAAAGGAAAGCTGGCAGTGAAGCCTAATGAGTCAAATGGAAGCTGAGCTGAGCCTTACAGTGCCTTACTTATGGATGAGGATTACCTGGCAGACACCAGGACGGTGTCTGTGGCACCACTGTCCTTGGAAAACTTCATTTCAGCCTGGCTGTGAGAGCTGCACTGTGGGTTAGAGCTGGCAGGGTCTCTCTTTGTGCTGCAGTAACTTTGGCTGCCCTGCAGCCCGAGCCCACCCTTTCTCTTCCTCAGAGAAGGTTTCCACTGATCTGTGCTAAGGGTGGGAATTAGGGTCTGTTCTCTTGAGCTACTTCTTAGCTTCTTGAAGGCAGCTGCTTTTTATCACATGCAGGTGATTTTTCATCAGGAAAATCCATCTCTAGCTATGAAACCAGTCCTTAAAATGCAGCATTTGCCACTTGTCCTTCCTTTGATCAGCTGCTGTAGCAGAAGGCTACAGTAGGTCTCCTCAGCTGTTTCTTCCCAGAATAGACTTCCCGGACAGGCCAGAAGGCCCTGGCTGTGTCCCTCCCCTGCTCTGCCTGCAGCTTTGCTGGTGGCTGCTGTTTGTGGAGCAGCTTGGCTGGCCCATGGCAGCACGAGGAGCTGCAGCATCCCTGTCCCAGCGTCATCTCCTCCATCACACAGGAGCAGGGAGAGATGGAGTTGTCCTGTAGTCAGAGATGCTGTCACAGCCCCGTGAGCTCTGCAGCAGCAGCCAGCAGACCTTCCACACCCTCTTATATAACAGAGGATTAATGAGAACTTGGAGTCAGATGCAGAATTTCTCATGGAACTAAACCACTTGACTTTAGCAAGCAAAACAGCTTCTGCAAGGGTAGGTCCTGCTGTCTGAGGGGTTTAATGACTGCCTCTCTGGCTGTCAGCATCCGGATATCCCAAGAGCAGCCCTGATGCTGCAGAAAGAGAATCCAGATTTACTTGATTAATTGCAGGGCTGGGCCAGGCAGTGAATCAGTTTGCCAGGTAAGATTGATGGTGCTGCAGGTTAGGTTTGAAAACAGAAATATTGCAGGCACATCTTGTTTGTTCTCTGATCAGTTCACTGAACTTGCATACTGCTGTGTCTAACAGCTTGTGCTTCTTTTTTTCTCATATTCCTGGGCTACTTGAACTCTTCCAGGTGTTCTCTTTTTTTTACCCCTCATTGCATTTCTTAAATGTTTTCACTTGGTTTTGGTCTCTTTATGCCTTTATTCACTTTTATTCCTGGTAAAATCCTTACAGAACAAGCTGTGTGTTGTTTTCTGTCCCTAGGTTACTGCCAGGGCAACGGCTTCCGCGTGGGATTTGGCCAGTGCTCGGGAAAAATCCTTCCAGCCCTGTCGAATCCATGAGGACTGGAATAATCTAACATCCAAGGAGGAACCCTCCTCCCAGCTCTACCAGTCATTGTGCTTTATTCAGGTTTATTATTTTTATATGAGTGATTGGAATCTTACTATTTTTAATTATCAATAAATATCTGAAAGGTGAATGTGGCTCTCTGGTGTGATAAGAAAAGGATTTTTCAACGCTAGCTTAAAATTCTCAGAATATGAATAAGATGATTGAAATGGAAAGTGAGATTCTTAACTCTTCTACCATATTAATGTTTTTTTCATAATTATAAAAAGAGGCTTTCAAGTAAGCTTAAATATTCAGAGTACTAGGCTGATGATAAGAGCTGAGATTCCATGCTGACTTCCTTTTTCCACAGTGTTAATATGCTGGAGGTGAAATCCTGAAGGCGAGTTGCATATGGATATTAAAACTTGTAGACCTTCCTGAGTAAGAACTACATTACTGTGCCCTAAAATAATTTGCAACAAAGCAATTTGGGAATGTGATAATCGACACAACTGAAGGCAACAGGCAGGAGGTCCCTGCTCCTCCTGCCCTTACATAACCAGAAGCAACTCTCCTGCCCCAAAAGAGATTTATTCCAGTCCAAAGATGGGAGCCTGTGTTGGGGCACCCCTCAAAAGGTCGTGGAGATCCCTCCTGCCTCCTGCCCTGGTTTAGAGAAGGGAATTCCCTATTTCTCTCTCACCCTGTGCACCAGCATCCCAGGGGTCAGGGTGGGGGGTGGAATTTCATCACTGGAGTGATCCCCAGGCACTCACTGGTGGCAGTCACACCTTGCCACCCAACAGGGGCTGTGGATAGAGGACACCAAGGAGGCCAACCCCCTTCCTCCACCCCTAAAAGGCATCTCGTGCCACGGCATCCCCTTGCAGCAGCCAGTAAACAAAGCCACATGCCACTTTCCTCAAGTGTAAAGGGCATCTGCTGTCTCCTGCTGGCCTACAAATCAATTTAACTCCATGGCCAAGTGCCAAATCACATCAATTAGAGGATATTACTGACTGAAGGAGCTCGGGAGACCGGATAATGAACTCTGGTATAGTGCAAGGGGAACTTGTTAAATATTTGCTTGGTCCTCAAAGTGAAGAACCTGATGAGGCTGCTGGCTCCACGTGGTGACAGCAGGATGAGCCCAGGCTGCTGCTTTTCCAGGCTGGCCCATCGCTGCTCCCAAGGCCTACCAGGTAGTTTTGCTGATGTGGGTCATGAGGGTGTGTGATCTCATCCTGAGGAGCACCTGGGGCTGACCAGGAATCTGAACCTTATGGCCATGCAGAAGAGGAAAATGAATTTGAAATGAAAATTAAAGTGCCAGTGCAGATAAATCACTGCTGATGGGGCATGTGCACTGAAATGGGCTCTCTTCTAGTGTGCAACAATAATGGTTCTTTAAAGAATGATACTGGGAGGTTCATCCCCAAATCAAGGATGACCTGGCCAGGAAAACATTGGCTCATTGTTGTTTATCAAGGAAAAGCTATTTTGCCTTCAGGCTCTTGGAGCTGAACTAATAGGCAGATATTTATTTAATGTACTCTGACTGGGTCATCAATTTATAGATGCTTTGTGCTCTCTTTTGACCTCAAAGGACAATTGTGAGTTGACACCTTCCCTCTTGGATTTAGAAATAACCCATCCTGTTCCTCTGAGCACAGCCCAGCTTTGCTGCTGGCAGCAGCAGGACACACAAAGCGTTTATCCAGGAGAGAAATTTGTCTGCAGAAGCAACATCCACGGTGCAGCTTGGCATATCTGATGTTCTGGAAATGAAATGTCTGAGGGGAGGGGTGCACCTATACAGAGAGCCAGGAGCTGATGTCAGGGCAGTATGTCATCAGCCATCAGCTGTGACCTTGCTGTAAGACACTTCACAGCCAAGAAGGACCGTGGTGTCAAGGCTTTCTGGGTGCAGGAATCCTTAGGGGAACTGTAAATCCATAGTGCTCTTCCAGAACTTTGGGCAAGGTAAAGGCGAGTCCTGTACACAGTCAATGAGTTCCCCTCCCAAAGAGCCAACTGGATGCTGCAATTCCTGCCAGCAAGTGGAAACTGGGCTCGTTGCCTGGTCAGGCAGAAGGTCAGTGGTGCTGAGACCCCAAACCTGGCCAGGATGGAGGCACCCAGCCACAGACCCTTCCAAACTGGCTCCTGCCCCAGAGCCAACCTGCCATGCCGCAGCCCTGAGGGAGGAGGGTGGCTTTGCAGTGGCCACTCTGCACATCCCTGGGCCAAGCACCCCTGCACTATGCTGGGGATGGGTGGGAGGTGGAAGGGCCCCAAGGTGGCTGAGCTGAGCTTCTCTAGCCCAGGGACAT
This sequence comes from Corvus kubaryi, assembly GCF_017639235.1. NCBI lineage: Eukaryota > Metazoa > Chordata > Aves > Passeriformes > Corvidae > Corvus > Corvus kubaryi. Next base: position 4,767,817 of record NW_024581133.1, on the reverse strand, counting down.
CTGGAGAAGTCCCAGATTCCCAGAAGGTGGGTAATTTCTGGAAAGGACCTCAGACACAGCATGTTTCAGAGGTGAGCTGGCCAAAGTCCAAAACCTCTCTCAGGACAGAGCTCAGAGTCATCTACCGCCTGCTGCATGGATGGGGGCCAAAATGCCAGGAGACGATAAAAAACGAGACAAACTTTCCTGTGTGCCCACAGAAGGCCACTTTCTTTTCACCCTCAAAGAAGGCAGCTGGCTTCTGTTTGGGTGGGCACTGTGGAGAAGGGGGGCCCATGGCCACGCTGCCCTCGCCCAACGCAGCGAGCCCGGGGCCACCAGCACTGCTGCTTCTCCTCCCTGCCGGGGTGCCCTGTGTCAAGGGGAGAGTGAAGGGCACATCTGTGCTGCAATGCCCAGTGCTGCCCACAAAATAGCTTTGGCCTGGGACCAGCAGCACCCACTGCCTGGGTGGGAAGCAGCCTCTGACCCAGAGTTTGGGAAACACACAGGTGTTCTGGGCACCTCCCGCTTGCTCCGCCTCCCCTGGGGCAGCTGGGACCACTTTGCACCCTTGTCCTTTAAACTGAAGGTCATGGAGCTTTCTTCTGGTTTTGGGGGAAGCTGAATAGGGGTGAAAAGAGTAGGCTCTTGGAACAAGAGGGTGCTCTTGGGTCAACAGGCTGACTGGCTGCTTGGAAAAAGTTTATTTTTGAGGTGCCAGTTTCAATTGGGTTGATTCCCTCTACAAGAGCTTCTCGTGCACTTTGGGAAGCTTTTGTTGCAGTTAGAGTTGAGCATGGCTGTCTCTGCTTCTAGAGGTTATTAATTTTCATTTGATTTAGATCTGTTTTTCTTAGTTTGCTTACAAGCTGGCTTCCAACAAGAGTGGAAAAAACCCACAAACAAACCCAAAGCGCCTTTTCCATCAGCCTGTCATAGCACCAGGTTTGTGGGTTTGTAACCCATGTGTAGAACAAGAAAATCCTTCCTGGATCTTCAGAAGCCTGGAGGAAAAAAATAAAACCTTTCTGCTGTGTCAGCCACCTGCGAGGCCTCATTCATGCAATGCTGTGTGGGGAGACAGACCCTGCATTCCTGATCAGAGGGAATGGAAATGTGTGTCTAAGTGGAAACCACAGCTCTTGTGCAGGCCTGGAGCATCCTTCTCCCGCCTGGTGTTTCCCTCTCAGCAGAGCTCAGCAGTTCCCAGCAGCAATCCGTGCTGGAGCACAGAGATCCCGGGGGTGAGTAGTGCTGGGGTGTTGGGTGAGAGGTCTTGGAGCTGCTTCTGGGTTGTGCTGCTTTATCACAGGGTGGGCATAGAGGCGATAAATCATCCTGCCTGAGAACATGCCACCTGATTTTCTTATTTTGCCGGCAGCAAAACTGAGGGCAGTTTGGTACTTTGAGATGCATTTTTTTACAGATCAAAGCGTCATCTGGTTGGTGCGTAGCGAAAAAGCTGGGTGTAATTTATAACGGAGCTGTTGGTATAATTAAGTGTCAGAAAAAAAAAAAAAGCATGGAATAAACCCCTAAAATGTATTTCAGAATTTAAAGGAACCACTGGCTTTTTGCTGTGAAATGCAGGCACTCTTCACCTGAAGTCATTTTCTGCAGAGATTCTGAGTAGAAATGGATGCTGTATCTTGGAAAAAAAAATTCTTTTTGATGTGTTTGGGTCAGCAATATTCATAATTCTTCCATTACCCAGGCAGAAACGAGTCAAACACTCTCTCAGTAGCTGTTCAGGGTCAAGGTAGTGGCTTTGTGAAGAGGGACAGAGCTGGTAGGTGATATTCACATGGCTTTTGGTGTTAAGCAGTGAGGCAGGAGACCATTTCTCAGGTTTGATTGCTGCTTCTGTTCAGAATGCCTACACAGGTGCTGCTTAGTGAGAAAGGAGGAGATCATTTCTGGGATTTTAAAATTGATTGAGGGCTTTGGAAGTACGTGAGGGACATGCTGAGGTACTGGCACCATGCTGCTCCATACAAATCTGCTGTGAGCTGCTTCTCCTTCTCATCTTCCCTCATTCCTGAGAACTTCCTCACCTCAACTCTTTCTCTGTTTGGTTTTCCATGAAGTTTTAATGACAGACCTGTGCTTTCTGATTTTTACTCTGCTTTCTTGATATTGTTTGCTCCATGAGCAGCTGAAACAGAGAAGTTGTTAACACCGTTAATGAACATCCAAGGGAAATGCTGCAGGAGCAGAAGTCCCTGGTGGCAGCTGGGCATCCCTTGGGTCAGCCTGGAGGATCAACACCTTGGTCCATGAATACTGAGGGACTGGCTGGAAGCTGCAAGCACAGGGAGGGTTTCCTGTCCTCTCTGTGTGCTGGATCCAGGACAGGTGTGCTCAGGGCTCAGCACTTCCAGCTGGCACCGCCACTGCCCTGCAGAGCATTGGATGCCCTGGAGCTGTCGTGTCCTGGGACCCTGTTTGGGGGGGCTCTGGGATCTGCTGCAGGGGCTGAAGTGTGCCCAGCTCTGCTGCCTGCTCACCCCTGCCAGGTAGTCCCTTTGATCTGCAGAGGCAAGACGGCTGCTGCTGGAGAAATCCAATTCATCTTAAATATAAATAAGTTTTGAAAAACTTTGCATTCCTTATGGCTTTGGCACACTTAATGCAATTTTAATACATTTTTGGTTTCTGATTTCCTTGTGTGGGCTTCCTGGCCAGGTTCCAGTATGAAACATGGAACTTTGTAACTAAGAACTGTCATTCAATAATTCTTAACACCGTAGTGGATTGAATTATATACGATGACCTGAGAATACCAGGAATTTCAAATTGTTTGTTGCTTTAAAAATGTGTGTGTGAGCAGAGTTCTCCTGGTTAGCAAGGTATTGACCATTTTTAATGAAAATGGTTTTAAAAAAAACAGAAGGTGCAAAGGAGATGGCTGAAGTCTGAGCACAGCATTTCCCCATCTGAGTCATGTGTTGGCATCTGGGCTGAAGCTGCCTGCTGAGACTGTAATGACCCAGCAAGCTGGGGACCCTTTGGCCAGAACAGGCTGCAGCAGCATCGCTCATGTGAGTCCCTGGCTTGCCATCAGTCCCTGTCTCTTTCAGAAAAAACGTTTCCAGGGTGTCTGCTCAAATTCAGCTGCTGCTGGCCTCAGTTCAGGTCTGCTCTTACCTTAGCCAGAGTAGCTGTACTGAAAACAGAGTGAAGACTCCAGCCTCTGCTTCTGACTAGGAGAGAGGTCATGATTTATCAGTGGGGTTTAGTCTTTGTGGCAAACTGGGTTCTAGGCACAAAGATCCTTCTGCCAGAGGACTTGCTGCAGGGACAAGCAGATCTATAAAGCACCCAGCTTTCAGGCAACAGAGCCTTTTTTCAAGATGAAAGAATTAGCAATTCATCTCTTCATGTTTTCTAAGAGGAGGAGTTCCCTGGGTGCTTTTTACCCTGCATATCCCACACTCTGTGGCTTCTTCAAAGAGACCCCCACGGAGGCTCCATGCTCTTCATTTTCAGTTGCTAGCAGGAGGGATTCTGGTCTCAGTGGCCCTGTTTCTTTTGGTATGCAATTTGTTACTGATAATGAATTGCTGAAATACAGATGCTGCAGTCCCCCACTGAGCTGAAGCTCAGCTGAGTGCTCTTCCTGACCAAGGGAGTAACCTGAAATAGCCCCTTTGGAAAAGCTGATTTTCTGCAGAGCCACAGGAACACCTGGGGCTCCATCAGCTCTTTCCTGAGATCCCAGGAATCCGTAGTGGTGCAGCTACACAGGGAGTTTTCTCTGCTCTCACTCTCCAAGGAGAGCTGTCACGAATGTACACCCTTCTTGTAAGTCGTGTTGTGTTGTGTTTTTGCAGATGTCCTGGCAACTGGAAGAAAACCACAACAGAGACAGCAAGGAGCTTTTCCATGTTGAAGCTGTTTATTATGTTAGATAAATACACTTGCAACAAGTTTGAGTTCTATCCTCTGAGCGCAGTTGCTGGTAGTATGGCACAATGATTAAAAAAGAACCAAAACTAGCAGAGGCACTTGTTGCATGCAGCTGAAATTACTACCGAGCCTGGTGATGCAGCTCCTGCTGAAAGAGACATTCCCTGGCTGTGAGCACGGATTTGCCGGCGGGGTCGGCACCAGCCGGAGCTGCAGCGATGCACCTTGGGTGGGAGAGCCCTGGCTCCCAGGGGAAGGAGCATAAAATGTCTGGCTTAGGCATGATGCTCAGTATTGCTTTTGGTTAAAGAGTAGTGAGGTTGTGTGATTGTAACCAGTGGGAAAAGGCAGAAATTAGAAGGAATCATAGAATATGCTGAGTTGGAAGGGACCCATCAGGATCAAGGAGTTCAACTCCTGGCTCGGCACAGGACACCCCAAGAATGCCACCATGTGCCTGAGAGTGTTGTCCAAAAGCTCCTTGAACTCAGACAGGCTTGAGTCCTGTCAATGGTCACAAGAGTGAAGAGATCAATAGATTGACATTATCCCTAAAAAACCAATCTCGTTGACTTTCATGAGGTCATGTAAGTGAATATTCAAAGTTTTATGAAGACCTTTCTTGTCAACAGAAGGATGGACTTGACAGGCTATGCCAGGAGGACAAGTGCCTTTTTATTAGAAAACAAAGCTACCCAGAGGGGCCTTCTCATCAGGATTTTCAGGAAAATCCATAAAATGGTTTGTTCATTCAATGGCCAAAGAGAGAAAAAGTGGCAAACATTCTTGCAAAGCAAATTTATCAATTTGCTTCCTTAGCATTTGTAACCCTTCATTCTCACACAGGCTCTGCTCCTGCAAGGACTGTGTGTTGCTGTCCCTGCCCTGCCAGGGACATGGCACGGGACTGACCCTGGTCTCTGTAGTCAGGCAGCCTGCTCAGAGGCTTAAACTTAAGCACCTGAATAAGTCCTTAGCTGAACTGGGGCTTATCAGTGACATGTGACAGTGCCAAAGAGTCCTGCATGCAGATAAACGCCAAGTGAAGTATTGGCACTGGGAGGTGTGAGGACAAGCTCTGTCCTTGCTCTGCATCAGCTGTGAACGCAGCCAGGTGACCTGAAAACTGAAAGTGTCTCTAGCCTGGACATTATTTTGTTATTTTGCTGAATTTGTAAGTAGCCCCACAAGTGGGATACGAGATTTAACGACAAAAACCAGGTTCCAAACTTTAGCCCAGGGAACAGAAGTGTCATTCTTTGAGCTAGGACACCCATTCCTGTGGTACAGGTAGCCTCAGCCACGAATACAAGAACAGTGGGTTTGCTCCAAGGATGATGAATATTTAACATTCAAGCCTGAAAAAGTGTGCTGTTACTGGTGATTACCTGGCTAGCAGAAGCTGAGGCTAAATAACAGCCTGAGGAGCACTCTGCAGTGGGTAATGGAAGCAGTGGAGGATATCAGGGTGAAAGCTACTCTTCGAAGTTCCTGCCTCATGAATGGGATCTCCTACAACAGAGATCAGCAAAAATTGTGTAGTTCAAAAGACCCATGCAAAAGTTTCCATATGCCTCATAGCCTGCTATTTTGGGATCTCTGTATTCGCAATGTTGAGCACCTTGCATCCTCAGAAATCAGTGAGCTGTGTAAAAAAGCCAGGTGCCGTTTGGCTTGGCTCAAAATGCTGCAATGAGAGAGTAAACGGGGGTCTGGACAAGTCCTCTGCCTGGGGAGAACTTCCCCTGCAGTATAACGAGCTCCAGAACTTCCCTCTTGGTTTCAGCAGGAAGGGTTGTAAGTAAGAACCTCATTTCTGTGTCCCTATCTAAGGCTCTCCAGGTGCTTTCTGGTATTATTAGATAGACAAAAGGAGGTGTGACAAGATCATGTTGTTGCACCCATTTCTCTGATGAGTAGACTGAGGCACGTAAAGAATTGACTTGTGAGATTATCAAACAAATGTGTCGGAGCTAGAACAGTGCTTCACAAAGTCTGTGTCCCAATTCCTTGTCACAGCCTTTGCTTCCACCTTTCTCACCCACTGTGCGTTGTCTTATGGCAAGAACCTGGGGGTCAGGTAGGATGGTGAGGAGGAGAAATGCAGAAATGCCCTTCTTGAAGTTTTGTGCTTTCAAGTCTTGTCGGTTCATGGTGCTTGCTGTCGTTGCAGTACCTGCTCTGAATTGCTTCCTTTCAGTCCCGTAAGCTGAACATGTAGCCATGAAGAAAAGGCAGCCATGAGCAAACCTTAGAATTTGAGGAGTAGAGGACTTTGGAATCCTGCAGTCCCCATTCTTCAAAAGTAAATAATAAATTTCCAGAGCTCCCATGTTCTCTTATGCCTTCTTGCATAATGGCTGTCTTAATGAATTGAGAGAAGGAAATGTACCTTACAAGTCTGTGGGGAAAAAAATCTTCCTTTGAAGGAGCTGAATTTCTCTGAGGTAGAATGCTTATTATTGTGTGTTACTGTAAATGTTATGCTGAGGAGTCTGAGTGACAAAGCTGGGACAAAAGTCTCTCTGCTTACTGTCCTTGTCATTCTAGTCCTGTCTCATCCCACTGAAGTACACCTGAAGCAAAAGATGGGTGAAATTGCATGTGGAATCACTCTTTGAAAATCACAGCAGGTTCTACGTAGTTGACACCAGCAGTGTCCAGGCTCTGCTCCAGGGACTTTTGGTGCCTACCAAACTCATAGCCAGTGGCCTGACTAATCCAAGGGTCCATGGCAGAGGATATGCAGGGGTTTCGCATGAGTAGGGTAGAGCAAGGTGGTGCTATGGGGTCAACAGCAGTCCAGGACCCCCTTAGTCTGAGTGCTCCTGTGTCCTGGTCACTGGAAATATGGCTGCAGTGGCCAGGGAGTGCATGCGCAGAACCAAGTGAGCCAAGAATAAATCTGCTCGTGTAATTCTACTTAACCAGAGGTACTTCAGCACTACTTAGTGATGCTCTGGTATATAAAATCTGGGCCTTTCCTAAAGTGCAACTATAATGACTGAGAAAGCAATTGATATCTGAGGGAATCTGTTTCCAGGAAAGGCAGAATACCCTTGTTGCTTTTTCATGGTATTGATGGTTACCCTGGGTTTGTGGGTGACATTGAGGGTGGGACAAACTGTGCTAGATCAAGAGTTATGTTAGGAAAAGTCTGGAGAATCTTGTGCTACTTGAGTTACAATGACAACTGTAAAATAAGAGTTGCTGCATAGTAGTAAACTCTGCTGCCACGATGGCTTGCTGATATCTTGACCTGTTGAGCAAAAATAATTTACCCTATGTGCTCTTGGAGATAGTGCCTTTGCCCTGCATATCTAGAAATGGCTGTTCATGTGCCAGCCTTCCCTGTGGGTAAAGGCCTCCAGGACCTCAGCATTCTATGGCTCTGTCTGGGGAATCCCTGTCAGTCGTCGAGATGCTGCTCCTCCCACGTGGATGTCGGGATGGCGCTGTAAGGGTCCATGATGACTTTTGCACAGCGAATGATCATCACAATCAGGAAGAGGCAGAGGAAGACAAAACATGCTAATGTCAGTCCCTTGTCCACGTCAACGTACACGGGCTCTGGGGTTGGTCCCTCCATTGCTTAGGCCGCTCTTCATCTGGGTTTGCATTTACTCCTAACATCATCAACCACCTGCAAAACAAACACGGTGTCAGGCACAGGTGATTGCAGCTCCTGCACATGGGGAAAATCAAGGGTTGTACTGGACACAGATACTTGTTGTAGCCCTGATAAATTCTTGCAGGGGAATAAACCCAATGAAAATGTTGTAGCTCAGGTAACTGAGAGCTGTGAGAAGAAGAATCCTCATCTCTGCTTTAATTTAGCCCACAAATGCTTCTAGCTAAAATATTAGACACTAAAAAGAGATGTTAACAAGGAAAAGAGAAGCAGTGGTGAATGAGCACTATCCACTTGAATTATCATCTCTTAAAAGAGGCACAGACACTGTTCTTGTCTCAGCATTTCCTAATCAGAAAAATATTTCCATTCCTCTGCTAGTGTGAAAGATCAGACACATGGCAGAGCAGACTGTTTCTATCCCAATTTTCCTCTCTGTCCAAACATTCTCTGTCTTTCACTGGTGCAAAGCAAAGTGGAAATTATGCATACTTATTTTCCATAATCTTTTAATCTCCGGTACTCAAGGTTCTCCAGGCAGTAGATTTTTTTAGGAGCAATATCATTTTTAAGTGGATGTTTTATCATCCAGAGAGGTACAGGTGATTATGTGATCAGAACAAGGATTATCTTATTCATTGCAGATGTCTGCACAGCTGAAGGTCTCCTCTGGCCTTCCTGAATCCATAACCAAAATGGCTTCAGCAGTGATTGAATCCCTCTGCAAGTTTGATTCTGGAGAGTTCATCAGCTGATAACACAAACTGCTTTGCACAGTTGTGCTGAAGGAGAGGAACTGACCTTACACAGAATTGAGTCACTGCCCAGGGATGGGGGTGCTTCTCCTGACATGTTTGGCCAAGGTGGAGGGAGAAGTGTTGAAGATCACAGTGCTGAAAATCAGGAATACAGAATGCCTCTTTACAGCAAGCAAAACAACGGAGTCGTTCACATTAAATGCAATAATCCATCTGAGAGCCAGTCCCTGCTTTTACTGGAGAGGAGAGATGGGAATAAGGAGCTGTTGAGCCATAGGGAGGATTGGGTGAAACTGGGGTATCAAACAGCTCAGCTGCTCTCTATTTCTACATCAATACAGAGAGGAACTCCCAGGTTTTGTTACACAGACAAGTTTTCCTGGTTATGTTTCCAGTGAGCTGATGCTGCTGGCAGGGCTGTTGCAGTGGTGGTTCACATCCGGCTGGAGCATCGTGGTCCTGCAGCATTGTGCTGTGCCAGCTGCCAGTGATGTCCCAGAGACTCCTGAACTCCTGTGCCCTGTGAATCTTCCTCAGGGTGAACCAAAGACCTTTTATTTTAAAAGTGCACAGTTTCTTCCCTGTCTCATAATTTTTTCCTTTTCAAGTGGCTTTCTAGCCTCACAACCTCCTAGATCCCACAAGGCAAGTACAAATCAGCTGGGCTCTTGAGTTTATTTTAAGCACAAGGATGTCAGTTGTTTTTTTTTTTAATTTCCTGAAAGCATAGAAATTACTGCGACAGCCGGTCCTGCAGCAGGGGAATGAAAGAGGCTGATGACACAGAGCGAATGAAACCAAGCAGACATCTCATGATCTCATGTATTTACCAGTCACATCTTTAGGAGCTCATGAAGAAATCTCTGAGGAGTGAGGTCAGGCTTGTAATGCTCACCTTGCCTGGCCAGAGGTCTAATATTCCCAAGAGACTGCTACCCCTCTATTTCACCAGCCAAGAGATCTTACATTGCAGTTTATAACTTCATTTGATGAAAAAAGGGTTTGTCAGCAAAGCTGAGTATTAAGTATGAATACTTTATGAATACGAAAGAAAAAAGTGTTATCAAAACTGCTAATGTATCCCAATCTTTTCCTGCAGTGCTCTTGTGAATGTCCTACAAGGATGGGTGTGATTTTTAATTTTTTTTTTTTGCCTTCCTGATGTTCTGGCTGTTGTATCATGTGGGGTTATTTTACCCTAAGTTACCTCCTGCAGAATATCAGAACTACCTGGTAATTTCCATCAGTACTGATCTTGGAGGGAAAACTGCATTTCCACTCAAATGTACTTTCTTTGGAAAGATGAATCATTTACTCAGAAAATGATCAGAAGTTTCAAGTAGAGATCTGTCCCTTGGGGATTTTTCTCTTCAAAATGGCATCACCCAATTTCATGGGAGTTTGGTTTAAGTGCTGCATCCCTCTGCTTCCTTCTGCCCCCAGCACTGTGCCTGGAGGGTGCTTCTCTCCTGCTGGAAGGGAAAAGCACATTATGGAAAGGATAGGCCAGGCAGAAGGTTTTACCCAGAGAAAAAGGCTGAAAGGCTGCGGCATCTGAGCTGTAGTTTGCACAGTAATTTACGGTGACAGCTTGAACCTGATGGTTCCATGTTTATATTGATCTGTTTTGACAAAAAGTAGGCATTTTCAGGGGGACTAGAAATATTTTTTTCCAAAAAGCTGTGTTTTTGATGTTGTATAAACCACATGTTTTCCCTCCTTCTGGTCTCCCCACGAACTTGTTAATGTTTTGATGCTTGGCACTATTCTGCATTAAGTCACTGCTGATGGCCAATGTGTTTCTAGGGGCTGGCCAGAAGGATCTGCCTTTCCAGGAGGCTGTCCTCACTCTCAGCTTGGCTGCTGACCCACATCCCTCAGCGCACCAGCACTGTCAGAGTGGAAACCTCTGCAGCTCTGGCCTGTCAAAGTGCTCACGGGACGGTTGGGTGCCAGGAGGCATTTGGTGGTGTTCCATGCTGTTAGTCACTGCAACTGCATTCCAGCAGGCTTGGCAGTGCAGGGAGTCCTCAGTGCTGAACAGAGCTGGGTGCTGGAATGGGGTTGTGCCTGAGGCAGCTGTCTCCAGATTAATTTATTGTGCCTGGAACGCATCGCTGTTCTAGATCAGGCATCTGGGGACCGGCAAGGGACAGTCCCCAAATGCAAAAGGAGTTATTTACATGTGTTCACCAGGGCTGTTTCCTCTTGGGAAAGTCCAGCTCCCAGGTATTACCATGGACATGCTGTGTCCTGCTCTCTGCCAGGTGCTTGTGGCTCTCCATCTCTGTAACAGCTGCACAACTTGTCCTGCTTAACTTCTATTTCCTTGGCCAGCACCTCCACTCCCCTTTCTCACTTCCTTGGTGCCCAGCAGTACAGCCAGCCTTGGAGTGGGCTGTGGAAGTGTCTCACAGGTTGAGGCAGATTGGGTCCATACTGGATGCTCTACCTGCATGTCCTGCCCTGTATCCCAGCCCCAGGGGATGTGCTGTGCAGGTGAGCAGAAGGGTTTTGCAGTCGGTTTTTCTCAGTCTGGCTTGTGAAATCCATCAGTGCTGTTGAAGTTAGCTCTCTCTCCAGCTCCAGACTGGTTGGCTGAATGTTTGCTGTTGTTTACCAGCAGGGTTGATGTTGACAGCATTGTATGTGTGGGGAAAAAAAAAAAAGATCTGTAGAAACAATTATAAAGTTTCACACTTGAATGATCAAGTTTTCGCTGAATAGCTGAATTGTAGAAAATTACTTTTTTTCCTAGCTTGACAGCAATGGGCCGTAGAATTGTATTTTTAAAAGTTTTTTCAGATTTGTTGAAAACGTGATTTGGTCTAAACAAAGCCAAAAGATGAAGAAGGACAATCCCTGGTTCAAACTAGGCAGTTTAGCAGTCCTGAGTGTATGTCTTGCTGCACACCCCGAGGTGTTTCAGTGCTGTCTCTCCCCCTCTAACTCCTCTGAGAGTAGGTGGGTGCCGCAGGCAGGCTCACCCAGGGGTGGAGCTGTGCTGGCTGAGTAGCACCAAAAGTGGCTCTGTGCACTTGGCTCCTTGAGGGTTGCAGAAGGCCAGGACCAGGCAGCAGCTGTGTCTCTTCAGAAGGGTTGGAATCCTTGAGTTTTGATGCCCTGCTCCCCTGACTTGTTTTTGTGCCTCTGTTCTGGCAGTCAGGAGACCCTGGAGCTGGGTCAGGTGCATGGCCCAAGGACCAAGAACCCTGGTACCTCACTGAAGACTCCATCCTGAGCATTTGCTCTTGGCTGGCTGTTTTGTGTCCCAGTGCCCTTTTCAGGAGGGATTGCCACAGAAAAGAGACTGTATTCAGTGTTTATGACCTTATGCATGACATTGGCACCCTCATTAGTGTACCAGCTCTGTTAACAGGCTCTCTGTAACACTTGTGCTCACCAGTGTGTCTGCATTTTGCAATCAGCCCCACCTGATTCCAGCTCCAAGATACTTTAGAAGATATGTTTTTTTTTTTTTTTTTCCTGACCTGACAATCTTGGCACTGTCACTTTAAATATAAACTAATAAGGTACCACATACATTGCAGAGAGCTGGTTCCCGTGCTGGTTAATCATGTTTCAACTCAGCTCAAAGGATTTATTTCAAAACATTCTCTGTTTCTGGTTTCTTGGTTGGTTTTTTTTCCCCTTCTATACTCATTTCCCAAAACAACAGCTGTACAGGGAAGGAAGGGAAATGATGAGATTTCACGTATGCAAACAGATCCATACCTTCCAGACCTGGGTAGGAAGCCTGTCACATCCCAGCATAGCAGCATTGTGGAGATAAAATCCTCCCTGCAGTCATATTTTAAAAGTTTTGTCAGTCAGTGGGGCTTTAACGGCGTCTGGGCTCCGCTCAGGCTCACCTCTACCCAGACCTGGAAGCAGTTCTCACCGAGGTGCTCTGAAAAAAAATAATAATTGACAATTGCTCCTCACGCAGGATGTGGGCGTGACGGACTCGTTAAGCAGTTGGGAACCGCTCCAGCGACAGCCTGAGGCAATCGGATCCGCTCATGCACAAGATGGATTCATTTGTCAGGCATTCCCTAGAAGAACATTTATGATAGGAAGAGCAATGTTCAAGCCTGAAGTCATATCAATATTTCTTCTTAAACGAGCAAAAAGTCCTGTTTTTAAAACATAGTGAAAGATCAGCCAGGTTTGAATTGATCCTGCTCAGGAGTCTGCATATTTAGTTGGGGCCTGGATTATTTGTTTAAACAAAACTACTTGATTTGTCTGAACTGACACACCAGCACCGAAAAACTAATAATTATTTGCACTTTTTTTTCAGTCTGGTTTGGGATAATATTCTATTTTTCATGCACACAAAATAATTTCAACCAGAAAAACTTTTAAAACTTGATGGATGACAAACCTGGTTTTTTACACATTGCTGTGGAAAGGAGTTCTAAGGTGTAGGATGGGAAGGCTGAGAAGAACAAGGCAAACGATGAGCCCCAATCCCTCGTGAGGGAACTCAGCAGGACAGGCTGCTGCTCAGGCAAGGGGCTAGAGGTGACTGGTCAGGCAGGAAGGTGAAATGCTGCTCCAGATAGGTATTATGTGTGTTTGTCAAACAAAGTCACCTTCAATTTGAAGTTCAAATCTATAAAGGAATAGCCTGGACACTTGATCATACTCTAATATTCTTAACAATCTAGTTTTGATTAAAAACTCACTGCCTCTGAGCACAGGAGTGAAATGCTGTAGATAGATACAGACAGATGAGCTTCCTGCTACACCCTGAGAGCAATAATAGGACCTTTAGCTTAGTCTAAAAATTAATTGTCCTTTTATACTTACAATTCTTTCAGCAGAAAATCGATACTTCATTTCAGTAACTCTGCCTTCCTATAAGCATGATTTCTCCTGCGTTCCTGAAGGCAGGTTTAATCTTTGTTTTTAACTCACTGTTTGGCATTTTGTTTTGGTTGTTGGACTATTTTATTTCTTGCTTTACATAATGACTTTAAATCTTTATGCTCAGCTTAGCTTATGCAAACTCCTCTATTCGATCTAGCCCTCGGTTACAGTCAAGAGACAAATAGTCTTCCCTCCACACACTTGCTTTTAGCCAGTTGTAAATCACTGGATGCCAGCATTCCATCAGAAGACTAAAGACATCATTTGCAAGTGCCCAAAAGTTGAAAACAAATAAACACATAAATCAATCTGGGGAAGGTTTTAAAAATTGCTGTTGCACAAATGTTTCCTTCCTACACAGCCCATGGCAAGAATAACATTGATCTTCATTGAGAAAAAAGATGCAGCACACACTTAAAATAACTGTGGGCTGCTTATAATTTGAGAGCATCCTGAATCAAATAACCATTTCTCCCTCACTTCAAGGAGCACGTGGAATTATTCATTAACAAAAGATTAAAAAATAGAAGGTTGTGGTTGGGAGCAAGTCTCTGTTCAGAACTATTGAGTGAACTGCTGGACAAGTGGATCTGGAGTAAAAAGTGCTTCCAGCTCCCCAGAGCTCAGCTTGTGTGGAAAATCCTTGATTAAACTTTGCCGAGGTGAGAACATCTGGGAATCTTTCTCAGAGGCTGGAAGTGGTGGTTCAGAGGCAAAAAAGAGGGGTAGGATCAGTGATGGACTTTATGGGTTGCTGGCTGGACACGAGGGTGGGAAGTGATAGGACTCAAGTAACACAAACAAGGGCGAGTTATCCAGGATGGGGTTGTCTTTGTATCAGCTGCTTTACAATCCAAAGGGGAGCAGGAGGAGGAAGGAAATCCAGGGCTCTCTCAGACCCCAGCTCAGGGATTTTGCTACCCCTCCCTGGCACTGTCCTGGGCTGGCCAGGCTCATCCCTGGGGAAGGGAGCTCTGTGTCTCCTGTGAAGGCTGCAGGGACATTCCTTTGGTTCCCTGCTTGTGTTTCTGCTGCGATGTGAGAGCTGCAGGGATTTTGCAAAGTGGTCCAACCCATCCTCCTTGCAGTACTGGCTTCCACCCTGGGGCTGTTGGGGACACTGATTCATCCTTTAGCAGATAATGCCTGGAAAATGCAGAGCAATACCTGTGATACGAAAAGTTTAGATGAGAAGGAACATCTGTCTGCAGCAGGACCATCCTTCACTCAACGTGTATTTTGATAAGGGGGCTGAAGCTGCTTTCCTTATCACTGCTGAGATGCAGTGTGTGCATCCCCTTTCATCAAGGCAAGTGGCAAATGCAAAGGAGCCTTAGAGAAACAAATGGATTTAGGCTTTAAAGCCAAGGCTTGTAAGGTCTGAATAGATATGATATAAACTCATTTTAATGGAGTATCTGCTTTTTAAACTCTCTGCTATTTAAATCCTCTGAAAGGAGACAAACATGCCTGTTGGTCCTGGCAGTTATTTTATAAATTAAGCAGTGACTGTTATCCAGGAGAATTATAAGCAAAGCTATGGAGAAATTTTTCACTGCAGCAAAGCTGACAAGGAGGAAAAAAGACCCATATTTTTCTGTACTGCTCTGAATTTGTTTATTGTTAGTTTTACAAAAACAAAAGACTCACTTCAAGGTAGAACAGCAACCCCTTGTGACATAAATATTAACTTGTGGTGGTGATGTCCAGTATTCTCTAACTTGCAGGATACCTCTGAGAGACATCTTTTGCCCTTTCTTCTTGAAAAGCTACATACAGATCAGATTGAGGCTGTATCAATGTTTTTCCAATTGAGGAAAAGTATTGTGGATGAATTCTCACCAAAATAGCTGAGTTATAGCTGTAGAACTGACACAAATATAGGCAGAAAGAAATCATATAGCCCTGCTTCATCTCTGAATCACTTATTTCAAATGAAAAGTTAAATTCTTGCTAATGAAGGTAACTCCTAGTCAAGAAAGTTTTAAATTAATAAGTCAGTGGCAAAACATCCAAAATAGTTACTGGTTGCTTTGCCATTGTAATAACTGCAGGTACACATTAATCCATACTGATAACTAATTCATACACTTTTTAAAATACAGTCTTTTCTGAGGTACTTCAGAAATTTGTGAGGAGAGGGCTTTGATCAATTAAACATAAGCAAAAATAAAGCTCAAAGTCCAGAGCGTGTTTTGGCTCAAAACAAGACAAACTGACCCAGGCTCCACACAGAGCTCCCATCAGAGGCACTGCTCCTCTCTGTTCCTTTTCTGAACTGCTTTGGTCTGCAGGGGATGGTGAAGGATGGATGTTTGTAGCTTGTGCTCATGCACAAAACCTGCTGTGCTATTGCTCTGATTCTTCGTGGTGATGTACCCAGGGCTGTGATGCCAGCTGAACCACACCCGATCTTAAACTGGAGAAAAAAAAAAAGGCTGGCAAAGGAGTCTTAAAGACTGAACGAATAAGCCTGAGATGTAGCAGAAATAAGGACTTGACTGCAAAGCAGGACATGAGGTTAAACACTGTCAGCATCTGTTTCTAGGTCACTGGGCAAAAATGGACCCCCAGGAGGAGCAGCCCCAGAGCCCAGAGTTGTTATTGGGTAAGGATGAGAAACCCTTAGAAAACAATGGCAAAACCAGCCCTGCTTAAACAGATTTCTCTCTGCTCACTGGTACGAGGAATAGGAGGAAAGAATAACTGAAGGTCTGAAATGAAAAGTTAGGGGCCCCAGGTGATCCAAATGAGTTTGGGTTAGGGCCGTTTCAGGGTGCAGAGCCTTGTGCTACGTGGGACACCCACAGCAGCTTGCTGCTTCTCTCTCTCCAGCTGGAAAGCCAGAATTGTTGCAGCATGTTATCTAATTTCAGCTATAATTTGCCAACAGGAGAAGCAGAAACATCGTTACTAGTTTTTCCCTGTTTTCTTTTCTCAAGAGAACAGTTTTTCCCTTGCTACTATAAGAACTGGGAGAATGAAAGTTGGCCTGTTTTCAGAGGCACTGAGTGCCTCCAGCACCATCTGGAACCAGTGTGAGCAGCCAAACAGCTCAACAGCACAGAAAACCTTCCTGTTTTCAGACCCCCCTTTCTGTACAGCTCTGCACGTGAACACTGCACAAAGATTCTTTCTGATGAGGATCCAGTTGGCACCCACATAAACTATATTTTCCACTGTCTCCCAGCAGGGATGGATTGCATCTTCCTTCAGAGAGAGGCCAGATGATTTTTATTACAAATGAACCAAAACCTTGAGTCAGGACATGCATTACATTTTCCATGACAGCCCTGGCTGGAGTGAAGGATCCTGATAAGAATTTAAGGATAATTGAGCTCTAGTCTATAGCTCTGTAGGTAGGTAACAAATATAGCAGCCTCCAAATTTGGCATGTCACCAGGTGAGGCTGGGTGAAAGGATAAATGGCCCATTGCTGAGATGAGTGAGGATCAGTCAGGACCCTGAGTCTGAGCCCCAGCTGCTCATGCTCTCTGCCTCTTGTCCTTCCCTAGGACATGTGGGCAACATCTATTGCAGTAAATCAAATGTGCCCAAGGCTGGTTTTTGGCATCAAGGCTGGCTGGTAAAGAGCTGCTTGTGCAAATGGGGACCAGCTTTTTAGCTGTGGTGTTACGGTAAGGGGTAATGGTTTTAAACTAAAACAGGGTCTTTTTAGATTAGATATAAGGAAGAAAATCTTTACAATGAGGGTGGTAAAACACTGGTACAAGTTACCCAGAGAGGGTAATGGATGCCCCATCTCTGGAAATATTCAAGGTAAGGTTGAACAGGGCTCTGAGCAACTTGATCTGATTAAAGATGTCCCAACTCATTGCAGGGTGCTTGGAACTTGATGACCTATAAAAGTCCCTTCCAAACCAAACCATTCTGTGATTCTATGAAATCCTGTTAAATTAGGCCTCTGTGGCAGGTTGTTATAATGTGATTATACAGAGGGATGACAAATTAAACCTGTAAACTTAAAGTATCTTTTAGCTATAGAACGTATTTATGAGAAGTGCCAGATGGATGGGTGTAAAATGCAGTTTATGTTTAATCAAAGACAGAGAACAGATAAAAATGATCTCTGAGAATGGTGAAAAAATGGGCCTCTTTATGACTGGGCTTTGGCAGCAGGAGGTGGGCAGAGCACCAATTTAGTGATCACCAGCACAGCCTGACACTGAAGACTGTCCAAGTAGTGAAAAGCTACCCAATGATTATTACCCTGGTTGTCATTTCTGGGGCATGTTCCCTGGATCACCTTTAGGTGAATCCTCAGGCACCCATGCCCTGGGGGTGCTCCAGGCCAGGCTCCAATGCAGCATCCCTGCAGCAGCTCTGATCCATGCTGGTGATGGCTTTGGCCAGAGCTTTGTTTGTGCTTGGGGTTTTGGGGGTGACTGATGCCGTTTCATTCTCTCCTTCCCTCTCATCCCAATCTGTATTGATGATATTCCCAAGTATAACCCACAGCCTGAGTGCTACCTGTGTTTCTACACAGATTTTTTTTCTGATTGTGTACTCATGTACACACTCTAAGTATACGTGCAGCTTTTTCACCACATCAAGAAAGGTCCTTTCCTCAGCTGGAAGCTCGTTGACTTTTCTGTAAAACTTGTAGTCAGAAACACTCTTTAATTAAGACTGTACTGAAAGGAGCTTTGATTCCAGACGTGTGTTACAGCCTGATGTTGTTTTCTCTGTCACTGCAGCAGATTACTGTAAGTGTAGTCCTTGATTAAAAAGATTGTGGGCAATTACATTCCATCTCCACAGCTTCAGCTAGATCAGTAGCTTGTCAGTGGGTCACTGGGAATCAGACTGCCAGAACCTTTGTACAGGTTCAATTTATAAAAGACTGGTTTTGGCACAGCACCCAACAGTCCCAGACAGCCAATACCTTATTAATGCACCATTAGCCACAAGGAACATTTTTAAGTGAACCTAATGTACAGGGAGCCACGAGGGCTTGCCTGGACTGACTCAGCAGTTTGGAAGGTCTTTTCTCCCTTGAAGGGATCACACTGACTTCTGAATGTGCTCAGATGTCTCAAACCTAAGTGCTCTTTTCCCCCTTGTAGGTGCCTTTATTATTTTGGTTTTTATGGACTGGGATCACTGTGGTTTGAGGAATAGATACCTGCCATAGGGGAGTTTTCTTCAGGATAACTAAAATGGTCAAAGGGGCGATCAGTTACTTTATAAGTGTCTGAAGAAGATGGGAAAAAAGTGGCTGAGGAATCATGTTTGAACCACACAAAAATCATAGACCAGGTGAGTGGGAAAATTGTTTCCTCACAATTAAAAAAAAACAAAACCTACCAGTTTTTAAAAACAGGTAAACAGTGGGGGGCATTCAATGAACTAATAGACAACCAGCTTGTAATTGAAAACAGGACTTCTTTATTCAGCAGGTAGTAACTTCCCAAACTTGCTACCATAGGGGTCTGTGGAGAGTGCCAGCAGGCTTTTTGAGCTGGAGGAATTACAGAAAACAGGTCCAGAAACAGACCCTGAAACCATGAACCAGAGGTCTTCCCTATGACTTCCTAATAGAGCAATTGTGGGTGTTGGAGGATGGGCTGCAAAACGTGGCCAGGCTAACACAGGGTCCCCAATGAGCATCTCCCCTCAGACCACTGGGCTGCCCCAGCAACAGGTTTTCATGTTCTTATTTCTTGGATTGATAATGCTTTTGGGCTGCCTCTGAAAAGTCCCCCTAAGAAATGAGAAGATATTTAAGATCTGATCCAATTTCAGCTTCAACCTCTATTTGTATCTGTAAATAATATAGATCTAATACTTTTAAAACCAGGCACTGATTTTTGCTTCTAGTTTAACTCTGTCTCTTTATATTTACTGAATATATTTATATTCAGTGCAATAAGGAGATTCCTCAAAAGCTTTTCATGCATGAAAAGAAACTAAACTCAAACAGCTCAATCCTATGAATAATAAGGTGAGATGTGTCCCAGTGGGTCTCTGCCTGTCCATGGCTGCTATTTCTTTATTGTCACAGGCTCATTTTATGCCCACACTCTTGGAAGTTTAATTAATTGCAAATTCAGGTGATGGAGAGGTGCTTTGCAGCACAGTAGACTTTGGGCCAGAAGCAAATATACAT
The DNA here is from genome assembly GCF_017639235.1 of Corvus kubaryi. Taxonomy (NCBI): domain Eukaryota; kingdom Metazoa; phylum Chordata; class Aves; order Passeriformes; family Corvidae; genus Corvus; species Corvus kubaryi. The sequence goes on along the minus strand of NW_024581133.1, from coordinate 4,748,532 downwards.
CTAACATGTAGGAATTCCATCCCCATGTCTGTGTGGGCTGAGAGAGAGACAATTACCCTTGAGCACCATCTCGCCAGGCACGCAGCTCGGTACAGAGCATCCAGCCAGTGATCTTTAAAACTGTGCAGGGAGCACGACATGATGACACCATTAGGATTAACTGTATTTTCCTACCTCATTTGGTGTACTTCTGTGTGAAGATTTATGTTGGGACAGGAACTAACAGGACTGCAGTCATGACTCAATACAGAACTAGCTTTTTCTAAGGCAAATTTTTATATATGTGCAAATGCAGAGCTGGAACTGATTTTTTTTTTAGCTGTGTTCTTTCTTTCCCCTTGGACTGTTTTCCCTGCAAGGTCTTCTAGATGATCCTACTGCTGAGCCTCATGGTACAGGATGACTCCAGATCTCCCACAGGTTCAGTGTGCTGCAGCTGAGACTGGAGCATCTGGAAGGACAGGACACAGCTCAAAAGCAGCCCTTACTTTTCAGTTGCTCAGCTGCAGTTCTGCCTGGTGCTGTTCCATCAGGGCTGTGCTCAGAAGATGTTAGTGCTCACGTTCCAGCAACAGTCAGACTTCTTAAAACAGGGGTTTGATTGAGGAGGGGGGGAGCGAAGTGGCAGAAGGAGATTTATAACTCCATCATGCTTCAGCATCGGCCTTCTCTTAGAAGGCAAACAAGGGTAACTGGTTTTGCCCAGTTCTGCAGTGTTTCTGATTCACAGAAATAACAGAACCTCAGGATCTTCTCCCATGTCACTGCAGGTTAGCACAAAGAATTACCTGGATGCAGTGGCTGGGAAAAAATGGTTCCCTCTATTCTGAAGAACCCTGACACTCTCTTTAGGGTGGAAGCCTCTGTGTAGGTACAGGCTGGCACACAGAGGTGTGTGAGATGCTCGGGGTTTGTGGAGGGGCAGCGAACACAGTCCCAGGGATTATCTATGGCAGGACAAGGCAAGGAGCCAGGTTTGGTTTCAAGTTGTCTGTTTAGAGCAGGATTGTTCAAGTTGCCTGTAACAAGAAAGCACAGACCTCAATTCTAGCTGAGTCTAGGAGTTAACACTTCCAAAGGAAGGCAAATAAAATCCTATGACTTTTTCAGTTTTTCTGAATTACTGAAACTAATTATTAACTGAGAATAATATGTTAAGCAAAGATACAAGGGAACTCTTCTAACAGCAGAAATCTCCAACACTGCCCCACAGTCTGTAAGTCTGGGCTCTGCCTCCTCTTGGTCTGCTCTGCAAACTGAACTTTGCAAATGGAGATTTCCTCCAGCATCGCTGTCCGTGTACATCACTGTCCCACCTGCCCCCACAGCTCTGAGGTGGGCCAGCAATGGAAAGCAGCCCGAGATTGCTATAAAATTGAGTTCTTGTAAGAATGCCAAGACTCAAGTAGGAAAGTCATGTACAGGCTGGTGGCTAAAGCAGATGGAGAGCAGGAAGGAGGTGGAGAGCCTGCTCACACACAGCCTGATGCATGTGGTGTTAACAAGGTCAGCAACCCTGGAGTGATACGTGGAGTAAATAATGGGGCCCGTGTGGCAGAGCTGCCTCAGGCACATTTCCTGGGCTGAAGGAACACTGCAACTGCAAACCATTTGAAAGCAGTGAGATATACAGCACTCAGCTAGAAAAAAGCTCTTTATGGGCATGCTAAAATATGGCCTGTGCATGGCTGGGTACCTCTCTTTGAATGACTTTCCCCTAGCAGAGAAAAATGTCTGGCTTCTATCTACATGACTGCGAGCACCCTTGAACTAAATTAGTTTTGTAAATGCTGGACTGGCAGTGGGAGGGTTGATTTCTAGAGAAATTATTTTAATAATAAAATGCCTCATAAAAACTGCATTGACTTCAACCAGGCAGATTGTGGGCAGCTAGAAAGTTCTGACTGCTTCACTTTAACCCAGTACTTTGGGGCTAACCAACACACTAATGTCATCCTGGTTGTGGTAAATGTCTCTCATGAGCACAAAAATCAAGGGCAGCATTTACTTGGACATCTGGTGGGTCAGGGCTGAGGAGGGTGTGATACTCAGTGGGTAAACTTTGTGCTTCCAAGACACCTCTGTGAAATCAGTGGGATGTATGGGCTGGCAGCCTACACTTGGCATTTCCCACATTTTGCACTGGTATGACAAACACAAACTTCAGATCTCTTCCCCCTCAACCTTTTTTATTCCGTGCCCTGACTCACTACTGACTATGCAGTGAGAAAGACAGTGGGGTTTGTGCAGTGCTGGGTCTGTATGTCTGAAGGTACCATCTCAACATCTTCCAAGCCTTCCAGAAAATCAGGTCTGAGAGTTAAACAGCCTTGGGAAACCCTGCTGAATTTTGTCTCTGAGGAAAGCCTTACTGCCAGAAAGGGTGCTCTGATGGGAACACTGCATTCCCAAGACAAATTGCCCTTGGAATCACTTCCCCTTCTCTGCCAGCTAATAAAACCCTAATTTTCTCAAAGGGAACTTCAAGCAGAGTTTTGACTTTGAAAAATAAGTGCCAGCAATTATCTGCCATTTGATAGAGCCAGTTCTATTGATATGCAATATTTAATAGGAAGTGTTTAAATATTATAGTAGCAGCATAAAAACCTACACTTGACCACAAAGAATGATGTCCAAATGATTCCTTTGGCATCTACTGAAGGTATAGTTTAAAGTAAGTCTTCCAGAAGTCTGATAGGTTGTCTTGTCACAACTTCTCCTATGAAGTAGTTTCCTGAATGCTTCCCTGGGGTGGGTTTGTTTGATTTTTCTTTTTTTTTTCCCTTGGTGACCTGCTGCAGTGCACACCAATTAAAGCATTTGGCAGGTTTCTTATAAATATAACCTTGAAACTGTGGAGCAGACTACTGGTGAAATGTGGCCAGCCTATGCTTATCTGTCCATCAAATGACACTGTAAATGCCAGGGTTAGGAAGGAAAGCAGATCTGCTTTTAAGAAATTGGGGGTATCCTCACTACACACCAGCCTGGTACAGGGCCCTGTCAGCTTCTGCTGCAGGGACTCCTCTCCACCCCCTTCTATTTCAGGTTTCTGACAAAGCTAATTATGGCAGCAAGTGACTTGCATCAATGACATTCAGGGAACACAAGCATTTGTGGGCTTGGGAGCTCTTGAGCATTGCCCTGTCTGCAAATTTTTCTTCTTCCAGTGAAAGTGTAATGGTTTGCTATTTATTTATGTTTAGAAAAACTCCTTCACTAGACATTCACCTTTTCTACTTTACCACCAGTCTTGGATAATTAACAGCCTCAGAGACCGGCTCTGTTATAGGCAGGGACTCTAAAAACTATCTTCCCTTCTGTTATTTTTTTTTTTAAGCTTGAGAAGCAACATCACTTTTCTGACCCTAAAAACATAGCCTGGGAACTGGATCTAGGTTCTTTTCCACCTCACAAATCACCACCCAGGGAATGATTCCTCACTGGAACTTGGAACAGCCTAATAGTTCAGGAGCCAGGAGACATCCTAGCTCCCCCACACACCCTGACCTTACATATGGTGTTGCTGCATTGCTACTGGATATAAAAAGCCTACAGGATCTGCTTCAGTCAGGAAGCAGCTGGGACTGTGAATGCAGATGAGAAGCAGACTTAATTCACTCAAGGAAAACGAGGCCAGTAGAAAACGAACATTATTTTCCTGTCTATAATTGCATTTTAAGTGCATAATAAGTAGACGATGGTAAGCATGTGCTAAAGGGTCCAACTGTTCTTAATTGATTAAAATAGCTTCTGAAGGCGGTTCTGTTGTGGATCTAACACAACGTGATGTTATACCATAGCACCAGGATGAGCTTGTGGTCAACTACGTGTCTCTTCTCTGGGTCAGAGAGTTTTCCACAGTTCAGAGCGTATCACTTGGTACTGACAGTCACCTGCCTCTGTCCCACTGACCTCAGCAGAGGGGCAACTGCAATATATCAGCACCAAAAGCCTGCTGTCTCCCATGCAAGCTGGAAGAGTCTTTTCCAGTGGTTAATGTAAAGTTCAGCTTCTAGAAAGCAGAGATTGGTGGCCAGACGTGCCAAGCTGGGGGCATTGTGCCCAGCTGCTCTCTTCTTTATTTCTTTCCCTCTATCCCAATGGCAAGCCTCTGATACAAAACTGGGTGGGGTTTCACCTGAGTTTGAAAGTGTTAATATTAACTTCCCCCTCAATAACCCAGAGCAAGTCTGGGAGTGAGCACAGGATCAGCCACCCTGGCAAACTGCAGGGAGGGGAGAGTGATGAATGGTTTGGGATGGACAGGTGGAAAAAAACCAAAACATTTATCCCAGGTCAGCAGGGTGAGGGGGGACCACGCCTGGCTCTGTCCTGGTAAATATTGCATTGAGTTAAAGAAGCATGGTGAGACAGGAATTGAGTTTCTGCTCTGTGGGAACTTCAGACCTGGGACTGCATCTTCGCTGAGTCTTATATTTCATATCTCAGAGATGGTGGAAAAAAGGTGAGTATTTTCCCTGTAAGATAAGGTAGGAAAATCAAGAGTCTCTTCTCTCTGTGCAAGGAAGATACTAGGAAAAGGAGTTTTCTGTAGGGTCCTAGAATGAAAACATTATCCTACCAAGGCTTTTGCTCTCCAGCCAGAGAATGTGGAGTGCACTTCTGAAGTGTCTTGAAGCTGGCTGCAGTACAGGTTGCCCAATATTAATTAAAAAAGAAATAACAACAGCATAATCATTATGGCCAGCCCAGTGTTTTATCCCACCTACTTTAAATAGACTAAATAAATCACCGACTTAATAAATAATTTTCCATGAAGTAGCATGGCAACTGCTCCAGCTCACTGGCAGGCACGCAGACACCAGAGTCCTGGCAGAACTTGAACACCCACATTTGAAAGGCAGCATCTCTGGGCCTTGTCTTCTAATTGCAGAGCCTTAAATCACACGACCCATCTTGCTCCAGGCTCCATGTCTCATCTGTGTCGTATGTTAACCTGTTGTCAAAATAAATTTGATTTGCAAATAGACAAGAGCTGGGCTGATGCTTTAATTTTAGATCACTTATCTGAATGCAATTTTCACACAAGGATTGAAGCACATGCCTGGCTTTAAATAGGTACTAAGGGCAGTCCTGAGAATAAAGCAGTGAGGACAAGATACATAACTGCATTTAGGTTCCTAACTTCTTGTAAACTTGTTTAACACTTCACAGATTGACAGAATGTTCTGAGGTGGAAGGGACCCATGAGGATTATTGAGTCCAGCTCTTGAGTAAATGGTCCATATGGGGATGGAACCCACAAGCTTGGTGCTGGCAGCACCCTGCTCAAACCAACTAAGACTTGAATGAGAACAGGGGTTTCTAGGAAGGATTCAAGAACCAATTTACTCCTATGCCTTTGACTTTTAACCTAAGTCCAGCTAATACTGTCAGGTTTAAAGTATGTGCTTGGTTTGCTGGATGGCACCAGGAATTGCCGGTACATTGCAGTCTCTGTACTGGACATGGCACTTCTCCACCTTTGTCATTGAATGTTGAGGCAGAAAATTGAAGCATTGCTAATTAAAGTAGGAAGGAACTTCTCAACTTTAAAAATTAATGCATTTAACTGAAATCCTCCCTGGAATTCAGTTGGTTTCCTCATATCTCAAGAGACAGTAACCGTCTCTTTCCTGTAGGTTAAGGGGTATGAATTAATTTCAATCCATGTGATAAGTGATACGAGATTAAGCTGGAAAAAACAAATCATGAATCTGTGCTGACCATGCATGTTATTTAAAAAAAGGCTCAAAATAACTTGCTTAGTAAATGGATACAAAGTCTTTGACATCATAGGTGCTTCAGATTAACATCCACACAGCTGCTAAAGTGGAAGTTTGTCATCCCAAGTATTAAAGGGAAGGAAGGTCAGAGAAATTAATTAAGCAAATATATAGCAAGCCTGACCTAGCAGTCATTAGAAACTCAAATCAATGGGAATTTATCTTGCAGGACAAAACCACTACTGCTTACAGAAACATTAAAGAACCATGGGCTTGGACCAAGTAGATAGAAATCTATTGTGGAAGGCTTTTCTTCCTAGCACGGGACGTTTTCAAGAGCATTTAACTGCGCTTTTCCATTTTGGAACTGAATGGTGAATCCTGTCCCACACTGACTGAGACCACAGCCTCACACAACCCCTTCAGCAGCATTTGCCCTCAACAACAGCAAATTTGTCAATGCCTGACTTTATTAGTATGAAAGCAAGAGTTCTTGTAGCAAAAAGAGAACTCCCTGTGATAAGTCTTTGGCCAGGGTGGTAACAAGCTCCATTTGAAGTTTCAGACTGCAGCGATGTTCGCAAATGACAAAACCAGCCCTGGCTCCTGGGATGTGCTGAAGTTCATGAATGGCAGTTCTGTCACTGTCAGAACTCGGAAGACAGCACAGGCCAGACCTCTGGGAAACATCCTCTGGATACCTGGAGTTCCCTATTCTTATTTGGGAGACGTAGTAAATAACACCAATACCAACGGACTTACATATTCATTTTTAGCCTTATTTCCCATCTTGGTAGAGGTTCCTGCCAGTTTCAGTCATGCAGAATCATGTCTCCAGTGTCTCTGAACCCTTTTCAAGAGTGGCAGCAGTCATCTGCAGGCTGCTGAAAGAGCTGAATATCTCATTTATATTGCTCATTGTATCACAGGCTGCTCTAAGGTCTCTGAATGATTTCTCTCTTTGTATTTCACAGGACACAACATTGGTAACTGCTGTTAGATGTTTCAAGTGCTAATCTTTTAAGAAGAAAAACTATTTAGCTTTCAGATTCATTTGCTTATGCCCTACATGTTGCCAGACTCTAACTGTAGATAAAGTTCACCAAATGCTGGACTTGGTGACAATAATATATTCTGGAAGTGTTTCACTGGAAGCTCTGAGCAGTGACTGGGAATAAAACTTCTCCCTGGTTGATGTGGTTCAGCTGTAGATAAATAAGCACTATGTGCTTTGGTACATTCCCTGTGCATTCTGCTTCGGTGCTTCACTTCCCCTTATTTTGATTATTTTTTTTTTCTGGCATAAACTTAACATAAGACAGAGCTGTGCAAACTTGATAACCTTAAGGAATTATTTGGGACTCAGTGATCTAGGCATAATTCTCTCCTCATTTATCCCCATAAACAATGAAGTCCATAAATCACCTTCCATCTGCTTTGGCATGCAGTGGCACTCAGGCAATGCTATGCAGAGCTCTCCATCATGCAAATATAGGCTGGGACCCTGTGGCCAGTGAAGTCAGCAATGTGAAGGCTTGCTTCCTAACAGCAAGCAAAGAAAACCACCAGACTGAATCTTGATTCCTCGATCCTTTCCTGTTTTCTTTTTCTGGGCATATAAAAGAAAAAAAAATCAAACCAAATCACACAACAAAATGCATGCACACAGCACAGCACCTATCTATTGATCTGCCTTTACCTTAAAAACATCCTTTTCCTCATTTGCCACCCTCTGAGCTTGGTGAATTTTATGAATCCTGTTTTAAAATATGGGACAACTGAGTTGTGTATAATGCCAGCTTTTTTTTTTTGAGGGGGGATGGGTGGGTGGGGTGTGATTTTTAAGAGAAAATCTTCTTTTTAAGGGTTTGACTCCAGATACCTAAAGTGATTCTCCACTCTGTCTGAAAATGTTCACTCAGAAACTTTAAACTACAAACTGTAATATTCGGTTGTTAAGGCAGCAAATTATGTGAGCAGGGTGTTGTACTGCTGTGATTTGAACACCTTGGAAATGCTGAGGCATATTAAAATATTTTGAAGGCATTTAATGAATAATAAATGTATTTGTTATTGCTATGCCACTCAAGCAGAGAAAACAACTTCAGCTTGCATGAAAATACATCGACAACTGCTCTGCAGCAAACAGAACTTGATTATATACAAATCTTTCCTGTGGCTGGGGTAGAAGTATTTTCTTGAATGCCTTTACTCATCATCCCTTCCTTTTTGCAAAGGAGTACTGTGGTTTTCCCTCTTTGCATGCTTCGCACTTCCTCGCCTTTTTTAGTTCCAGCAACTGGAAACTATTTCTTCCCTCTCCTTCTTTGTAACCTGGTGAAAAAGTGCTTTTATTCCTTCACAAATTCCTTTTCTAAACAGCAGCCAGCAAGGACTTTACGGGGCAGTGATTTTCACAGCACCCTTTCAGCGTCCCCAGAGTTGTTCTGCTGTACAAGCAAATGCAGCGTATTTTTGAGAAGGACTGAAAGTAAATTACTCCAGATTTTCTGCTCTGTAGTCCCACCAGTGTTTTAAGCACAGCTTCTCAGAAAGTTACCGAGATCTAAAAATAGATATGAAAGAAAGAGGAATATAGAATCACCTTTGCTATTTTGATGTGGTTATTATTCATTCAAACACATTCTCACCCGCTAAATGTATTTTTACAAGACCTTTAGTAGTTATTCAACACCCTGCATGTCAATTTGCTTATGGGTTCAATGAGCAACATGTTAATGCCAGTTCATATTAGCAAGAACTGTGCAGGAAAAGAAAGTGCTAATACAATGAAAAGAAACTATAAGAACAGAAATCAGAAAAATTTGCTGAGCAAATCTGTTTAGAAATAGAATTCATGCTTTGTATTCCGTTCTTCAAAAAAGGGGGAGGAAACTCCTTAAGATAACCTTACAAAGAGATCAAGTCGGGGAAAAAAGCGCAGTAGTTAGCCCATGTTATGTGATAAAAGTCAAAAAATTGTAGAAACTTGATTGTTCCTCTCCTTTTTACTCTGACATAAATTGCAGTTAGAGCACTTACTGATTTTTATTTCATGGTAACACAAATACAGGAAAGAATATAGTAAGTACTGGACCAGATCCCACTTTCCTCATCTCTACATGCTTAGTGTTCTAATTTCATTCCTTATTTTAAAATTCTCTTTGATTTGGCTTTCAAGGTGAGGAATATTCTTGACAGCGGCAGTGACATGGCACAGCAGAAGGACTGGCACAGCCATCTGAAGCTTTTTTGGAGCTGCTCCTGCTTTCTCTTCTCTCTTACAGTAGCATTTTGCAAAAATCCATTCTTTTAGAGAGTGATGCTCTAATAATGGAGGAAAAACAGAAGTTTAGATTAGATTGTTGTTTGCTGCTATGAAGTAAGGTGGGAGATTAAATAATAGATCATGTACAGAAAAGGTTGGAAATTAGGCTAATCGCTCAAAAATTCTGAAGGAACAGCTCTTCTTATTTTCCCCTGCTGGTTACTACTCTGTTTTATGGTTTAAACTGCTTTAAAAAAATGCTGACTTTCTCTATGCCATTGAACTTCCAAATATTTCAGAGAAGTGCTATTGGGCAGCTGTGTAATAAAATTACTGTCTGCTTGCAATCATATATTCTGCTGCTGACCAAAGATCATCTTCTCTCAGGTCACTCACAGAATTTAATAGAGCTGGGGGAGAAATTTTTCTTTTCCTGATCAAACTTATCACATTTTCCACTCAATGGGTGAGACACTGTTGGATTGCGTGAGGAAGAGGGGGAAAAGCAAGGAAAATGTCCTAGCTAGGGAGCTGGGGTTCTAGTTTGAGGATTTAGTATTATTCCTTCCCCAAGCCCCTTCCTCCCTGAAGAACAGAGCACCTTGGTGGTATGGCTCTCGCTCCAAGGGAGGCAATCCTGGTTTTCTTGCAGCAAGCAGGTTTGAAGTACAGTATCAGCTGTGTTGGTTACAGACCACGATCTTTTCCCAGAGAAACAGCGATGGCAATGTTCTTTGAGAGGTTCCCTGACCTCTTCTGCCTCTTCTCCACTTCTAAGAAGGGATGGCCTGGAATTACCTGCTGTGTGATTTTGGAGTTAGGCTTTTGTAACACCACACACCTTGCACTTGGAGAAGATGCTTTCAGCCAATGCTGAGCCATTTTGAGGAGCTCTATGTGCCCCCAGAAAAGGTCACTTGGGCCATCTCAAATCTTGCCGCTTCACTCCCCTGGGCGTGCTCAGACTCTCACTGACCTCCAGACATGCAGTTCCCATGCTTGCCACTGATTGATATCCATTTATTATCTCCCTAGAACAGATCTAACCATGGTACAAACTATTTTGTACATCATGAACTTTGTGTGAGCAGATGTAACTTGCAAATGGAGGAAGAAAGGTGTTGCAGGACACATTTTTTTTTATTTTAAAAACTGAATAGAAAGTAGGTGAGGCAGCACAGATTCCTGTTGTTCACTCTTTTTCTCTCTTTGTGGGGTGACTTGTTCCATTGCCTTCTGTTGTGTTTACTAATGTGTAGCTTAAATTGTCAGTTAAGCTACCTCTCAATTTAGCCTAAGGTTTTAATGTAGGAACATAAGGAGATTACAGGAACAAATTGTCAGGAGAAAAGAAAGCTAAAGACAACGGTTCTGATCCCTATACAAATAAGGAAGCAAGACTTTCTTTACACAGAGTATCCCGTTCTTACCAATTCCAACAGATAAAATTCTGCTAGACTGCCAGTGTTATTTCCTTCTCTGCTATTAATTTTAAAAATTCTGCAGGCATGAATGTTTTGCAGATACTTGCTTTAAGATACAAATAATTGTCCAAATGCAAATAGGAAAATACAATATTTTTTTTTCCTGGAAGATGGAAAATCACTTGGAAAATTCTTCTGCACTGTGTCCAAAATATCAGCAAAGCATTTGTGCACTTCAGTGTCCCAAGGCAATGTTCTGAGAATGATGCCAACCATCATTGATTTCCATTTCGGAATGATTCCTTTACAAAAGTGTTTCGGTTTGAACAACCAAAAGCAGCCATAAATTATTTCCTTTCTCAACATTCCCATGCTCATTCTCTGACAACTATTCACATAAAAGCTTTGTCCTTGGTGGGTGGGTAGTAGGGAATGCAGAAAATCACGGGTTAGTACAAAAAGGGTGGGGTGTTTATTTGGCATGTGTGTGTTTTCTGACAGTCTCTAACACTCCCCTTCCCACACAGGCTGTCACTTCAGCATCACTTCAGCCCTCCACCTGAGAAGGGTGGGCTTCAAGACCACGACAAGTTCATCTGGCTCAGACTTAGACCTGGGATTACCCCTTTGTGACATTAAAATGTCAATAATGTATGCACCAACCTTGCCAAATCTCTCTCTGTCCTCTGCTTGGAAAGCGTTGACTCCACAAAATCTCCTTTTAGATGCCAAATTCATTTCTTTCAATTCCTGTGCTGGAGTCAGCTTCCAAGCAGACTCCACAGCAGTTTGCTACAGCTCCTGCTTCCAGTTGGCCAAGCTTCGAAGTGCACTAGAAAGGCTCATATGTTCCTGGAGATGAAAAGTTTCTCTTTACTTCATTCACCTGAAAAAATGGCTTTCAAAGCTGTGCTAGAGCTATTTCCAGCAAAGTTCATGTCGATGTGTTTCAGTTATTACTGTGGCATAGCACATAACGTGGCCATAACTGCAGATGGGCTAGGGAACTTTAATAAAAAGTATTACTTCCAGTGTGCTAGGGTTATTACTATGTTTCCAAGACAGCAAGAAACCAAGGTCATGTATCTTTAGAAGTTACCTCTTGTCAGCCAAAACAGAGTAATAGACTGCCTATGAGCTCTAGACCATCTCAGGAAACCAAATAAGTTTAAATCATGAAATCAGAGTTTATAAAAAACCTCTGCCTAAGTTGGTTGCTCCTGTGGTTCCCTTACACAGCCAGTCTGTCCCTTTCAGTGTTAAACTATAACTCCTGTGAATTTTAACTCAGAGTTCAATGTGGTCCTCTGCTGCCAAACTGCCCAGTGAAGTCACTGGAGCACACAGAAATGGTTTTGAGGGCAGCAGGTTTACATCCACTCTTTAATTTCAAATATATGGGGCCAAGTTGCTCTGACAGCAATGGTAACTGCAGTGCAGATAAAGGGTGAGACTGATCCTTTGTATTTGCAACGTGCAGGCTGATAAGTTTCACCTACCACACATGCAGCACGTCCAGGCATTTGAAACCCAGGCAGGTATCACAGAAGAGTTTGTTCCATGCTCATTACAGGCATACTTCAGTGTTAAACAGAACAAAAAGAAAAGCAGTCAGCTGAGGTGTTTTCTTATGGATGGCAACTGATTAAATATCACCTGAAAACATAACATTGCTTTTAAAGCAGGATCCCAGGGGTGGGGGAAGCAGAAGGCTCTTCTGTGGAGTCAGACAGCGCGTTTAGCTCGATCTCTGCTGTGTTTAATCCATGCCTCCCTTGCCCATGGGCAGGGCTAAGGAGCAGTACTCATAAGGTGCTATTCCTTCAGGTCTACAGGCTCAAGGAAGGAAACTAGGAGTGTTTAAAAGAAAGAGGAGTAGAAGAGCTCTGAGCTTCCTTTGTTCATGAGAAACTCAGTATATTGTCTTCATAACGTAGACAAATGCTACACAAATTTTGTGGTGTTTGTGGACTCCAGTTGCTCTCAAGTCCTTCTTAGCAGCCCTTTTTAGTGGGCAGCTGGTGGATACCCCAAAGATGAACCCCGAGGTTTGCATCTGTGTGTATGTACTCGTACACAATTATAAATTAAATGCCCTCTCTGTATTTTACCACTATTCAGCCTCTTGCTTTCATGGACAGTGATGTTTCCTGCACAGATTGTGCTTCCTAACAGCTAGATAGTGTCCTTTTAAGTCAATCACAGTGTCACGGGGTAGTTTTGGAGACAAGTACTGATGTCAGCCATTCCCTGACAAGTTGCTGTACAAGTCTGTCCAGTGAGCTTGGAATGAAGCAGCACATGAACATACCCCTTCCTTGGCTGCTTGCTGAAACGTTCAGCTGCTTTGTCAAGACAGACAGGTGTATCCAGCTGGGACCCACTGCTTTTGCTCTTAGCTTAGAGGCAGAAAATGCCCCAGCACTAAATATTGCTTCAGGAAACTTACTGTGGAATATATGCTGCTTGCATTTTCTTGCCAGATCTTGATTTGATGGGGTTTTTTGGGGTTTTGCTTCTTTCAGAGAATCTACTTCGTTTGTATGCACTTATTATTTCTCACCAAAATCTCAGTTTTACAAGGATTATATGAAGGAAATGCTTTAAATCTATATAAAAAAGTCTGTTGCTGGTTTTCTCTACATTTTGAGATCTAAGGATGTCCAAAAGGCTTTTTAAATCAAATCCCAAGCTATGAAGTATTATACAAAACACCCTCCCTAGGTGCAGTATTTCTGCATAAGAAAAGTTACTCCATCTACTTTAATTCTATCTGTAACCAAATTTTATTTGTGCCTGTATTATGCTTTCATTCCTCTCCTAAAATATTATTTCCTTTGTTCCACACATAATTTAAATCAAGACAATATTAGAAAACAAGAGGATGGCACAAAACTTAATTGTCTATAACAGTCCAGCTATGAATGTTTAATGTGTGTGGGACTTAGGCAAATAAAGGCCCTGATGGGAGCTGGGTGTTTGCCCAGGAGGGGCTGCTCACCATGGCCAGGGTTTGCAAGGTCACAATCTCCTGCACTTCTTTTTTTCTGCATCATAAACATCACCAAAAATGCTCCCAATATACCTTCCACAGAAGTCTCTTGGGCTCTGATGCAAAGTCAGTGGGAGTCTCCTCACTGCCTTCCATGGATATGGGATGAAGACCCAAAGCAGAAGGCAGCTGGGGAAAAACTCCTTCACAGATGCAATTCTGAGTTTGTTCTGGTTTTTTGTTTGTTTTTTGCTTGCTATTAGCAACCTGTTCCCATTCTCCAGGCAATTCTTAAAAGAGCTCATTACTAAGATGTGGCAGAAGGAAAATGATATGAAGAGAAAGCAGGTGTTTCCAAACTGGAGAATCTGCTTCTTTCCAGAAAATACCCACAGTGAACATGGAGATGAGAACTGTCAATGCTGTAATGGTGTGACAGAGCCTGAATGGGGCAGGATATAATGCGAGTCATCTTCAGTGTGCTGACCAAATATAGCACATGAAAAGAGTAAGGAGAGAGATTTCTGAATACTTCTGCAGCTGAACAAGAATTGGATCAGCTTTACTTGGGTATTTCCTTTCTGGCTGCCTTTTGCTTGAGACTTGCAAAACTGCAGTGATGATACAGTGAACTCACAGGCAGAATATAATCCAGAAAACACCATTTTCTGGTGGTTTGCTGATGCAGATGGCAGAAAATCTCTCAGTTTTTCTTCCTGGGAAACTTTTCTGCTGGCTGTAAGACACAAAGATGGTCATGTAAGGTTGTAAAAAAAAACCAAACCAAAAGCAAGCAATGTTTTGTAAAATTGTGATTCTAAATATAGGGATTATCTAAATTTTAACCTTGTGTGATTTTCATATGCGGTGATGCTTTTGAAGCTCTGCTAAGGTTACTGTGCAAGGATATAAAATACTGTATTCAAAAATGCTCTCATGTGCTTGAAGATGAAAGCTTTGAAGCATAAATCCTAAAGAATATTTCAAAATGGAAGACAAGATGAATGCAATGTTTATTTTTTCAGAGTTCAGTAATTTTTGTTTGGTTACTTTGAGTTTCTTGACTTTGAGTAATTATGACTTATCATTATTTGGACTTCTAATAATGGGAGACACCTTCCTGACAAGATCTTACAAAAATTGGCTCCCTCTGTGTTGAAAGCTGAGGTTTCCTCTTGTTTTCATTCCCACTATTTTTCATAGTCCCTGATGTGGCTTTTGGCTCATGGGTCTCACCAGGCTTTTTAAAAATCACTTCTCTGGGAGTGTTCTAGGAGAGGCTGGATGGAGCTCTGAGCATCCTGGTTTAGTGAAGGTTCCTTGCCCATGGCAGGGAGTTGGAATGAGATGAGCTTTAGGGCCCCTTCCAACCAAATCCATTCTGTGATTCTATAATTGATCTCCTCCCAGCTGAATTATGCTCAGACTGAGGGCTGAATTCTAAACTAAACTGATGAAAATCCAAAACAATTCTGCAGCATATGGTGTGATGTGGTTATTTGGTAAGAAGGCATAGATATATTGGTGATGCTGACAGAGGGAGTGGGAGCTTGAATTTGAATATGGAGACAAAATTTGATGGGTGACATTGGCTGCCTTGGACTGGTTTATAAGACAAACTAAATGCGTGAAGCAGCAAATTCTCCAGTAGTCATGAAATCAATCAGATGGGGCAGAGAGAAAAATGGAAGGCTTTTCCACCAGGTAGTTTAGATTTGCTTGGGCACGTGATACTTCACAGCCATCAGTGCTGATTGAAAGTCTAAAGCAAAGCCTTGAAGGAAAACCTGTGATTTATGATAAAAAGAAATAAATCATTCCCTGTTTCTAGCAGAAGAAATGTGAGCATCTGTGTTTTCAGCAACCTTCTGTCTCATTTCCTCATCTTCCCCTCTGAACAAAGTCCTGGCTGACACTGGGGGATACAATGTTCTTCCTTCTAGGAATCCCTCTGGCTGACTACTATGAATTCTGAGTACCCATGGATAGGATCCCCAGAGGCTTAATCTCCCCAGGGCTGGATGAAATAGATTTGAAACTCAAATGCTAAAACAATGCTGAGAAGAGGTGTGTGCCTCTGCAGCCATTGTGCAAGAAAACCCTTGTTTAGTTCCCGTATTTCCTTTCTATTTGTGTCCAAAAGGAATGAAAAGATCATTAAAGGTTCCACGAACTCATGAAGATTCAAAGCTGAGCACACAGCATTTGGAGTTTCTTCCAGATGTTTCACTGAAAATCAGATACTGATTTGCAGTTTGTTGCTCTTGACTATCTGTTAGAATACATACTTCCACAGCCTTCGTTTAAAGCTCAATGTCTTGAATCATCTTCCAAAAAGCCAGATGCCAGAATTCTTGCCTAAAGCTTTAAGGAATGGATGCAGAAGGTGATGGGATCCTGGACCAGCTCTTCTGCACCTTCTGAAAGTCGACCTGCCTTAGCAGGTGCACTTTGAAGATACTTTGCCAAACACAGTGTGTGATCTTTCTACTTCTTTGTGGGTTTTGTGTGCATATCTACACCTTTTGAGTAACACTTGGGAAAGGCAGGCACATCATTTTTGCTCCTGTTTTAAATGACAGCTCAGGCAGCAGGCTTTAGGAAATACTCAATCTTAGTCCTTTAATCCTCCTTGAATGCTACTGCACTGCTGCTTTACTCACAGTAAGTTCTGGGGTTTGTGTGGGTGCAGAAAGTGAGGAGAGTCACTGTGGCAAATGAAGTATCCTGAATTGCAGCTATTACACAGTATTAAGTAATTGCCCTTGGTAAGAAGTGATAGTAGAAAATAATAGCATATTCATTTTGTTGTTGAAAATGGACTGTCTAAGCATGTATCCCAATTAAATTCAATCGATGCTCACAACAGATAAGTACAATGAAGATTCTATGAGATTTTCTTTCATACCTACGAATAAAATAATTACTATGCAGCATATCTAAGTAGTTGATGCCACCAGAAAGTCTACCCTTGAAAAACAAGAAAGGAAGAAAATGTCCTTTCTTTTGTAGTTAGAAAAAAAGTATTGACTATGCATGTGGCACATTTTGGATGTCACTAGCTGTAAGATATATTTCTCTATAAACATGACAGTTCTACTAAGCATGGTACAAAAATGCCCTGCTCTTGTAGGAACACAGCTAAACTTATCTCTTTGAGAATGTGCTGAATGTTGTGTCTTTTAATGTGACATCATCTGCGCCGTTGGTTCCTGGTGCAACTACGACACACACTTTCACTGGGCTTTGAAATTATGCAGCATGTTTATCCACCCACTGTATATTCTTTTATACAGTTTTGGACTGGAAGTTTTGTCTCTGGTACTTGAATGACAGTCGTATTTCTTACTGGCAGGGAACGCTGTCCGTGCTTCTACACGTCAAAAGCTGGTGGAAATACAGTGATGCAAATTAAAGTAGTTCAGGTGACTACAGATGTTGAGCAGCTACTCTTCATTAATTAAATTGACTTGCAGCTCATTACTGGCGATGTAGGACAAAATTAGTAAACTTCCCTTTGCGTGTTTCTCTCTCAGGTTGCAATGCAATAAAGTGAACTTGACTTCTGAGGCAAGGCTCCTGCCAGGGTTACTTACAGACAAGATGAGGTGAAAATGTTTCTTTACTAATATGCTTATTCTAGACTGAGAAATTAGATTTTATACCTAATGTTCTCCATTTTACCTTTGACATGAACAATAATACCTGGCAAATAATTCTGAGGTTCCAGTTCAGGAAACACATTTTGATTAGAGACTCAGAATTGCATGAAAGCATAACACCAGACATAATCTTTCTTTTTGTCTTGTGATTCTCATTATGAATCCAGTGACTTTCCAACATCTAAACCTTTATTTGCATTTCTTTCCCTCCCCCATTTTGTTCCTCAGAGAAAATAATTTGAAAACAGCAGCTTGTTAAATTACCAGAGTTAGTTTACCTGAAAATATCTGATGATAATGTCATCAAAATTGTGCATTGTGAGCACCTTCTAGTTACAGCTAAAACGCCTGCTCTCTCCTCATGACAGATATACCAACACTGGCTTTATAATGCTCAGTCAGAGATATATCTTATCATAAATCCTCATATGTTCCAAGTTTGCTACTGGCTTTGCTGGAAATCTAGATGGAGAAAACAGGGAGAGATGAGACACACACGGATTGTGAGCCTGTGACTGGAAAAATTGCACTGATCTTAGGTTCAGGTCCTTAAATGAGAGCAACTGTAGCACCTATCAAGTGCTCATAAACAGAAGGGGAGAAGTTGGGATTGGAGAGAAAGGGATGGGGGGAGCAGATCAGATTCAGATGTGATCCACCCTCATTGTAGATTTGTCCATCTTCAAAGTTGTACGGCTAATGAAGAATAATTATCACTTATTAATGTTGCATTATCTTGGAAATTGCAGCTCAAGAGCACCATATGTCACAAGGCTTCTCTTAGATGAAAAAGAGAAAATCCTCTTGACTGCAGTGTAAGAGGAAACAGCTCTTTTCAGCATCTGAGCATTAATCTCAAGGAGAAAACTCTCCAAGACACGCATGTTGCACAGGAATTAAAAGGTGCCATAACTTCTATGGTATTTCTTGGTGTTATCAGCTGTGCCTGGGACTAAACATTACACAGATCTTCAGCAGCATCTCTGCAAAAAACTCTTTCAGAAAAAACTGAACTTCATTTGTCTAATTTTTGAGAATTATCCCTTCAAATATAGTGACGGCTACAAATTTTGCTCAAACCTAAAATGACAGATAAAGCAGAGGAATTTTTCTTTCTTCAGTATGTGAAGACTTCCAATATGTTTCCCAGTATTTTACAATAACTAAATAAAACCCCCAACTTTTAAACAAAAATTGAGTGGGAGAACCAAGGAATTCTTTCGTTAGTGCTCCTTTACAAGAGACCAATGGCTATTTATTATTGACATTTGACCGAGCAGCAAAACCAGAATCCCTAACTTTTGGCAGTCGCATGTACTGCTGTCTTTAAAAAAATCACCATACATTGCCTTAAAGAGTAAAACATGCCTGAAGCCCAAAATGGCAGTGCCAGAGCCTAAAGCTGGAGCTCGTAAGTCACTGAGGAAGCTGTACCAAAAAACCAGAGGAATGAAGCTTGGTAGTAGTTCGTAAGTAAGAGAACAAAAATTTGCTTTAAATGCTGCACAGATCTTTCCAAAGGCCTGCAATTACTGCCCAAATGCTAATTTTGCAAACACTTTCAAACTATGTAAAAATCCCTCTTCATACAAAGCAAACTTTAACTCATGCTTTCCCTCTCCTACTCAGTACAAACAGAAAGCTGCTACTGCAGAGTACAGAAACAGAGCATCTGAATCTGAAGAAAGCCACAGCTATCCTATGATAAAGTGCTGCTTACAAACATTTATCTACCAAAAAAGCATCTGCAGTTTCAGACCACAGTGAGGAATTTACCACAAACTAGAAATCAGCCATATCTGCTGAAGTGAAATAAAAGTATCACCCACCATCAGGGCGCTCATTCACATAGTTTCCATCTACAATTCATCATTACCCAAAGGCACAGCCCCTGTAAAGCCAGCATCAGAGTACCTAGTACTAGTACAGAAAATAGTTTGCACCCAGGCACAGGAAACATGCTGCATGATTAAGGAGAACACAAATGCCCGCTGACATTAAGTTATTAAGCCCCATCTCTGTTCAAACACTGTCAAACATGACTACAGAAAACCCCCCCAAAGCGAGCAGTCCTAGTTCAGCACAGGACACACAGCAAGCACACCCCTGCAACACCCACACAGCCACACAAAGCAAACCACACAGTCCCTGGCACTGCAAATCCACTCCATCCCCTCACTTCCTTTAGAAAGAGCAACAAAAATCATGCAGCCCTGACACTGCTCCCGGACTGGAGGTTGTGTCTCTCCCAGCAGAAGCGGCAAAAGGCTTCAGCTCCTAATTAGCCCGGGGAAGCGGTGCCTGCTGCAATATCCCAGCACTTACTGCATTGCTTTTCAGCGGAGCGAAAGGGGCTGCTCCTCCCGGGCACACATGGCTCGCTCAGCCGGAGGGTTCTCTATTCAGCACAATTCAGCTCCAAAGTCTCTGCATGTGGAGGGGAATTGCCTGTGCTCGGTACTGGGGGTTTCTGGCTGCAGTGGCTGCTCACCCTACCCATTGCCTCTGGTGTATGCTAAGTAAGCAATCCCCTGGGTCTTCATAAGGAAAGGATGAAGAGTCACAGCTTTCGAGAGCAGATAAGGTGTTCTGCCGAGAGCCTCTGTGCTTCCATGGCATTTTAAAGGCAAAGGGGCTGGGGATGCTTCATCTTGCTTCACAGTTCTGTGTCGTGCAAGTTGTTGTATTCTGCAAATTACAGTGGAATTCTCAGCCAAAGGCTAATTTATACGTTTCAGAGAGACCTCAAGTTAAGAATACAAATTCAAGCCAATGCATTTTGAAATGTTGAGGAACGCGCTCTGGCAATTGAACTAAATTTTCTGTTTTTCAGAAGTACAAGTGAATGGGAGGGGTTTCCTAGCTCTGAAACGTACTGTACCAGCCCTGCTGGATACAGTCAAAAAGTAGTAGCCTAAAACTTCATGGATTAACATCTCACATTTAACAGGCTCCAAGCACTGCTCTAGTCTTGGAGGAGGGACTGTCACCCTTGTCCTTTGTCTGCAGTGCCTGTCATTTACGGGGGCTCCTGCAGCAGATGGGGCAGAATTGACGAGCAGTAATA
The DNA here is from genome assembly GCF_017639235.1 of Corvus kubaryi. Taxonomy (NCBI): domain Eukaryota; kingdom Metazoa; phylum Chordata; class Aves; order Passeriformes; family Corvidae; genus Corvus; species Corvus kubaryi. The sequence goes on along the minus strand of NW_024581133.1, from coordinate 4,728,390 downwards.
ATGAAAAGGCAGAATGACCAAGAGCCACAGTGCCACTCAGTTCCTGTTAGGGGCCCTAATTTTTCCACTGTACTGAGATGTTTGACTCTGTGCCTTTGGGAAGCTGTGGGGAATTGCCATAAGCAGCTGGGGTATGGGAGGGTGGATTTGTGAAGCCGAACCACCGCCCTCCCCAACCCTGACCTTCAAAGGGACTCTCAGGAGAAAAGCCCCATTCTGGGGCTGTGCTTACCTGTTACTTGTTACCTCCTGCAATTGCTAATTGTGCCTAACCATGTGTGGCAAATCCGTGAAAACAAATACATTGCAGTGCTGTGGGCAAAAATGGGGATATTTTTTCCACATAGGCACCCCCAGTAGATAACACAGGCATCCTTAATAAACATTTCTTAAGACCAGGTACTGTGTAAAGTGTTGATTCACTCATCCCCCAGGGCTCTTGGGCAGGGGAGATTTTGTCTGCCACTGATGGGGGCATTAAGATATCATGAGAAGAGCAGCAGGTTTTGGTTGGTGAGGGAAGGTTTTGACCCCCTTAGCAAAGGTTTTTGAGCATCCCCAGGGGCTGATTATCCTTTCAGATAGCACAGGGAAATCCCAGCCACCAAAACAGTGTGGCTAATAAATTTTTCAGGATTATTAATTGGATTCTTTAGAAAAAGGGCAGTCAAGGACAGGCATCTAGAAAGAGCCCATTTCCTCTTTGAAATGTGTTTTATTAGCTGGACTTCAGTTTCTTCTGGAATTTCTATATAAACGCAGCTTTCTGTGATACCTGTCAGCATCATTGGTCCTGTACCTATTGTTTTCTGTGCTATAATTTCTGCCTGTGAAAATGCCAAAAATACTCCGTCTTCCTGGCTGACAGATGTTGCTGGAAAGGTGCTGCTTTGCACTTTCACAAAAATAACACCTCGGAGGAGATGGGAAACCAGCACATATCAGTGTCAGCACCAGTGGGTTCCTATGAAATGAGAAGACATTTCTACAGTAGCAAAACTGACCTTTTTTTCTCACTCTTGTGCTCACAACTGTGTTTAGCACCTCAAGGTAACAAATTTGTTGAGTCATAGAAAGCAAAAACCAACAAAGCTGCCTTGAATTTTAAGTTTGTTTTGTATAGTAATTATGCGTTATGCGTGAGTCTTTACTTTTAAAATGCAGACAAGGCACGGTCCTTGTCCCAAGGAGCATCCAGTCAGGCCAGACAAAATGATGCAGACTTGTAACAACCAGGATTTCCAGGTGACAGCCTTGTTGCAAGCAAAGCAGGAAAACCTGGATAGGTCTGGGAGCTGCAGTATTGGTAGCAGAAACAATGAACTCACCCTGAAGGTTCTCAGCTTTTACAGGACCCTGCAGAAAGGCACTCCAATTTTCCTCTTTGTGCCTCACCCTTTTGGAATGTATTGATCCTTAGAGTAAGTCCATTTACTTTCCTTGGTTGGAGATAAGATGTAATGGATTTATTTAAAGTATGAGTTGGACAAAAATAATCAAGTCGGGACCGTAATTAGGTATGGACCTTTTCAACATTCCAGGAAACAGCAGCCCTGGCCACGGGCAGATAAGTAATTATTCTAACAAGCATAATAATCTCATGTTCTGGAGCTGTGGTTAGGGAAGGATTATAGATTTCAGTGGATCATTTTCCTTTGGTTTTCTGGGCTCCTTGCCTCAGTTCAATAACACAGGAACTCTGCTATGCTAACACATCACTTCACTTTCTGCTGGTAACAGTATTTTAAACCCTGAAAACAAAGAACTAGGCGACTGATTTACTGGGGAGAGGCACAAAGGATGACAGCATGGACTCAAAGCCTCTAGGAGACATGGAAAGCCTAAAAGCACAGTTGTTCCTTAACCAAAAACCCCACAAAACAAAAAGAAACCCAAAACTGTCTTTGCAGTCACTTCAATAAAAAAACAAATATGTTGTAAAATAACTCTCCCACTTGAGGACAGACCAATAAATAGCCTGGAAGTGTGGGGCTGTCAGGTTGTTGTTGTGTAGGGAGGTACCAGTGACTAAGAAGCAGTTTTGCACAAGATGATTTAACTGAGGAGATTTTCCACGCCAGCTGGAGAGTGTATTGTATTTGCAAACTGCAATAAAGGAGAATTGAATTTTAACCTTCCTGCTAGAGAAATATAAAGGGTTTATAATTGACTCTGGATGTGTACTATTGAAGAGAGCCATATAGTGCAGAGTGCTTCTCTGTGAGAAAAGTAAACCAGTTCAGGTACGAATTTACACTTGTTGTAAATTTATTTATTTATTTGTCATAAATATATAAATATTTATATAGTAACAGCATAGCTGTGTCAACAACAGGCTCCAACGCTTAAAAAAATTTGGGAGCAGCCTGAATTAGTGTTACAGGTTAATTGTGGCTGCCTTCAGTAGCCCATGGAACATCCTGGCATAACTTGTGGTAGTTACTGTGCAGCAGGGTGAAGAGCTTGGCCTGCACAGTGGGAAGCTGAGCTGCAGGCCAATGTCTGCAGGAAGAGCACCTTGTCACTCCTCTTTCAGCTGGGCAAGACAAAAATGGGGAGAAAGACACTGAGCAAAGGTTGCTCAAGTCACTTGAGGCTTCGGAGGACTCAGAGAGCACAGCTTCAGGTTACAAAAAGCCAAGGGTGTTCTGTGCCCCCTTCCAAAGTTAGGCAAAAGATCATCCTTTTTCCTTAGATATTTAAATAAACTGTGTCATTCAAATTTGAATTATTCTGTTGCTTCGTCATCTTTCAGCTGGCTCCATGATCAGCTGCTCACTGCAACCTATAGAAATCAAGGACTGGGAAAAGGACTTCCTTACTACACATCATCTCATGATGGTAATTGGAGGAAAATCTGCCTGATATTGTGTCCTAGAAGAAAAGTAGTTATAAAAAATAGACATTTGCACATTAGGAGTTAGGACAATCTTAGTCTCTTTTATGTGTAAGATCAGACGTGCATCCACACTGAATTAAGTTGTCACAGTTAAATTGTGTTTAATGTGTGAGAGGGACACTGTTCCCTACCTTTAGTGCTGATGATATGTATGTTGTTATTCCAGAATAATTTAACCTAAGATGAATGACAAACACCCTAATTTTCAACATAAGCATTTAGCTACAAATTAATCATTTAGGAATCTACTTATTTCAGATGAATTTTCCTGAATACGTCTACATAGTCAGACCCTGTAAAAGTGGATGCATGGGAATTATGTTTGTCTTCTCTAGCAGGACATTCCCAAATCTTTCTTAAACTGATTTCATTGTATTCTTTTTGAGATATTACAGTTCTTGAAGATGAGGAGAAAAAGGAACTGAGTATTTAGCCAGCAAAGCATCTCATTTGAATTAGAGACGTGCTTTCTAATTTAATGGGACACTTAACTGTGGGGATCAATATCTTAATTAGCTTATATTTTTCTCTTAAATTAACAGATTCCACACTCTTCTATAATCTGTTTCAGCTTTTCTTCTTTAGCTTCTCTGGATGCTCTTACTCCTACTGTACAAATAAAATGCATTATTTAATTAACAACTTTTCATCCATAATGTTTTCCAGATAAACCCATGAGTTCAACTTTCCTTACCCTTTCTACACAGTTGTTCTCTCTCAGGTCAAGAATGAGGAGAAATTCTCCTGTCACATGGGAAAATCCAGTCCTCAGTAAAACTGAAAGTGGGATCATGGAATTTGAACTTCATCTAATAGAATATTTAAGATCAATTTACATAAATTGTAGTCTCTGTGCCCAAAAATGCATTAGAACCTTCACAGTTGACGGGAAGCCCAGCCCTAAAAAGTCCTTCAGTTTGGTGAAGGTATGTGCTCTGAGAGGAAGTGCTCTGGAGCCGTGGGAAGCTGTGGTTTTGAATTTCAGGATGAGAGGAAAAAGAGCAGAATGTTACCAAGGAAAGCAGATGATGTGAACAGAGAGGTATGCAGAGAGCCCTGATTGTCCATGAGATCAGAGAGTGTCTTTTCTCCAAACACATTTTGCACTTGGATCTTGCCACTGGAGTTTTTGGGGAACTGACCCTGAAGGCTCATGTGTTCATTTTGGAGGTGGTTTCGACTTGAAATGAGACAGTCACAGGCTGAAGAGTAGGTTACGTGGTGCAGGTTTGATTTTGCCAGCTTGGGGAGGAGAACTTGAGGTGGTTGTGGCAAGAGACTGGAGCTACTGAAAGCCCTGAACAGCAGCTGAGGAGAGGGCTGGGGATGTGGGAGAGAGTGGCTTAGCTGCCCCTTCAATACGCTGAAATAAAAAAGAAAGCGAGACCTGGAGTCTGTGAACAAACCCCAGCTATCCCAGCCTGTGCCAGGACAGAGGCTGGGAATTCACAGCCCTGATACAGGCCATGGGATGAAGCTGGGACAGGCCACTGGTCTCTTACTGTTCTTCTGTGATAGTTATTCATTGTACAGCAGTGAGAGAAAATGAAGTTCCTTTCCCATTTGAACAATATTAATTCCACCTATCAAACTTCCTTTGGTATTGAAAATTCAAAGGAATAAAACAAATTATTTTATGTATCCAGTTCCCAAAAGTCTCCAAGAGAATAAAAATTGAATGGGATCTTCTGAGAAATATTTTTTTCTCTTTCTCCTGTGCCTTTGGGGAACTGTATGATCTGATGACCTCCTTATCTGTGCATCTTTATTCTTATTCTCCTCAGAGATGAAGTCAAACACTCAAAAGGCTGGGTCAAAAGAATTGCAGTAGCAGAGAAAGCAATCTGGCTGAAAATGAAAGCATTAGCAAAATGGGTCTTTTATGCAGCCATCTTCTGCAAAGAGAGAGGCAAGTGCAGTGCCTGTGCTGTCCCGTTAATGTTCTTCTGACTTAATTTAGTCAGGAGCTGGGATGAGAGAGGAGTTTGGGTCTGAGGGTCCATGATGCTCTCTCAAGCTGTCTGACATGGCTGATGGTGGTCTCGTGCCAGTAATGCTTTGAAGAATCTACTAAGAAATATTTAGAAGCAACACCTGTGAGTTACATTCACAGCCCAGCGTTGATCCAGGGCAGAACGGGACTGCTCCTGTCTTTACAGTCTGGGTGTGGTGGGGCTGTGGGCGCTGAGCAGAGAGTTAATGAGCCCTCATGAAAGCTGAGAGCTCCTGCTGCTTTGCAGAACCTGTGCTCAGTCTCTCAGTGGAACAGTCAAAATGAGTGTGGGTCCTACTCTGGGAGGTTGGTGACCTGGGACTTGATGTTACAGTGATGGGAAGGACTCATCTGTCATCTCAGATGGTGTCTGTTGGCAGACACTGACTACTAGAATTTGTTTCAACACATGAATTTTAGCTTATTAGCTAATGTCTGAATACATCAAGCAGTTAATAGTTGGGTGTGAATCTGTTTTTAATGCTTTGTATTAAGCAACAACTTAAAACTTGTGAATTAAGATGTCAAGGGAACAAAACTAAATCAAAATATAATTACAGCAAGTTAGACCTTCTTAAGAGATGGGAAGAATCTCAAACCAAAAATGGGTTATTAAAGGATGGATCATAAGAATGTGGGTAATAGGGTCATACATTATGCCAGGCTCCCTTCAAGTGTTTGCCATTGTCCATGGCATGTATTCCTTGGAACAGCATGCAGGTAAAAAATGAATCATATCTGGAATGTGTAAGTCATAGATGAGGAATAACAGCTACGAATGATCTCATCCAGCTGGGCATAATTTTCAGATTATGTTGTTGTTACTCAGCATCACAAGACATTTATGACCAGGAGAACCAAAATGAAAATATGGACTTGGAACACAAAACGGTTCATCATGCCAAGTGAAAGTTGTTTGGTTTTTGATTTTTTTTCTCGAGAGCAAATCATGCATTCCTGCCATGGATGCTTTGGGGGTTCTGTGCAGGAAGCAGGCATCTTGATACAGGTCGGAGAACTGCAGGGAAAATATCTTCAAACAGAAACCTTCCAGTATGCCCTATTGCCAAAGGGAATATGTAAAAACCTAGGATCCGAATGGAGAAAACCCCAAACTGACTGGTCGTTTTGGAATGCCCTTCAGTGGAGCTGATGCTCCTCTGGAAGTGGAATGAAGCCAGGAACTGGCCTTGAGTTAGTGAGCTGAGAGGTGATGGGCTTTGGGTGGGACATGTCTGTGTTTTGCTGTCATGGTCCTGTTTCTTCTGCAGAGCATTTTTTGGTTCTATAAAAGGCATCACTTAATGCTCCCAGCTTTGTTGATTAGACAAAATAATTTTCCAGGCTCATCCTCTGTGATTTCCAAGGGGTGCAGTAAAACAGTATGCCAAGCCCAATTTAGATAAGAACTATTATCGCTGAGGTTTTCCTGCTGATGTGCTTGGTAAGATACTTAAATTGCACCTGTGGGCTTATTATCCAGCCACACCACAAACCTCACTGTGGGCCTGAGACGAAGCTGCAGGAATAGGATTTTCATTTCACTCTTGTACCCATTATGCATTAGTCTGTTCCATAAGTCAGTGCTCGATTTGGCACAAATGATCAGCTCTGATTAGAGCTGCAGACATAGAAGGAAGAGCAAAGTTACCTCTGCATCTTGATTTACCTACTACCTGTGTCTCCTTATAAAACAGGACAGCCTTAAAAATGACCAGGCAGTGTAGGGAAAAGCTGCATCAAGACAATGAGGAGTTTTCTGAGAAATGCAGCTCATTCATTAGGACTTCATTCATTGCACTGTCATAGCAAAAGATGCACAAAAAACTTTCAGTTACTAGTTCAAATAAAATCAGCTCAGCTTGGGGACAAAATAAATCAACCTCAGGCCTCAGGCATATGACGAGCAACGATTCCAGTTGAGACCTCCATTTCTTTCTGATCAGACTGTCAAACATTATTAAAAAATCATGAACACAATTTTTTTTCTGTAAACAAAGAACGCTTCATTATAATATCTGCCAGCTGATCTTCTATGCCAGCATATATCAGCCATGAAAATTAAATGCCTTTCCTTGAAAAATAAAACAGAAAATAAAATTAACTGAATGTAGGGGGGGTTTTCATACTTAGAAGGTCCTGGTTATATTGCCTGTATATTTATTCTGCTGCAAACATCTTTTTTAATCAAAATAAATCTCTATCTCTCAGCTGTTTTAGAAAAAAGCTCTACTCCAGTAAAACTGAGCTCAATTATAACAGTTCATTACAGCAAACAAAAAACTCAGTTCCCCAGAGAAAAATAACATTAAGAATGACGAGTTGTTTGCTGTTTTATGACCAAGTGTCTGTGAATGGCTCAGTACTGAACAAATTTCTTTTATTTTTTGCTCATATTGGAATTATCTGTCCTTTTCTAAAACAGCTTTTAGATCTCTGCCAAAAGACCTCAGCCTTGTTATTGTAATACAATGTCTTTTAGGCTTTTGAGCTTTTAGTTTTTTTAGTGACCTGAAATCTTTTTGAAAATATAAGTGATGTTTGTGATTTATTTAGTGCTGCTAAATATTTCAGTATAGTGAAAATACAGAGTCCAGAAAATCTGAGTCCTTTCTCAGTTGAGTTTGCACCAGAGTAGCCATCCTAGTGTGAGTGATGGAAATATTAATGGGAATCCCTTCACAGACTTTCTCATTCACTATTCAGCTAAAAAGGGAATCAGATCTTGTTCTGACCTTTCCTGAGGAGCCTTTCCCATTGATAATACCAACTTTTATTTCTTTCTGCTACTCATCCCACACTGATGGACTTTTTTCATCATCTGCCAGGGAAAAGAGAATGAATTCTTCTCAATGAGTCCCTTTGTCTAGGATAATCTGGAGACGTAGGATAGACTTAAGGGCATTCCAAAATCTGTTTCCACATCCTATCCCAAACGTTTCTCAAATGAAAGCCTTCAAAGGCTGGAAGAGGACTTTCCCCTGCCATAGCATCAGTGCACAGAAATGGTCCTGAAACTCCCTAAGTGCTGCAGTTCTCATCCATCTCTTTTGTATCAAGATAGAACAGTTCATCAAATGCTTGAGGCTTCCAACTGTACCAGTGCCAGGGGTTCAGCTGCTGGACCTCATGGGGGCTAGGGGATGAGCAAGCCCTGGCAGCTGGCTGTGTGAAGAGCTAAATTTCACTCCTTCTCCAACAGGAGAGTCAGGCTTCATCCCTCCGAATGCCACTGTGCTCACATGTTCCCACCGTGTCTCACACTCACCCACTCCCTCCTCAGTGGATTAACACTGACATTCCTCTTGGAAACAATGCATCCTCCAGAAGCTCATGACTGTGATGTGTGGCTGTTTACAAATACCAGCATGCTGAATGCTTTTCCTGCATTGCAAAGGAACATTTCCTAATTCTGCAATGGGATACTACATTTTATCTAGCAGTTGGATGTTTTGTCTGGGTGGATTTTGCAGTGGCTCCAAAAGTTTCTCACAGAGTACCACAAAACTCCTGCTGTTGCAATTCCAGCTCAGTGCTAAAATTGGAGAAAAGTGTTACCCTTGCCCCAAGTATGAAGAGAGCCCCAGGCATTAGTAGAAGTTGACTGCAGATGGATCCAGGCTACTTAAGGAAGACTTTCTCTCAGTGCCACCCTGTTAGCAGAGACTGGGGACACAGGCATATTCAAGGCTTCAAAAGACACAGGAGATTTTAATACTGTGTGGCCTGGACCTGGACAGGATGGAATCAATGACGATTGGTGCAGCTCTATCTCCTCTTTCATTCCCATTGCAGCTTTCTGTGGCATCATGTCAGAGGTGTTCACCATATGAGCTGGCTCTGGGTACACGACAGCTGATAAATATGACACACACACTGGTTGAAGCTAAATCTTTCCAGAAAACTGGAAATACATTTGGAAGTTATTTTTCTTCTTCCAGGCATTGATGCTCATTTCCTGAGGTTTTAAGTGCATGCCATCTTAATTGTAACTAGCAGAAGTGGGGAATTAGGCAAACAAGTAGGATGCAGTGTTTTCTGTTTTCAGTGCATCGCTCTACCCACAAACAGTATATTTTAGGAAGCCTTGAAAAATATTTTCTGTTTTCTCCTAGGAGTTCCCACCACTTTTTAAAAGGAATACAAACAAATTAAGAAACCTCAGGCTATATTGCAAAAACATTCTTCATATAAAATGGTTTATAAAAAGAAGGGGTATGAAAATATGAGTTGGAGGGGAGGAGAAAAGAAAGGTAAGGAAACAGAAGTTTTGGAAAACTAGAAAATATTAAAGAAAGGAACAATTTTAGCAAGTGAATGTACAAAGCATGACAGATCTGGTTGCTAGGAATTTTTTGGAAGGAAGATACTTGCTCATAAAATACCTCAGGTAGCAACTCACCTACCCCCTCACCTCCCTATTTATGTGAATAGCTGAGAAAAGCTACAAAGGAAAGCAAATTCAGGAGTTGGAGACTGCAGCACAGGAGCCTTTTCCACCGCTGACCTAAGCTATAAATCTGGGAATTGTTAGTATAACGTTCTAGATAGCTAATCCTAACTCCTATGGTTTGGAGAACCAGGGGAATTAATTGTACTGCTTTCATGAAGAGTTTATGTGCTTCAGCCTGTGCATGTGAAGATTATTTATAGAGTTAAGTCCAAGAAAGCTGTTTAGTCTGGGAGAAGATGGAAACCAACAAAGCAGTGATCGAGACATGATACCTGGGATAAACAACTTCAAGGGAGTTAAAACAGCAATAATTCAATAATCAGTTGGGAAAATGCTGTTTTCCAGGCCCCAGGCAGTTACACAGCTGGCTTGCCAAGTCTGAGAGCCTGGAGATCAAAAAGAAAATGAATCTTAAAAGGACTGTGTTGGAACAAGAAAGGGAGGAGTGAGCTGTGAGCAGCTGCCTGGGCATGAGAGGAAGGGTCTGAAAAAGGAAGGGGATGCAGCTGAGCCCAAAGATGGAAGTAACTGAACAGACTGGGCAAATGTGGGCTGAAACCTCACTCCTGCAGAGAACTTATCTCAGCAGCAGGTGGAAGTAAGTCCTAGTGCACCTGGGCACACAGTAACCAGAAACACCTGATTACCACAGGAACTTGCACTGATAACCAGGGGTTTGGTGGAGTTTGGTTTTCAGTGGAGGAAGGCAAACTAAAACTGGACTTTGGAGCTGGAATTCCCTTGTAGTTTGGAATTCACCCTTCTTGTGCTAATATTTCTCTGAATTAGCAAGACTGTTCTTTCTACACAGTGGAGAAACTTCTTGTCAGCTCTACTGAAAAGGATCTGTAGAGTGTTAATATCTTTGTTCATCAAGTAATGCTCATCAACCACCACGTGTTGGCTGAGCTGGTGTTTCTGTCCATTATTGGAAAAAAAAGTCTTCAAGATATGCTTAAATTAAAGTAAGTAAAATAATGTATTTCGTTGAAACTGTCTAGGAAGTGAGTGCCTTTAAGTTGAACATCTCTGGATAACACATTTTGTTTGCCCATGATTGTGACATACTTTGTTTTCCCCTCCCTTTCTCCTCTTTCTCCTTCTTTCCTTCCTCTAACACTGCTCCTATGCCACAGGACAGCCACACTCAGCCCTTTGGTAACTTGTGATCATCCACATGCAGCACTTCCCTGCAGTCAATGCCACATCTCCAAATTCATCTCCTGGCAGTTATATTCAGAAACAGTAAGGTTTTCTACTGAAAACAAAACCTTGCTGAGACAATAGCGTGTAAGTGCAAGCACTGTCTGTGTGGGATGAGAGTTTATGTTTGGAATGACTCTTTTATCTTTGAAGCCTTGAAAACCTTAATAAATATTTTGGAAGCTGTTTCCCCGACTGGGGTTTGTTTGGGAATTTTTTTGAAATCTCGTCGTGCCTGCCTCCCACCCCATCCCATCCCACAGATTTGTGTTGTCTGTCTGCTATGGCTTGCCAGCCAAGCTTCAGGCTCCATGGATTGTCATTATCTTCATGTTTCAGTGAGCTGGCCACTACATGCTACAAAGATATTTGCTATAAAATAGTAATAACAGCTCATCCAAGTGGTATTCACTTAAGTATTGAGTTATTGCTTTTGAATTTGGCATTTCTTATTCAGATCTTCAGGAAAATATTACGTTTTCTGAGAGGAAATTCCTCTGCAGTAAACATCCATAGCCCACAGCAGAACGGGACTACTAGATGGTGACTTCCACGTTGTGCTGTTGGAAAATAAAACTGTAAATATACTCCTAAACTGTGTCAAATGATCAGCATTTTATATTGAATATTTGCTGACCATTGGAATAAATATTGGTTTTTTATGGGTGCTTAAGGTTCTGCTAGTGGACCCTACCAATAACCCAGTTTGCTGTGCAGTTGCTTACAGGCCCTTATGGTGTAGCCGAGTCCATTCCCTCTCTCCTCAGGGAAATGGATGTTGTGTCAGAGCCAGTTTGTGCCAGTGTGGTCTCCATGTCCAGGTCCACCCAGGGATTAATGTTAGCGTGGAATACTGAGCAGTGCAGGGGCTTGGGTTTTTCCACCTCTGTAGAGAAGTAGCCTAAAGCTTCCACTGATGATAAAACCACGCAGCTCATGCAGCAGGGGATTATAAAGTCTATCAGAAATCGTGTGCCACTGAGTTTTCTGAGCGATGCATTATCCTTGCTCATCTGCCTCCCCAAAATTAACATCCACCTGAGCAACTCTCTGCATCTTGGCTAAGGGCCAAGCATGTTCTCAACCCAAGGCAGGGAAAAGGAAGGCTCAGACTGCTCCCAAGAAACTGCCATCCCAGTGGAGGCATTGACAGCCTCCTGAAACCCAGGGGAAGGCCAGGTCTTAAATCATCACAGATTTACAGCTTTGATTTGTTACTCAACAGGATCCTCGCTGGAAGAAACATGGGCTAGGAAAAAGTGAGCCTTGAAGTGTGACTGAAAAAAAGAGATGGTTGTGGCTCTGCAGAGTACCCAGAGAGAGCCTTCTCTGGCACCTGCCCAGGGCATCCAGTGAGGGGGGTAGGGCTGGGGAGTCACCTGTGACTTTGGTACCTCAATACTCAAATGCCCTGAAGCAGCTGTGAGGCTCAGGCACCTTTGCCCACGAAGACAGACATTTGTGCAGGGGCTGCAAACATGGGATTCTCCTCTGCAGCACCAGAGGATGTCAGTTCAGGGGTGTGGGAACTGGGAGCAGCACATCTGGTTTCAGGGCAGTTCGTTGTGTTCTCTCAACAGTGATTTTCAGGATTTCTGCTGCAATTTTGTTTTGTCTCCAGCTCTTGACCCTTTCCCATGAATTCTCTTGTTTTTTTTCTACTCTTCTTCTGCATAACAGGAATTGTGTTTTGTTTTAAAATGTAATTAATTGTTCAAACTCACCACTTTCTTCCTTGGGGAAAAAAGGGATTACAAATAAATAATGAAACACTCTTAATCATCAAAAATGCTCAGCATCTCTCACTGATGTCACTTGGAGTCTTCTCATTGACACTGGTGTCATTTATAGCTGGACAATGGACAGGAAGTTATGCACAATGGTTAAATATACATTTTTTTTAAATCTGTGCCTTGTTGAGAAGTGACATAGAACATGGGAGGCAGAGATAAAGGTTAAATAATTATCTGAATAGATAAAATAATGGTAATATGCTTAAATAGGTAAGAGGAGTTATCAGGAACTTCAAAACAGCTTGCTGAAGATATTTAAGACTAATAATCCACTCAAAAATTTAATTTCAGATTTTGACAGGAAGAACAATATATTGTCCAGGAGACAGCACATGATCAGGAGGGTCTACTTTTATGTTCCTTTACCTCACTAAACACAGCACCTTAATATGTATGAAACAAAAATTTCTTCATTTTGATCTCTACTTTTACTGCAGGACAGAAGGAAGGCTGTCCTATGGAAGGCTGCTCCAATGAAATTCTAAAATATCTTTTCACACAGTTATCTAATACTACTCACACTTACTGAATATCAAGGTAAAAGCGTATTTGTTCTGTCTCCTGACAGTCATTCTCAAAGAAGGTACTCACAGAAAGCAACTGCTTTCATCCACTTACCCTATTTTGACAATCTGGCTCCCTGTTTTATCCCCAGATTGTTCTAACATGATCCACAGGATAGAAACATGGTGTCTCTGTATCTGTCCTTGCCTTTTCTTCTCCCAGCACATATTTCAGTAATCTTGTGTGATAAGTAAATAAATCCAACAACATATATTACTAGTTCTTGCTGTTTTGGGTCTGCTATCCAACATTACTTCATAACCCACTGAGCTTATTAGGGGATTTTTAGAAGGCATTTCTGGAAATGCTGGTCAGATGTAATTCCACTGGACTGTAAAAAATGTTTTTTGACTTTGTGCAGTTCTGTGTCAAAGCCAAATTCATGTCTGGGGAGACATTATTTCCTTCTTTTCCCAGATAAAACAGTGATACAGCAATGCCACTGTCTCTGCATTCCTCATATTTAGGGATCACTGGTTCAGCAAGCTCTTACAACTAACAGGCTGCTATTTGTCTCCAAGAAGCATATGAGAGGTGACATAACCAATGCCAGACTTTACTTTTGTGGATCCAAAACTCCTTTTTCATTACAAATATGAATTAGTGATCAGTCAGAAATCCTTGCACTGGGACTGTATTTACCTTTGCATCTTAGTTCTTTTATTTGCCTTGTCTTCATCCTTTGTACCAAGGGTACAAAAATTGATGTAATATTATCTTTGGGTAATTTGGTTTTCTCAGAACTCCTGGAGGTCCAAAGGAATTGATCCTGAAGATCTACTTGTTCCCATCACTGAGGGACTTGGAGTCTGTCCAGTGCTTCTATGAACTCCATTTCCATCCTGCTGCTTCCATCCACAGGTGAGTGTGGGAGAGCCACACCCCAGCCTGTCACGGTACAGTTTGGCATTTCATCCTTACATTTTCTTTTTAATGAAAGCATTTCACGGCATGGGATTCTGCAAGAACTTGTGCTAACCTGCTTTAAAACTGGTCTGTGAATTCTTCTTAGTTAGCCCTTTAAAATGACAAATCTAAGCAATTTTCTGGGACCTGATTCTTCTACTTAAGCATTTACACCTTGTGTTCAGAGTAATACCTCGATTCCAGTGCTCAGCTGATGGACTAATAAACAGTCCACCCTGCACAATGAAAGCAGTATCTGGGCATTCATTTACATCTGTATGACACTTGTGTAATTTAAATAACCTCCCATGACCCTTGTGTGAATGCTAGTGTTCATGTAATTACCAACAAAAATTATCTTGCCCATAACTGGGTGAACTGTGTATAAATCCTTGATGTCAGGGATAGGATTCTGAAATGTAAGTTATATATAGAAGGAATATAACATGCAGAAGAAATTACTCTTGCCAGAAAAAAAAGATTGATTCACTGAGTTCTATTTAGCTTTTAATTTATAACAAACTTGCCTAATCTCAGTTTCTTTAGCTTCTGTTAAAATATTAATAGCATCATATCAAATACATCCCCTGTGACATTAAAGGGAACAGAAAGCTGAGGCACGCATTAATTGCATTCCAAAATGTGGCATAGACCCAAATAAACCTAATTTAAAGAACCTGAGAACAATGACATTTATGCTTTAATTAGAGCAAATGAAAGCTGTGCTGCCCACTTTTACACAAACAATTTTTCTTGTGGGACTCAGCCTTTCTGGCAAGGAGCACGTTTCCCTGCAGTGTGCCACGTGCCAGGCTTCTTCCAGAGGCAAAACTTGCTTCCTGGAGATGGACAGTGCCAAACCAAAACACAGCAACAATAAGCATTATGAGAACCAAGCAGACAGTCCAGGCAGCCTTGAAGCAAGGCTTTTGCAAAACCACGTTGGACTATCCCAGGAAAACGAAGTAATTTGTTTCTCTTTAAGGAGAACCCATTAAAATGGCCAGATATGTACCAAACCCAACAATAACAGTTTGAGATGATAAATGTTATTTTAATGATCCATATCACTCTGGTATTCTAATCACAGCACACACGTTCAAAATGGAAAACATCCAAATCTGCAAAGAAACATTTGACATGAGATTAAAAAAAACATCCAAAATCAGATAGATTAATAGATCTAATTCACTTCAGAGGTATTCACAAACTGTTATAAAAACCAGATTGGTCATAAGACTCTAAGTTGTTACCATATGCATCTCACAGGTTCTGTGTTATGTTCCTTATGCTGGCAAACTGACTAATGAGTTCAAGACTGCTCCCCAGACAAGAACATGACAATTTGTGTGCTGTGCATTAGAGCACCTCATGCTCTGCAGCGGGATGAAACATAAATTTTGCGGAAGAATTTAGACGTTCTTTCACAATCTGGTCTGGTAAAAAGGAAATTGTGCAGCAGTTTAATACATGTATTTAAAACTGAGAATCTCACCGAATGCAGATGAATGATGTAATGTGTATACTGCGCTTGTATGTACTTCCATTTTCCTTTTTAAATATTTTACAGCTATAGCCACCATCTCAGCATTTCATTATCGTGCAGGTTTTCATATTGGTAATTTCTGTAGACCCTTTGGCTGTTGTCTCAGGTATGTCTGTTGTTTTTCTGCAATAGACAGAGTTTGGAGGCACCTGGGACCATTGGACAAGCAGAGCAGCCAGGTAAACCTGTTGAAAGTAACAGCAATTTAATTGTTTACTCTGAAACCTAATGGCACTAATTAAAAATGTCAATATTGTCAACAATTCAATAACACCACCAATTCCAAATCTAGGCATTTGGAAAGATAGCCAAAATATTATTTTCAAAAAGCTGATCATAAAATAAATTTGCAGTTCCTTAGGGTATTATAGCATCTCTAGGACTTTCCTTGGTATGTGTTTAAAACCCCTAACTTTTAGGTGAGGGGCTGGTGTGGCAGCAATGCATTCAAGTCCAGAAAGCTGTCATGACTTGCTTCATTTAACAGGACAGAAGTATTCGATGCTGACTTTTGAAATTAATGATTTTGAGATGACTGAAATAAAATTTGTAAGTAAAAAAGGCTTCCACCTTTTTGCAAAAACCTTTTTTTGGGTAGGGAAAAAAAAAAAAAAAGGCACCATGTTCCAAAGGAACACTTTGATCAAACTGCAGATTCTGGAAAAAGCTGTTGCACTGAAGAAATGTCATCAACCTCTATCTTGGGGCTCATTCCGGCAATTTAATGAATACAAAAGCTAACACTTGTAATCAAGAAGGACTGGTGATACATTTTTTAAAGGGAAATTAATTTTGGAAAACACTAGAACTCTAACACTGTAGGATGTCTGTGGCATCATGCCAAGTACTTGATATTAGCTGTTAATTGGCACTCAAATTCTCATTCTTTATGTGGGCATGTATGCCTGAAAAGTGATGAACCCAGGGAAGCTCTATGCAGGACTGGATGCTAAAGGAGCCCCTTAAAACCATTCCTACAAATGGTCGCACCTCACTAGCAAGAGGCAGATGTCTAACACCCAAATCCTGGTAGAACAGAAGCTCAGAGTTCATTAATCTTAGGCTGTAACAGCCCCAAGCATTAGCAGAAAGCCCAGGTGGGTAGAGAACATGTTCCTGTGCTCCTCTGGATGAAAATGATGATGAGCTATGCAATGGATGTCAGGCGATTTGGGAGTGAAGCTCCAGCCCCAAGTGATCCCGTGGTGAGGGAAAGACAGGAATTTTCTGAGTGTTATTTCTGCTGCCTGGCAGTGAAGACAGGAATAAATGAGCAGTTACTGATGAGTTCTCCTCTATTTAAATCCTGTGACATGACCCACAGCACCACACTTAAGAATTTAAAAACACTGAATCATGCCATTTAATTGTGGGTACTTGAACCTTCATTTGTCGGCGGCAGAGTTTTGTTTCTGAAAACACAATACAGAAAAGCAGAAAGATGAAAGTTAATTTGTAGATAAAAATGTGGGGTACATATAGTGTGAGTGCCAGAAAAATCATTGGTATTTTAAGAAATTCTTTTTCTTCCCTATTACCTCCATGCTGTTGTAGCACAGAGTCAGCTTTGCATGTGCAGCTTTGTGCTCCAAGTGATGCTTAGATGATTAGTAATAAAACATGACCTTGAATTCCATCACCCACAGACTGGTAATCACACAGCTTATTTCTATTTTGCTATTGCTTTGGGCAGGAGAAAATAGAAGGATTTGCCTTCCTTGTGAATACCTTAACAGCAGGGCTAATCTGATTCCATATGGTAGTAATAGAAGTTCATTTCTTTTTGTTAAAGTATTTGAAAAATGTCTGAAAACAGCACTTGATATTAGTCATGGTCATATGAAAACGTCGTGTCAATATTTTTTCCATGGAAAATACTGCAAGAAAAGATGCATTTTGCAGATTCTGGTCTTCAGGACACATTCCTACTATTCAATCACCTGTGCTCAGGGGTAAGGCAGCGAGAGGTACAACAAATACCCCAAACACATACCGAAGATTGTGTTCATTGGGAATGAGACACAGAGTATTCCATCCTATTTTTAATTACTACCTTTCATTTCAGGAGGAGAATCCCAAAGACCTGATTTGCTGAGGCCTCTTGAAGATTGCAAATTCAGTAAGGTGGCTGAGGGTAAACAGGGGGTTGCGGAACTTAGCCAATCCACATTTTGGCACTGGAAAATGTCTAAACCGTGTACATGTTTCTCATTCCCAGACCTTGGCCATTCCAGAGGTGACTCTACCCACGTGCCTCTGGAACATTCAGCAGCTCTCAGGCAGTCAGATAATGACTGGGAAGTCTTACTGTTCTCCCTGGAAATAATCTGTTTCAGGCAACAGGAGCAGCAGAAGGAAACATTACCCTGATGCTGAGAATGATTAAAGGCAAATTTAGACAAGGACCAGCTGTGTCCAGCACCGTTCCAGGAAGCACTGGGGGAAGTCCCTTCCTGTGATCCCATATTATTGCTTATACCCTGACTAATCCCATTTCACACCGCTCCCACCTGCACTTGCTCAGTGCTCTGCTCTGCCTCCATCGTGCACCCTGCCCATGTAATTGTAACATGGGGGGAAACGTGGGGCCCTGTCCAGACAGAGCTGCAGAACCTTAACATCCTAATTCCCTCCCGGGGCTTGGGAATTAGCATAATCTCTGTGGTCCTCTGTGGCTCTGATGCAGCAAGGGCATTTCTGGAAAATCCTGTTCTCTGATTTTGCCTTCCATCACCGCTCAATATTCTAATTGATAGATGGTAACTTTGAGGTGAAGCACAACGTGCTTAGAATGGGAAATCCCTGACAAAACCTGTAAACATCACATTACAAAAGGGTAGCTCAGGCTCTGAGGAATCAGTCCATAACCCACCATTCTTCTGGTCTTTTTGGCTTTGTCTTTCTGCCTCACACCAATGGGCAGAATAAAATACATCATGAAAGAGGCAGTATGTAAAAAAACTGTGCCCTGCTTACCCTCTACCAACAAAGCTTTAAAGCTATGTCCTTTCCAACTTAGCTGTGAGCATGCAGCCCTGGAGTGAAATCCATGTGTAATCAGGGAAAAATGTTCCTCTGGAGTGGCAGTAAGTGGCTCTTCCAAAAGTGTGAATTGTCCCACGAGCCAAACAGGAGAAGCCCAACATAACATCCCATTCCATTTTGCAATATGGTGACAACTGTGAAACAGCTAACTACTTTTTATTCTTGTTTTCTTAGACCAGGATGAGTGGGAAAGGAAGACACTGATTTTCCAGCTTCCAAATACCCCAAAATTCATTTACCTAATACTGTCTGGAAGCCTTATCCTCAAAACTCTGTGGATGTGAATACTCTGATGTTGTGAATTCAGATGAGATGAACACAGTAAAAATGCATTTCAACCTCTGGATGCCCAGGACATTTAGTGAGAAATTTCCTCACTATTTTGTCCAGTTCAAAGCACACACCTCAGGCATTGCTATTTGCTTGTCTTTTCTTTACAAGCATTCATCTCAGTTGCCTTGCAGTGCTATCTGCACTGTACCATTACTTCCTACCTCAAAAGATGCAGCTACCAAACAGGAATCTGTGTGCCAACTCTATCACTGCACTGCTTAAAATCCTGACAGCCTCCTGTTTGAGGGGAATCAGTACAGGATCCGGCTCGGATAGATAGAAATTAATCAATGTGACATTTTACAATAAATTCAGAGCACTGGGCTAATGCTCAGAGTGGGTTTATTTTGCAAATGAAACCTCCTACTGCATGAATTCTTGTAGTTGCAGTTTGCTGGAAGCTGCAAGAGTACAGCAGAGGGAAGTATAGCTCAGTATTTGCCTTGTCTCTGCCTTCTTTCCTCAATTGTTGCAGAGTTAGTGGACATTGACAGAAACAAAATGCTCAGCCAGGTGGATCTTTGGTCTGATTAGCTGTTACATGTTGGCAACTGTTTTTAATATAAGTACACACTAACACAATCTTATTTTTATATGTTAGCAGATATGGTAAAAGAATTGTGTCATATTCAAGGTGGTCTGGAAGAAGAGATAAGAAAGAAGAATTATCTACGGCTATATATCCAGCTATTCAAGATGGTTGTTCCTTCTTTTTAATGCAAATGCCAGAACCATACAGCATATGGCAAGGGATGCTCCATCACTTCTAAAGCATGCTTTAGCTAATGTAGAAATGACTTATGCTGCATTCCATCATTCAGGGATTAGATTTTTGAACATAATTAAGCATGCACTGCCTGGTCTTTGAGACACAGTTACATGCGTTCAGCTTGTTTTCAGAAATAAAATCAAGTAGCAAGCTACCAAAAATATTTCGTGCAAGCTCTTTGAATAGAAGGGTCTGCTGAAAATTTGCATAATATCTTACTTGTGAAGTGTAAAAACTGTCATAAATCATAATTCAATTTATAAGACAATTAAATGCATGTGTTTCTCTTCTATGGTTCTTGGAAATCATTATCTTGCATAGCTGGAGAAAGTAGGCTAAAGAAAGCAGAGAAGAATTAGAAGAATTAGCATTAGAACAGAGGGCAAATATCAGACAGTCACTTCCTTCACATATTTGTTTTTTCTAGCTGTCCTGAGCTCAACTGAAATAGCACAGCATGCTCCACATTCCTCAGAATTTCTTATTTTGCTTTCTATGTCTCATGGGACTCAGATGGTTTTGCTGCAATTAACTGTGAGAGGTTTTCTGCTATTTTAGTCTCTTTGCAGTTTATGATACTCAGTAAATCTCTCTGATCAGGTAAAGAAAACCCTGTAAAGACGATAGAATATAGTTTATAAAACTTACCAAAACACTCTTCATAAATTCTCATTTCAAACAAGGCAAAGGCATCCCTTAAGTTAGCAGCAGTATTTTTCTAATGTACCATGTTCTTAAAGTATGCTTTTTAAACTGCATTGCCATAAATGTAAACGTGTCCTGGTCCTACCACTGGCTTTATTGTATGTCACAACTTATCAATGTTTTGTTGGTTACAAACAGGTCAAGTCTAGAAATATTGTAAAACTAGAAATCACAAACCAAGGAATGAAACACTTTTTTCAAGATGTGTAGTGTGGACGCTGCATTACTTGAGTCTTTATATTTTACTACACTCATAGACTGTGCAGTAGAGCAGATGGGGCAGCAGGAAGCTGGGAAAATGGCAGTTTGGTGCCACACTGAGCAGTGGGAGAAAAAGGCCCTTTTCCCTGCAAAAGACCAGCTCTGGTTTTACTGCTCATTTTTACTAAACTGGCTGATCTTTTACTCCAGCTAGTACTATAGCACTAGTGAGTAGGGTGATGTCACACAGCGGAAAAATTGTTGAAGAAAAAGCCTTCACCTTATTGCAGCTACGACTGAGGTGCATGTTTGTTTCTGCAGAATTTAGTTTCTTATTTCTGAAGGTCAAAAGAGATAAAGATATTCAGGACTCTCCACTGATGTGGAACTCCATTTCTGTCTCTCCAATCCAACAGGTCTCACTCACGTCGTGCTTTAAATCATTATATCCGAATTAAAATATACCAGCCACACATCCCTTCAGAAGAAAAAGCTTTTACTTCAAAGTGAGATATATGGCATTTGGGAGAAAAAAGCTTGACTTGCATAGTTCTGATCTCAGTTGCTGATTCAGTGCTGTTTCTGGGATGTATCTTTTTGCTCATGTCTTGGGTTTATGTAAGTAGACCGGTATTGTTTATAATATTTTAGTTTTTTACCCATTTGCTTTAGAGAATGGTTTCAGGGATATAATTAGGTATGCACTGTGGAAAGTGTATTCCCAGATGCTTCGTGGTCAGTTCTGCCTGAGGTAACCACCAACAGCCTCTATCAGCTTAATGATGTCTACTGTTGGCAGTGGTTCTGCCAGAGAGTGAGGTTAATGGCAGGAAATAAAATAAAATCTGCTTAGTAAACACTGTAAAGAAAACAGGTTAGGTGTTAATGTGCTTGCACCAGCTATTCCTCTCTGAGGCTTTATTTTCAAGTTTCGTTGTTTAAATTTTGGCTGTTCACATGGGGTTAAATTTATACAAAATTTGAAGAAGCTTGAAATGATAGAGCTGAATTTAAGAGATAAAAGATGTCTGTCAGGTGTTGGGCTCCTAGTCCATGCTTCCACTAGCATAGGAACACTTGTCTGATCTCAGTTACATTTCCTAGGTAAGAGACACCTGCCACACACATTTCACCTTTAGAAGGGTTTCCTCTAATACTCAATGTCATTTTCCCTCAAGGAAAGCCACTGCAGAATTTAACAGCAATAGCTGTAGAGAACATCATAGAAATTACATTTCTATACCTGCAGGACTGAAGAGAGATTAATATAACTTGCACATTCCTATCGAGGTGTTTTATTGCATTTTATAGGAAGAATACAATTTTCTCTTAAATTATATGGGATAGTTTAAAGAACAAGGTTGTAATTTCCTTAACAAATGCTTTTAAGACCTTCCTATGATAGTTCATGTTTTAAATTTCATCATTTTTTCTATAGCTTATTTAGGCAAGTGTGGTCACCCATATGTGACGAAACAAATTAAAAAGGGCACATAATGTTCCAGTTTCAAGTACTTGGATGGATGGGGTTGCTTAATATACATATATCATGCTCTTCCAAACTATCAAAGACCTTTGGATGAATTGGGTACAATATATTAACTCAATTACAATGGAAACACAGATCAAAGAATGTAGCTGGGAGGTCTTATTAAAGTATGAGACTTCATTAAAATGTCACTGGTTTTGATTACACTGGATTAAAGTGTCTGAAATTTCACTTAACTTCTTCATGTTCCCAGAAAAGAAAATTCTACTGGGTAACTGTAAGTTCAAGGTTTCAGATCTTGTTTTTCAGTGTTGTTATTAAAGTGGACTTTTCATAAATTGGTAAAAAACACTAAAGATTTTTTTGAATCCATTTTTGACACTGAATATATAATCTCATTTGCTTCAATTTATTTCCTTTTTTTTTTTTAATGATTTTTGTTTCTGGCTTTTACTCATTCACATCCATCTTGGAAAGACTTCAGTTTTTCAAAGGAAATAATAATTTAAAACCCCCTACTTTTCCTCTATTTAAAAGAAATAAAAACGTTTAGAAATTACTAGTTTAAAGCATGGGATGAACACATAGAAAGGTACAAAGTCCAGTTTTTTGCAACTGGAAGAGCAGTGATGAGCTTTCCAGGGAAAGGCATTAATGGGGAGCAGTTTCAGTGTGCTGATCTATTTCTGCCTCTCCAGCCAAGAAACAGAATACACATGTGTGCTGAGCACTGCTATCAGTGGTAATAGCCCTCTAAATTGGAAGCAATCATTGAAAAGACACCTAACAGACATTCTCTAGTACATAATAACAAGATTGAGATAAAAATCACTTCTCTTAATTCGTTTACTTTCCCGTTGCTACACATGATGTCAACACTTGTTTGTAATTTTATTAAAAAGGTGACGTGCCCGCCTGTTGTGACGCAGGAACAGTGAAACGTTTGCATATTGCTATCTTGCATATCCATCATATTTTGTGCTTGGTATTGATACAGCCCTCTTTAATCTCTCTGCAAGTACCAGGGTAGAGTCTAGCGCTGTCCCTGCTTTTGTTGTGAGGAGCCCCATTCCACAGGAATTAGGCTTTCAAGGTACGTAGCTCAGCAAGAACTTAACAAAACATGAATTCATTCAGTAACTAAATTGATTTCCTGCTTTACTGTGTACGTGTTTCTTAAATTACAGTGCAAGTAAAACACGGAGCGTGCACTTTCTCCATAGCTAGAAAACAATTTTAAGAGCAGCGATGGTTTCTCTCTCCAGTTGCCAGTGTTATGGATCTCCCCACAGATCTGGAAAGGCTCAGGACAAGATAGCAAGGAAGTAGTGTATTTCAGATAAACAGAGAATAATTCCATTAATTTATGGATTGTTTCAGGGGTTCTGAAAGAATCTGCTAATACTGGCTTTTAAGATAGAGAAGATGGGGAGGAGAGAAAATCAATTCATTTCTCAATCTATTTAAGCGAACAAAGAATTGCGTGTGAAACCGAACAGAGCGAGTCAACGAAGCTGACACCAAACAAAAAAAGGAAAGCAGCTTTATTTTGCATAATTGTGTCTGAATCACAGAAGGTTTGACAGAACCTGTTCTATTCTAAGCCCCAAGGTCTTATTTAGGCAGAACACAGTATGAAATACATTGTAATGTGCTTTTTCTGGGCTAATCTAACATCTCACGGGATACCACACAAGGGGACAGCACAGGCACTTGAGTGGTTTTGTTGGTTTATATTCAGTCTTTGCAGGACTCATTCCATCCGTTGAAAGCTATGATAGTGCACCGTCGTATCTCTCAGGGTTTTTGGGGTGGCTTCCTTATCTCTAAAATAGGAACGAAATAAGAAATATTAGTGCTTTTCTGGTAAGGGAGAGATAAAGTTTAACCTCTGAACACTTGTAAAGGTCTTCGGAGGACACTTCAGAAGTGCCTAATGCTATAAATTCTGGTTTTAGAAGGTATTTCTACTATCATTATAGTATCAGGAGCTTGATCTTTTACCCTTTATGCATATATCTCACCTACATAATGGAAGCTCATGGAAAAGCTTTCATGACCAGCATTACCTGGGCAATCTGAACACCAGACTTTGCAGAAACTTAAAGGAATTGAGCTATGACTCTGCAGCAGGGTCAGTCCAAATGTTGCCTTCCTCATAAAATGTGAGGGTCTAGAAAAACTGTGACCAAGATTCCCTCAAATTACGATGTTTTATCTGAACAGAAACAAGTTGCATTTACAAAACTGCTGATATTAACAGTCTAATATTAGCAGGGTAAATGCCTTGAGATAAGAATTAAGATTGCCTGCTGAGCATCCAAAACTCGACAGCATCAGCAGGCACTAAAGCAGTAAGATGCTTAGAAAAACAGCTCCACATCTGATAGGGAAAAGCACAATAAATCAAAGATAAAGTAAACTTTCTAGATAACCAGGGGCGTTTAGTGCCGTTCTGATTAACTCCTCTACAGGAAATGAGTAAACACAGCCTCCATGCTTTCCCCGTCTTTCTGCCAATTTACATCTTAATGGATAAACTGGTTCAGGTTACTCATTTGGCAAAGCAAGGGATTGATTTGCAACTTTTCATTTTGACTGCTCCCATCAACTTCTGCAGGGCTGTTCAGGGCAACTGAGCACAGCCATGGGCAGGCATTTAAAGATTAACAGGACTTTGCAGCATTCCAGGGGGATGACAAAGCCATCAAAATTCATTATTTTTTTTCCAGTATTTCACACACATTACACGTGACTTGCTGCAGTTATCACACCAGTGGCTTTTCAGAAATCTTACAGTTTAATTCTTGGAGTTTTTTTCCCCTCGAAGACCTGAGTTATGAGATTATGAGAAAAATCTCCCATTTCATTGAAAGCGTATTTTTTGTCCTTGTGTTTGTGATCCAAAGCCTTGAAATGTGAGCTGAGTTACAAAGGATCAACTGTTTGATTGTAATTGATAGTGTGAGCCAAACTAAGGTTTTCAGAGGAATATGATACCATTCATATACTCCACCTGGAAGGGCACAGAATGTCTGAATTCCTGGATACTTCTGTACACTTGGTAAGTGTGAACTCATGGGGCTCCATCCCCCCCTTCCACCTCCCAAAATACATTATCACCTCAGGGGAGAAGGGATGTCATTGTCTGGGAACACCACGGATGGCGGTAACATTGTTCTACAGCTCCCTTCGGCATCCCCTCAGCTCTGGGTGGTGGTGACCTGCCCCACAATCTCCCCCCTCGGTTTAGGGGGCAGCTGGCAGCACCCCAACCTTTCCCCTCAATTTAGGGGCTGAGTGACAGCATCCCAACCTTTCCCCTCAGTGCCGGAGGTCACCGACAGCACCCCAATCCTCTCCCTCAACCTAAGGGTGATACACAGCATCCCAACCTTCCCCCTCAGTGCCGGAGGTCACGGACAACACCCCAATCTTCTCCCTCAATCTAAGGTCCCCCTCAGTGCCGGAGGTCACGGACAGCACCCCAATCTTCTCCCTCAATCTAAGGGTGATACACAGCATCCCAACCTTCCCCCTCAGTGCCGGAGGTCACGGACAGCACCCATTCCCCCGCTGCTTTCGGGAGCATCGGGCCGCACCCACCCAGGGCGCCGCGCCCCCACCGCCCGCGGGCCGCGCCGGCTGCCCCTGCCTCAGGGAAGTTCGCGCCCCGGGGCCGCGGGTTCGAGCCCCGACGGGGGCGGCCGCTCCGGGGCCGTGTCGGGAGCCGCTCCCGCCGGTTCTTGCGGGGGGTCCCGGGCGGGCAGCGGCGGCCGCGGGCCCAGCGCACATGTGCGGCCGCCCGGCACATGCTCACTGAGCGCGGCGCATGAGCAGAGGCGGCGCGGGGCCATCGGACATCTTGGGCACGGAGCGGGCAGCGCCGCCGGTCCCGGGGCGGGAGCAGCCGCCGCCCCCGCGCCGCCCGGCCCGCCCGCCCTGGCGCCAGCTGCCTGCCCCCTCCCGCGCCTCCCCCGGGCTGCTCTGAGCATCCCTCCGCCCCTCTTGCATTTGTCTTAATCCTTCTCAGAGACAAGATGGCAACGCCGGCGGCGGTAAACCCTCCCGGTGAGTAGCTGCCGTCTCGCCCCAAGTGGCCCCGCCGCACAACACGCCCCCGCCGCCGCTCCCCCCGCCCGGCCCGGCCCGGCGCAGTCCCCGCAGCGGTCCCGCCGCTCCTCCCGCCGCCCCCGCGGGGCCACGGGCCGGGCAGAGCCGGGCCAGCATAGCCGGGAGCCCGTGGGGCTTCCTCGGGACACGCCGCCCTTGTCGCCCCGGCTGCCGGCGCTGGGTGCAGCCCTGCAGAAATGAAGAGTTGTGCATAAGCATTCGCGGGCATAGGGCAGGAGAGCAGCGGGGACGGGCAGTGCGGAGCCGTGCCTGCCCTGGGCATGAGTAGGAACATTGGCTTTCCCTGCCTCTGCGTTTGTCAGCGTTATTGTCGGCTCGTGAAGCCAGGACAGGGTGTTGAAACTGACCAAGGGCACCTCGGCATGTGCCCTGTGTTTGTTTGCTTTCCAAAGGATGCAGTAAATATTTGCTGTTAGTACTAGAGTACTTGACAAAAGAAACTTACAAACATTTTCCCATTGAAATTTTCTTGAGGGAATGCGTTCACCGACGTTGTGTTACGTGTCTGTGAGATGCAGCATCTGTTTTCATTAGTGCGTGATGGAATAAAGTGAGTTTGGATGAAAGGACAGAGTGATATTTTGGAGAGGTATTGGGTCAACTTGTTGTGGATCAACAAGTATCTGACACTAAAAATAAGTGGAACAACAGATCTTACACTGGGCTCGATGCTAAGGAAGTATATTGCTATTAAAGGTCAATTCCAGTTTTACTTGTTTTAATATGTGCTTGCATTGTGTCATTTTTTTATTGTGGAGTCAGATTGAGTTCTGACAATTAAAGGCTTATTTGAGTAAATGCCAATTAATGTTTAAAGCTTGTTCATTAGATTAAATCCTGCTGTAGTTGGTAGTGTAGTTGTCATGCTGAAAGTAAATATTATGATATAAACAATGAATTTGGTTCAGTAGGCGCCAATACAGTGAGCAGAAACTGATATTTGTCAGTCAGATTAAGTTTTAATATCAGAATTCTACATATTAAATGAAAATAAATATTTAATGGAAGGTTATTAAATTAATACTATTTAGCTTTCAGGGTGCCATGTTGTGCACCGTAGCAGAGAGTTTCACTGTGTGCACTCACAGCTACAATCAGTTTTGCAGACAGAGGAGGATACAAACAACATTTTTGACTTGGGTTTGGTTTGCCGTTCTCCCATCTGCTCTCCAAGTTACACACTGAAGGAACGGCCCTGTCCGCTTAGACATCAGTGCTGAAACTGCTGAGTTACAGCAGAGCCCAGTGCCCCTTTTGCACCAACCTTTTCCACTTTCTGTACCCACCTGCCTGCAGCTGAAGCCACAAAAAGATGTGGTTGCAGGAGGTACGGCATGCACGGACTGCTCCTGCCTCTGAGTAGGACTTCACCACTGTTCTCCTGTGACTGCTTCGTGAATTGAGGGAGTGTAATGGGGTCACTGAGGAAACATAAAAAAAGGGAAAGAAGAGCCAAGCGTGTTGTCTGTGTGCATCTCTGTGCATGTGACACGGTGAAAGTTGACTTGCAGTGTGGTCCTCAAACTCTCTGAAGCACAGATTGCCGGTCCGTGGGAAGGATGAGGAGACGTGTTGGTTTCCTGAAGTGAACCAAGATCACCTTCTGCAAGGCTGAGGTTACAGAGCATCATTCTGCTCCCTGTCTGGGCGGTTGGAGCGGCTCTGAGCTGAATGACAAACTCGCTGCCTGTTAATGATCCTCCCACGTTTTCCATGCGTGAGCGTTGTTGTCAGACACCAGGGGCGAAGTCGAAGTGGGGAGCTGTGAGGAAAGGGGACCCTCGATCTGTAGCATAATGCTGCCTCTGCTCTACCACGGACAGCAGAAGATAGAGCTGTGTGAAATACCTTGACTTGTACTGTGGCTTTTTAAAATCATAATTTGTTGCTGTTCTTATTTTTTTTTTTTTAAGTAGCTGCAAAGCAATGCAGAGAAACCAGTCAAAATCTGTAGTGCAATGATTTTAATCCTGTTGTTTTCTCTTGGGGACAGATCCTCAGCTGGAGTAACATGAAAGTAGCCCTATTAGTAGTGGTGAAGCTGTGCCACCTTGCACCAGTTGACTTTCTGATCTGCAATGTTAGGGGAGCACAATAGAGAGATTAACTTATTAAGCATCTTTAATGATGATTAGAAATTACAATATGATTAAATTTTTATTAAGCAATTGTCTGGGGTTCTAATAACAGTTGGTAATTTAGGCAGGACATTAACTTCCATCTACCACAATACAAATACATGTGGTTTTATTCATATTCTAGATAGTGGAATGGGGATTAGCAGAGAGAGAGAAAAGCTGGGTGTTCTCTAACCATGTGAAGGTCTTTCAGTGTGGGATCTCCTGCTACAGAACCATGCACTGCTCCATGGCAGCATCTTCTCTCTTGTGTTAGATGCAGATTTATCTGTTTTCCCGCTGATCTCTTTTTAACGGAGAGTTTGGGTTAGGGAAGTTCATAGAAGTGGGGGCAGTTTGCATCCGTACCCGTCTGAAGCTCACAGGAACTGCGGTGTCAGGGACCAAATCTGTGGTGTGGGTAAGGCCACCTCTGTGGGTTTCCTGCGCTGTGTTAGATCTACGCTGATGGTTCTTTTTGGTGAAGGTGTTTGTGCATAGCTGCAGCTGGACATCACCCTGACACAGTGAGGGGCTGTGTGGGCTAAGCTGCTTCCTCTTCCTGCATGCTCAGCCTTGGGAGCGGGTCTGGTTAGGAGCACTTTGTTGGCTTCTCGTACTCTGGATGACGAACTGGAGCGCGAAACACAATACAGGTGTGTGGGAAGCTCATCTGCATTGGCACAAAGCATCACAGTTAATTTATTTCCTCCTGCAATAAGATTGGCATATTAAATGGGATTTAAGAACAAAAAAAGTGTGGAGGTGTAGCAAGCATTTCGTAAATTACTGCTTGCAGCAGAGTAACTTAGTGCCACGTCTGTT
Source organism: Corvus kubaryi (assembly GCF_017639235.1). Lineage (NCBI taxonomy): Eukaryota > Metazoa > Chordata > Aves > Passeriformes > Corvidae > Corvus > Corvus kubaryi. The sequence continues at coordinate 4,699,415 of NW_024581133.1, read as the reverse complement.
TTAAATGTATTATTTTTGGAATGCAAACTTTGTCCGTAACTGTTGCTACTCTGGGTTCAGTTTTTACTTAACCTGAGTGTGATCCATGGAGTGGTGATTCTTGTATTAGCCAAGGTGGGATGAAAACATAAAGCTCTTAATGAGTTTAGGAATTTTTTTTTCCTGAGACATTACCTGGTTTTGGGTGAGGAGTTCCAGTCTGACCCAACTTTCTGTTGTGGTCAGGTGATGCGAAATGAACTGTTGGCATCCTTTCAGTTCTTCCCAGTGAGATACCCCTAGATGGAAAGTAGTACACACAGCTGTATTGCCAAAATGGCATGAACTCATAAGTCAAGTATCATGAGATTTTGGAGTTTATCTGGAGTTCCTTTAGAGACAAGATCCCATCGGATGCATTTTTGGCTATGTTTTAAGATTTTATGAATCCTTAGGGTTGTATTTTTATATTTAATTGAAAAAAAAAAGAAAAGGTAACTGACTTGTTCATGTAATCTCTGAAGCTCCTTTTAGAGATTTCTGTTTAAGCAGAGAGCCCAAAATACAAAGGTATGGGGAGCAACATGTCCTCAAAAGGGCATCTGCTAGAAATGTGTAGAGAGAGGTGGTGTGACACGAGAGAAAGGAGTTGTTGGGGCTTAGGACGTTACTACTGCAACCACAGCAGCTCATGAGGGATACTTTCAGCCTGTGGCTAATCCAAGATAAAAAAAGCCTGGTGTTTTAACTTGAAGAAAGGTTATGAAATAAGTTCTCTTTACTTTCACTTTGTAATGAGTTAACAGCAAATTTTCCATCCTATTTGTGAAGACTTGCAACTCAGCCCTGCATCTGGGCTCTTGGTTTAGGCAAGTGCAGTGGGTTCTGGGAGGTGGTTTTGGTTTTTATGTGTTTGTTTGGCTTGGGAGTTAAGTGGAGATAAATCATTCTCCTACTTGAACTAGATATTCTGAGAACCAAATAATTTGTTACCCATTCTTACATTTGGGCTGAAGTTACTAAGGTATTAAGTGCTGTGGAAGAATTTTTTTGATGCTGCTCAGTCCATATTCCCGAAAGGAATTGGCTTTCTGACAATCTGGCCATTCTTTTCTTTAGATTTAATGAAGCTTTGAAATTGGTGATTTTAAAAAAAGAATCTACTTCAATGTTTCAGATTTCAGAATTGTTCAACTCAAAGCCCAAAAGTTGTGTTTTATTGCTGCTGCTCTGCCCTTCATTACAATACAGGCTATCCAGTAAACTAAAAAATCAATTTAACAGCATCCTGGGGAGTAAATGGAGTGTTGTAGTGATGGAGGTTATAATGAGCTCTGATGTTTCTGGTATGCAAAAAAGTAGTCATCATTCTAAGATAAAGTTAAAAAAAAAAAAAGGTTTGAAAATTAGAACACTCATTAGCTAATGGGAGGTGTACATTGCAGATCTTTTTCTTCTTGTGTTTTCATAGCTCTTGTACTGCAGAATTGGTCCTTAATTCAGTCAAACTGTGGTATGAGATGCCAATGCCTCTTGAATTGTTCTGTGATTATGTTTTGTCCTTCAGGACTGTGTACTGAGCAGTAATTGGCATTGAAAAAGTGTCATTTTTGTATTTCTAATATATAGGTATAGGGCATACAAAAGATTTTGTCTCTTCTATCACAAAATAGTTGTTTAAAATTTGCATATGTAGCTTGTGGTTAGTTCCAAGTATTTTTTTTCAATAGAATGATGTTTCCCCATGCCTCTAATAAAAACGCAAAACAAAAGAGATATTGCTGATTTCTGTAATACCATATGGTGTTGCTGATATTTCTTAGCAGTAAGGAAAATTGCAATAGAGATTAGGTAGAAAAGAAAAAAAATAGCCTTTTCAAAATAGTCAAGGCAAAATAACCCTGTTGATGTAGTGATTATTGTTATTAAGAGGACAGAAATGGGGCTGTCATTATGAAGATGTATTCACAGATTATGCTTAAATGGTTGTGAAGATCAGATATGTGTGTCGTTCAGAGTAATTTTGGGGGGCTTACTGCTTCATAACTGACAAGCAGGAATGGAAAATATGTTAATTCAGTGCTACCTGCAGAAATTACAATGTTATTAAAATTTGCAGTAGAAAAGAGAAAGAGGGGTCTTGAGTTTAAGAGATGGGAATTTAGATCGCGGCTCTTGTAGATCTCTGGCAGATTTTCCAGTCTATCTATAGCAAAGTGTCTTTGGCTGGCCAGCAGTACTTAGAGATGGATGAATCAGCTCAGGATGAGCTGTTCTGTCTCGCCAGCTCTGGGGAGAGCAGAGATGCTGCCCTGGGTGCAGATAGCAGATAGCAACCCAAGCTACTTCTCTGACTCTAGGGGTGTGCTCAATAAAGGTTGTGTGAGAAAGAAATCTGCGGAGTCAGAGGTGCTCCTTCACCATTCTGTAACTTATTTCATGCAAAACATCACATTTTCTGGACGGCACGGGCTAAAAATGTGACATTCCAGAAATCGTGGGTGGATGCTTGCTCTACAAACCATTGGTACAGTTTACTTCTTGCTAACAGTGTTTTCTTTGTTCAGCTCTAAAGCATTTCCTGTCACCCCATCTGCATCAATCATTCTGTCAAGTGAGGAAAGGAAAAATTCTATGAGGCTGCATTTGTACATTTTATTTACCTTCTGATTATAACCCAAGTGAGATAGATGCACATTGTTATTAAAGAAAAAACTTTAAAAAAAAATCATTCATCGTCTTCCATTGTTTCAAATAAAAATCCCCATGAAAATTAATAGATTGAGTAAACCCCCATGGACCATGCACTTTTTGTCTGTTCCAGGAAGACTACTTTGTCACAAAACGTTACAGGATTTTGGCAAGATCTGCCCTTTAATGTGCAGAAATTACATGGTTTGAAAATGCAGGATGAAATGGGGAATGACAATTTTTTAGCAAGGGCTGATTCAGAGTTTATTTTGGATAGTCAGAATTTCAAATGGATCTCAGTTTTATTGTTTACATGGATTAGTGGCCATAGTCATGCGATGTGTAATGAATTAGAAGCTGTTTTCAAGATAGATGTAATTTCCTTTTTTTTGTACCCAAAGCACGCTGGTTTTCCTTGAGCAAAGCCATCTGCACAGGGAGAAAGAGAAATCCTTTGTTTTGGATACTCTACATACTGATGAATGTTTCTAAACTTTCTGCTTCCTCTCTCTTTTTTGTCAGCGTTTGTTTCCATTGTGCCTATCTTTAGTATTTCTATCCCATGGTTTCAATCCTGCTTTTCACACCTAGGTGCCTCTACCTTTCTCACAACTCCTGTAACCACTGTTTTTTCTCTGTGGAGCTGTGCTGAGCTTTGTGTTGACTTCTCAGTTAGCGTTGTTGAAATGTAAATGAATCCTGGCATTGTGCTGGTGCTACTCCCAAGTCTTTCAACAGCTTATAAATTCAGATTCCTTTCTGTAGGGAGCATCTGAAGTCCCCGTTAGAGGAAAGTGGTACTTTCTCTGTTAGGAGTAGCAACTGTGCTGCCTTCCCTGCAGCCCAGCAGGTACTGTAAGGTGTAATCAGCTGGGTCAATTTAGGAGCCTCTGTTAGCTTGCATCTGCCCTGGATGTGTATGTGTTGCTGTTTTGTTCAAGTACAGCTCATAGTATTCATTTCAAATGCCTGGATCTGGGCTGCTGCAGGTTTTTCTCATCTGAATGTCAACTGCATGTGACAAGCAGAATAATATAAAATAATTGTAATTTTTTCTCTAATCAAGCAAAAGGGGTGTTGAATTGTTTAATTACTGGCTTTGCCAGCATGCAGATGGAAAGGCTTTTCAGGTAAGTTGCTCATACAAAATGCCTAAAATGGATAGTAATTAACAACTGGCTCTTCATTGGTATGTTAATTATGCTGCCATTTGTCCTGGTGCCTGTCGTTCTTTAAATGTTCAGTTACACTGAACTGAAGCGTTCACTTCCTGGCAAATGCAGAATGTATCAGAACAGTTTGACTCTCAGATATATGCAAATATTTTATGGGAAGAGGCATGCCAGTAAATCACTGAGCTGCAAAGAACAAAAACACTGCATATTTGTATTCCTCAGAGGTAAAAGCAAAACCTGTTTCTGAGGAACCTGCAGGCCTGATTTTGAAAAATGGTCTTTAATACTTTCCCAGTACTAATCCAGAACACAATTCTATCCAAGTAGGTAATTTTAGGAACTTGTTACTGCTGGCTCTTTCTATTAGTGAAGGTAGCTGGACATCTGGGTGCTGTTAAATGCCCTTGAAATGCATATATTTTAAAATTGTATTGCCTGTAATATCTGTAATATTGGATGGAAAATTCATACTGAGCTGGAAATGCTTTTAAAACTTGGGATAGAACCGGTTATTTTGAATGCAAGAAGAGTTAAAAGTAACTTCTTATGAATAGATCACAGCAGTAGTCTCAGATCTTATTCAGTTTACTGTCTAATTCTTTTGAGAACATTGTCTCCTGTTTCCTGGACTGTGCTTTGCAGAGTGCATCCCCAATCTCCACATAACTACTGCAGTAAGTAAAAACAGGCTGCACCTGGTGTGCCTGCAAGTCACTCAGTAACATCCTGAAGAAGGACAGGCTGCTAAAGTTATGTGGCAAGTTTGCTGTGACCAGCGTGTGAGAATGAAGCTGGTATTTCAATTTGCTGAGCTTGTGCCACATGGAGGGTGGTTAATCAGCCCAACACACAGTGACCCCTCAACACGTAGCAGAAGTCAGCTCCTGAAATGAGGTGCTGATTGTTAACAGTAGCTGTGGGAAGTGGATTATAGCTGTAAAATTAGCTATTAAAATGCACTAGCTGCTGTGTGTCACTGCCCTCTGCATCATGTTTCATCCTTTCGTGGACAAAAACTTGTATTGCTGTTCGTACTGCAGGGCCATGGATGAGCTGGGTTTCCGTTGTGTTGTGTCCAGTGAAGTTACTAGCCAAGTTCCTAGCTCAATTTTGAGCCCAGCTTTAAATACTGAAAGTAGTGATAGCTAGAAAAGCTGAGTTTGAAATGCTGAGTTCTTGTGTTCCCAGTCACTGAGAGGTGGCTCATTTAGCATCAGTCTGTGGAGGTTGCCCTTTGAGAAGGTTTGGGAAAAATGTGATTGGTCTGTTGTCTACTCCTGTGAGTCATGTTCATGTCATAGTATATGGGGACACCAATGTTTTCCTTGGTTTTAAATTTTTCTTTTTTTGAAAGCATCTATAAGAGATACCCTGGGAATGTTTTGCTCTTTCTCTAATAAGTAGTGGTTTGACCAGTAGAAAGTAAGGCTGCACAATAAAAACTTTTCTTTATTTTAATGAGAGTTTCAGTGTAAGAATATAATGGCAAATTATTGAAGCTATGTAAAGATTTCAGTGTTTCAGAGATAAGAGCTCCTCTGCTAATTTTTGTTATGTTTTCATCTAAAATAGGCAATATTTCTGGTTTATGGAAAAAAGAGAAAGAAAGTAACTTTATTTTGCTGTGCAATCAGGTTTGTTGGAGCAGTCATTGCAGTATGTTTTTGCTTACCAGTGAAGGTTTGAAATATGCATTTTTATTGTTGAAATTAAAGTAAATGAGCCATCACTAAGAAAAGCACAGGAGGGTTTCCAGACTCTCTTATGAGGACTGGAAAATAAGAGTACTTTCTAACTGCATCACCAGCAAAGGGGACAGTGGACTGCTGGAATTAAGAATGTCTTAAATGAACATAACAAGCTTCCCCAAATGCCGCGTGTGGAGGCGTGCAGAATCCAAATTTCCCAGTTTTCCAAACCAAGTCCTTAAAAATGTGTAATGCCTCTGTATATTCCCTGACATCTATGGGTTAGGGTCGGTCCAAGTGAAACTATTTCTCTGGAACTGGATGCTCACTAAGAACAAAATGTTCTAGATCAGACTACATGGAACCCCTATCAAAAATAGCCCATTACAGACTTAAACATTACATATGTTTAAGTATAACATTTTTAATGTTATATGTTATTTTAATGTTAATAATATTACTTAAACATTACAAATGTTTAAGTATAACATTTCCATTGTGGATACTTACAGAATAAGACAGCAGTGGGGAATTTTCTTCCTTCTTTGTTGTTGATGATCACTGTGAGGTACTTGGGTGTATATGTGTCTTTGGGCTCCTTACAGTTTATGCATACTTGAGGCTTGGTTCTTGAATGATCACAGATGTTGGGTTGTTTTTCTTCTAAATAAAACCCGAGTGTTCCTGGACTTTCTGTACTCTCTGATCTCTTCCTGATACACTCAGTGAACATGTGCCTTTCTGAGATGTATTAGTCTTTTGCTTAAATATATCTTGATACTCTTTCACTCTTCAGACAAGCTAATATTATATGTTTCCAAACCATTTCCTGACTCAATACTTAATCATACTTTGTTTTAGTGGTGTCCTCCTTCTGCTTCAGAACTCTTTGGTTCTGAGCTGTAAATGGGACTGAGGCTTATAATGGTCTTTAATGTTTTAATGAAAGCTACCAGTCTCAATATCTTTGCTCTCCAAAGTGTTCTCTTTTGTCACTTGTGTTTCTCCCTCCAGGTTCCATGCATGTTTTAAAAAAAGGAGGCACGTAAATAATGTAAATAATGTTTGAGGTTAGGCAGCTATAGGATGGCACTGTAAAATGAAATCCTAGTGCTGGTGTACAATAGCTGAATTAAAAGGTGTGTGGTTTTACTTGTTGGCATTGTGGTTGAGTAGTATCAGCTGGAGATGTGTGAGTGGGTGGAAAGAACAGTAACGTGAAGTTCATGCTGAATTATGTTTTGCTGGAGGAAAGCTATTCATTAGTCTCATAGCTGGCACATGCCTCTTTATTCCTTCTCTAAAGTAGTATCTGACGACTTTGATGAAAAGGTTGATATGACATTAAGGAATTGGTTCTGCCTCATCTACTGATGTGCAAAAGCCTTTCTGCCCTTGGCAGAACTGAGACACAGGCAGCATGCCAATCCTCACTTTGCTCTAGGAAGGGCATGCATGTGGTAAATGGTTCAGGGTTGGAGGAGCCTTGGCTCCATCTCTGAGTGTTACGTGTGGAGGTTAATGATGTTGTATCCGAGTTTGGCTCCGGAGTTCGTTGTGTCTCCACCTACGCCCCTCTCTTGGTTTTTCAAGATGGTCCTAAGGACAAAATACTCTTTCGTCATTGCTGAATTTAAAATGAACGTGGTAATTATGAATAAGAATTTCAGAGACCAGTAAATTGTCGCTGTGCAGGAAAATTCCTGGCTGTTGCATGCTGGCTGCATATTTCTCGTGTATCCCTGGCTGTCTCATGTCTGAGAATTGACCAGGGCAGGAAGGCAGCCTCGTGGTACAGGCATTGGACAGGGTTCACGTTTACTACAGGCTTTCTACTGAATCTCTGACAAATAACATTCACATGCCATAATTAAGTCGTCTGAATTTTGTTTTTATTTATCTTAGCACCAGTTTGCAAATCCTGTTTATAAGCCTGCTTAATTTGAGATACTTTTCTCATACGTGTCTTTTGTAAAAATGGCATATTTGTAAGAGAGTGTAAAATGCCTATGCTGGAACAAGAAGAGAATGTGTTTCATTGTGATGTACTAATTGATAATATTTTATTAATAGACTTTTATTGCAACCATGTTGATGTTGGATTAGCAAAAAATTTTTCTCCCTTTGGGAAGAAACAGAGACAAAAGGAAAATATACAGCTCCTTTCTCTCTGGAAACAGCAGTTATTATTTATTCTGAGCACATGAATAACCATTAATTTCTTTTTTCTTTACAGAGTAGGTAGGATACTTGGATAATGTGCTTTTTAAGTGTCTTGGCAGAATATACACGATAGATAGTTATTTCAGTGCTGAACTAGCAACAATCCACCTGGCTTTAAAGTATTAGTATGGGTTTTACAACTTATGTCTTGCTGTCTTACGGTTGCTTTTGGTGCTTAAATTTGCCTTTAAAAATGTGTTAGTTCATTCTCATCCAGTTACAGTTTCTATTAAGATTGAGAACAAAATGTACATTGCTTCATGCAGCAAAGAGATGATCAGACTATATGAAAAACACAGTTACACTAAGTGAAAATTATGAGGTACTTTTCAAGTGTTCATTGTGCATTTGCAAGTTAAATTTAAAAAGCAGGAAAATGTATCATATGTGGGTATTTGATTAGTGGGTTATCTCAAACTGCTCTTTAAATCAAATCAATGAGCTGTCCCTGGAAGTAAATACATTCTCAGCAACCAAATCGTGATTCTTTCTAATGTTGAAGTATAATGATAAAATATTTGTAATGATTTCTTGGTAAATGCATGTGGCTGCCACTGGTTGTTTGCTTTGTTGCGTAGAGTCCCTGTAGTAGCTGGAACCTGATTGCCAAGTTTGGAATTCAGACTAATCTTGTGTGTCCTGTGTACTTGCCTGTGCTGCTCTTCAGTCAGCAAATAGCAAAGCTAAAACCTTAGTTTGGTCAATATTTACAGACAAACAATCAGCTTGTTTTTTGACAAACATCCAGTTTGTTTACAGTGAGGTTTTTTTCAGTATCATTCTTCACTTCTGCCTTTGATATATCCACAGAACTGTCTGTATGCTTTTGGGAACAAGTGGCTTGTAATGGCTGTCAAATCATGTTTAATATGAATATGGGGACATAGAAGAATAATGCTTTGTTGTTGTTGTATGCTTTTTTGTTGTCGTTGTTTGATAGTTCACTGGTAGAACATCCAGCAAATCTTGTATTCTGTAATTCTGAAAAAGCAAGTAAGAGCATCGCCATTACAGCTGATCATGTCAGAAAATCTAGCACAGCCTACCTGGAAACAGCATTTTCTCTCTTTAAAAACTGGTAATTTTTAAAAGCAAAGCATGAGATTCAGTTTTATGAGATATGTTCAGGAAGTAGCTCTGGGAAGAAGTTAAGCAGAAAAAAAAGTGTTCCAAAAATTCGTGACAAATTCTTGGGAGTGTAGTAAACCTAAAGTAACACTAAGGAATATTCTTCAGTAGAGCTTAGTAGTATTCTGTATTTTCTACATGCCCATGAAGGTTTCCCTTATGCCATAACATTGGGGTGTGCCATTTGGAACATTTGTGGGAACAAAAAATTCTAGAAAGTAACAACAACAGCAGCAAATAACAGTTACCTTTGAGCGCCCAAAAGCTTGTGAACTTCTAGTATTTATTTTTTAATTTGCAGACATGAAAGATATAATCTTTGAAATGACCTAAAAGGCAGAATGTTCTAAAAATATTTAGTGAAGTGAAGGGGCAGTGAAAAGTAGAAAAATCACTGAGACCTTTATTTGAAATGTTGGGGCTTTTTTGCTTGCAGAAAAAATCCAGGGTTTGAGAAACTCATCTGCAAAGAAGAGGGTAACTGCTGATGTGGGTTGGTATATCAGATTAGTTAAGACATGGGAAGATGTTCTGAATGTTGTCCTTGTTGGGAGGTTAAACTGAACACATCCACATTGGTGACAGGTGGGAAGACTGGTGCACTCTTTTCAGGTGGCTTTTCAAGGTGCAGTTCAATTTGAATCTGGAATTTTCTTATCCACAGCCCTCTTCCATGGTCTGAAGGCTGGACTACAGTATTTCATCCACCAGGTGTGGAGTTTGGAGCAGGAATGGCTGGGTTGCACGAGCAGTCTGTTCACTTCTACAGTCCATTTCAGTCATATTTTTTGATCCTTCTTGCTACTATGGGAAAGTGAGGTTGGCTGTTTTCTTCAATCTTCAGAGGAGAAAAAACAAAAGAAGTTTCAATCAGAAAATCTCCTTAGACTTATTGGAATTTCAGACAGGCATAAAATGAACTGAATATTTACAATGCTCAGGCTCAACCTGGGTCTTTGAAATGGAGTTAAGTGTGGTTTTTTCCCCCTGCAGTTTTTAGGCAGAGAATGTTGTATTAGAAATCATGAGAAAAGGAAAAAGTATTAAACCACTTTTTAGAATGTATTTTTGATGAATGCTGATATTATTTTTAAGGTGTTTCACATTAAAATTCTTATTCTTAGTAATGAATTGGGGTGTGAAAACACCTGAAAGGCCAATTAATTATCATAACAGCAAATAAGCATCATTTGCTTGTTGATCAAGCAGAACTGAAGTCATTAGTGCTATCAGTAGAATGCTGTTTAATGAAAACAATAGCATTCTGATTACCCAACAGTGCCCAAGGACACTGTAAATTTACTGATAATTAAGTATTTGGTAATGCAAGTTGCTGTTCTGAATGAAATTTAGAATTAACATACCCTTCTGAGGCACACTTAAAAATCTTTGTAATAAATAATAAAGGCATTTGAAGGACACAAGTCAGTAATTTTCAATGAATAATTTGAATCAGAGTGGTCCACGTTTTACATCTTTGTACTTGGACTGTGTTGTTCCCGAGCTTTCTGCAGCTGATGGGGAGTAAATGTCTTGGGCTGTGTGGGAACACCACAAAGACCTCAGGTCTGTGACCCCAGCGTGGTCAGTGGCTTGCAGGGCAGCTCGTGGGCCACTGCCAGAGCAGTGCTGGGTTTGGTGTGATGGAGTTTGACAGTGGCCACTTCCTTGGAAAAAGGATGTACAAATCCTTCATGGTCTTCCTTGCCAGCCCCTTGGTGACTTGGCTCAATAAAGTGACTGTAGAGAAGATTCCTCCTGGTGATTGCCCTGGGCTCTGTTGTAGTGGGCAGGTCAGGGGCAGGATAACACTTCTGCTTTGGTCTGGCTCCGTGGATTTTCAAATTTCTGCATTTGGGATAAACTACTTGTATAACTACTTGCACCTGTGAACCTAGACAGTGCTTTGTCAATGAAAGTGTGGTATAAGAATGTTTTTATGAAACGATTATATGAGGGGACCAAGAATTTATTAATTCGCGTGAATATTTCTGCTCATTATTTAAGAAGTATCTTGTCAAATTTCTTCGGATGTGAACCAGAAGTTATAGTCATAAATACTGCCTCGCATGCTCATGAAATCTGATAGTTGATTTCTCCTGTAATTAACAGAAAATATGGACAAGCGATGTTGGCAATGACTTTCTGTGCATTTCTGGGTAGAGGAAAAAATGAAATAATTGAGAGAAGACATTGGGTTTGTGAGAAAGCTAGGCTTCCCCTGATCTGCATTTAGTTAAAATCCATTTTGGTGAATGTTCTAGACAGATTTATTACCAATTAGCTTTATTTGTTTGCCTTTATACAGCTATTGACTATGTTTTATGTAGTTGATAGGAGTTTAGAGTGCTGTCATCTTGTTATGGTGTAAACTCTGGAGTATTGATCTCAGTGGAATTTTTTTCTTATGTATACCATTGCAAGTATTTTAATAGCAGCTTCAAAATAATTTCCACAAATTGGCAGTTGAACTTGTACATGAACGAAATAGATTTGTGATCAAGCACTGAAACTGCTTGAAATCTCAACCAGCTTCTATTGCTGGAAAATAAGTGCTAGATAGGTAGTAAGAAGCCAGACTACTTGCTAGAAGATTGCAGAAATGTTATTTTAAAAGAAATAGTTTGAAGATGGATGAACAAAAATGAAACCTCAAATGGTGATACAGTGCAGATAAACTATTGAGCAGTTACTGTCACTGTTATTTCTTTATCGTAAAACAGTTACATAGGAATTTCTAAAAGGAAATTTGCTTGCAAATATATTTTGATGATTATAGAAGAGGGAAAGGAAACAAGATGAATTTAGGAAAGAACAAGTAGCAGTGATGGTATAAAACTATAATTGGTGATCTAGAGCAAGGGCATACAATGGAAAATGCTTGATTTCATTGTTAATGAAATAAAGTAAGAGCGGTAATTGGCTAATTTCCTTTCTTTCTTACCTTTATAGAAGAAACACCCTTAAGAAATGCCATGTCTGCTGCTCCTGATGTAAAAACATGCTGTCTTGTCCTGAAAGTAAAATTTTTTGAGCCCAGCATATCTTTTTTAGCACTGACCAAAAGCAAGTGCTTGAAGGAGTATAAAAATCAGAATAAGCATGTGTGGTGCTTCCCCTGGCTACTGTCCCACCCTCCAGCCATGTGTGACTCAGAGGTTTCCTGAGCCAGGCATGATGTTTGATTTATAGAGCTCAGTGAATTTCTTTTCCACAGTTTTGGATGGGCTCTGCATAGAACCCATATAGTTTTTTGGCATCCACAGTTGCCCATTGCAGGGAGTTTGAGGCATCCAGAGATAGTTGTGATTGGTCTGGAAAGCTTGGCAAAAGCACTAAAGGTGTGGGAAGGTAAGAAAGATGAGAAGGGGGAAGTGGTGGGATAGTGTGACAGTGGCTGAAGCAGTTTGACATTGCCTTTGAGGAGTGGACTGGCTTGGGGTGACTCCCAAGAGGGGACAAGCAATGCAGTGGGAGGAGGAATCCAGGCTTAACTCTTCTGGTTTTTATATATATATATGTCTATATAGTCATGAGGGTGGCCAGCAAGAGACTTGATGGTCTGCAAGGCAGGAAATGCGAAGTGTTTGGATGAGAGGGCTTTTCTTTCTGTGTAGACAGAAGTCCTGATCTCAATAAATCTTAAGAATGTAGAGGCAGATATGACAAAACTCATCCATAACTGATGGCAAAGCTGATCGTATGGCCATGAGGGTTATTTTTTTTTAACTTGCAGTTGCCATCTGGGTAACTCTCAGTTTGTTCTCTTTGCTTATTTACTGAGAAACAAATTTTACCAGGCCCTTTTAACAATTAGTAGTAATCCTGTGGAGAGGGCCATGTGCAGGCGTTTTCCCTAATTCAGGATTATTGTGCCTGGCTTTAGTGTAGCTTTAGCTGGTCTTGGAGCTTTCACTTTACCTCCTAATGTTTTACTGGATGAAATACAGCAAGTGTTGTGTTTTAAAAAGGGAAAAAATTGTCCTGTACATAAATTTCTAATTGAATGCCTACCAAAACAAGCTAAATGGAGCAGACTTGTTAAATGAAGAATTAATGGACTGAGCATGATCTGTGTCTGAGAAACTTAAAAGAAAGTCATTGGAGTTTATTATTTTTTCCTGGTGCTTGTTTGCCCAGGCTGGGCGTGTGCTTGCACAGTTTTTGTGAGTTCATCAATGGGTCAGCTGTGGGCAGTTGTACGTAACAGAACAGCCATATATGCTATTTGCTGGGTCTGATGCTAAGTAAAAAGTATGGAAAATAACATTGAATGTTACCTTCTGTTTCTTGCACATAACTTGTAATTATGCAGTTACTTTTGGCAAATATGAAATGTCAGAGAAGGAGGGAGAATCACCATTCTTTTCAAATGGAAATGATGCACAGTTTGGGGAGCCTTGTTTTTTTGGTGATTTGCTTAGTGCTTTTGCCACATGTCAGTAATGTCAGCCAAAATGATGTCAATAAAACCAGGGCAAATTAATGCAGAGACAATTATGTGTGGAATTACATTGTATGAGTGCATTATCATGTATATAATGGCCAAAGACCAGGTAGGGTCACATTCAGACACCTTAAATGGTCCTGCTGCTGTTGTCTGCTGTTTTACTGTGACCCTTCACGTAAGCTAAGCACCCGTCTCTCTTCTTTTAATAATGTTTACATCAATCCTGAAACAGCCTTTCAAAGTCAGATTTTCATCCTCTCTGTAAACTGGCCTTTTACAGTAGCTGCCCTACTTCCCTGCCCGATTTGCATGTGCACTTTCCCACTTGTGACTATTTATACCTGAGACATTTGCCAAGTGTTGGAGGCTCAGGTTGTGTTTTCAGCGTGAGTCTACCCCAGGTCCTTGGATTTGCTTCTGGCTCACTCCTTCATGCACTTCCAGACTTCGCATGTGAGAAGTACTTTTCTTCTAATGTGTCAATCCATCATAATCATGGTGGAGACCTGGGTACTCTTCTGCTTGAGCTAAAGCCCCCACATCTGCAGTGGGAAAGATTATCAAATTTTAGGGGTAGGCTTAGGTTCAGGTCAGTTTTCACATTCATTCTTCAGTGCAGATACAAGCCTTGTTTTAATTCTGAGAGGGTTTGTTGTTTTCCAAGACTAGAGACATGCTTTCAGAACAGGAGCTGTTAAGGCTTCTTTTTTAACCTTTGCTCTCTGTTTTGAATTTCAGCAACCTCTTTTGAGGGAAATGGTCATAGTTTGGCAGGACTTGTCAGCTGTTGGATGTATTGGCTTATTGAAGAGTACAAGAAATAGTTCACCTCAGTCAGAGGCTGAATAGGTCAAGAAGAGATAATAAGGAATTAGGAATAAGAAGTGGAAAAATAGCCAGGGAAAAATGCAGAGGCATAGTTTCCATGCCATTTGTCAGGAAGATGGGAGGAATGAAGAAGCAGCTACCCTTTCCCTTCTTCCCAGCCTAACTTTAAGTAGCAAAGTGCATTTTTTGTCTGTGCTCCAGGTTTAATTTTTAGTCTATAACATTCTGTGCAGTCGGTGCAGAGATGTGACTCCAGGTCTTCTTCTGGATTGTGCTGAAGAGCATTCTGAGTTTATTCAGTTGTATATGAGCTGTGTTGGTCATTTTGGCAGTGAATATCCACATCCTTCCCTTACTCCATGATGTCTCTGGAAATTTTTGTACCTTGACCACAGGGTAGGTATGGATAAATGGAATTACCGATATGACTGGAATGAATAAGGTGATTAACATGAAAATTGGAAATAAACATAAGAAGTACTGTCAAAAAACCATTCAAAATCATGTAGTAATGTATGAAATAATTTTTCGTTTTACAAATCATAAGACTGATGTTTCCACAGTGGGGTTTTTGGGTACTGTGATTTCTGCACGGCATGTCTAATTTTGGATGCTTCAGAGGATTGGATCCTGGTTTTCAGCACTGACTTCTCATCCTGCAGTGATTGGTCTCACCTTGTCCCTCAAGCTGAGCACTTGCAGCAAGAATTCCCCTAAAGTAGACCAAAACTCTCTTTTGTCACAGTTTACTTCCAATTCAGTGTCTGCATCCCACCTTCTTTTGCACATCCAGGTGGTGGTGTTGAACTGTGGGGCACGCAGAAAGGTCTGGATTGCGGTGAGATCCCAGGGCATCCCACATGCATGGCCTGTGTGAACACAACATTCAAGTGTGGAGGCACCATAGAGGATTTCACTTCTTTGACTTCGAAACCTGCTCTTCAGTTTCCTGATGGGGCATGTGATAGATAGCACTGACTCTGGCATCTCCTCCAGAGTCACAGCAGAGAAGGCAGGGAGCAAGGTAACTGGATTTGGCCTCTGGAACACCAGTTAGGCCACTCTCTTAAATGCTTGGTCTCCATCCCTGCTGAACAGACCGTGCCCCCTCAACTGAGCAGCTCAATCACATCATCTCCACCCCCCCTTCAAGTGTGCTTAACATTCACCTGTGATGCAGACAGAGGGTAAAGCTCTGATTCTCATTTTAAAAAAGAGAACGTTTCTCTAGTAACTGCTCACCATATGCCCTAATTTATCTTCAGGATTACGGGTGGAGACACCCCAAAGCACAGGGCATTGTGGTGGAGGGGAAAGTTTTTAGTTAATTAGGATTTTTATATTATTCCTGTCTTAGTAGCTCTTTCCAGAACCTAAATGGTTAAAGTAGAAAATGTTAGTAATTTTGCTGCAAATAAATTGATCAGTATGCAAGACGGTTGTCACCGGCTGAATCATGGTCCACAGTTAAGGTAAACAGATCTGTGATGACATTTTCTGAGCAGAATACCAATGCTGCTACATTTCTTCCCAGAGGTTTCTGACTCTTCTTATATGCGGATAAAATTTCTCTCCAAGAAGGTTTTGTTTGCAGGAAAGAAATAGCATCTTTGTAAGAGTCTTCCTTAAAGGTGGGATTTCTTATATTTTGTGGTTTCTTTGTAATCGTAATTCTGTCGAGAGCATGGAAAGGAATGTTTTTGCTTTTCTGCATATCCTGTCTGTACAGTAGATGTTTTTGATGTGGAGTCTATTTAAAGTGTCTGGCAAAGGAATGCAAGTAAAACAGTATTAACAGAGTTACCAGGAACAATGAAAATGTGGGGTTTTTATATTGAGAGTGAGCTCTGTTTTATCATCTCCGTAGTTAACACGTAAAAGCAATGACTAAATATACAGCTAGATTTTTAGCATTAGTGTTTCTGTGAAATATTTTTGACTACATGATGGCTTTGTATTTTTGTTGGCATATCTAAAGTAAGAGCTATGATATATTCTTAAATGTCTCTGCACTAGGCAGAAAATCCCCCTTGCAACTGACTGCAATCAAAACCATTTAACTGAGATGCATCTAACTCCCGTATGACTTCAGGGTGATGAAAAATACAGTTTCTAAAGAAGCTTTTGAAATCTGCTTTCTTAGAATATTTAAAAGAACATTTTGAAATCACTGTGTACGATGCTGTTGATGGGATTGGGCATGTTCATAATTCTGTGTTTAGCCTTAGATTCACATTTACTTGGAAGTGATTGACATCTCAATCGTTCTATGGATTAGTAGCTGGAAATCTGTCACATTTGTATTGATAAAAGTAGAATTTCCTCTCGTTTAGTCAAATGCTGGTATCTGACTTTAATCCTGTTTATTACAGTAGATGCTGAAGGATAAAAGAGCCCTGTGGAGAGCATGCTCAGTGGTACCTGACATGGAATAGCAAACCTGGAATTGATCCTTACAGTTAATGTCAGGGATTCAAAGTCTCTGGGAGTTGGCAAAAACATTTCTCCGGTAGACTTTGGGTTTTTAACCTGACCCTGTCTGTGTCTGCTGTATTTAGGTGAGGGGAATATAGCTCGAGTGGCTGAAAATAGTGTAGTTAACAGGACTTTTTGTCAGAAAGTCTTGTCATGCACAGCATCTGGTTGTATTTCAAAGCTTCCCAGCAGGATGCATGGATGTGGTTTGTGGAGAAGAGCAGAGCAGGGGCCACCATCTCCAGAGCTGTGTGATGCTCCCTGTGAGGATACCTGGCCCAAGAGCTGCCCTTCTCTGGGGGGTACCTCAGCAAGTCCCAAATTTGTGTCAGAAACAAGATAGAGCTGCATTTCAGGCAGCGGATCTGGGGTGGGGCTTGGGATTTAAAGTTTGGGCTTAAGAGCTGTGGTTTAATAATTCCCTGCCATAAAAGAGAAGTCCAGGTTCATCCTGGCATGCTGCACTTTTTAGTAATTCTGCCATGATCTGGGTTCTCATGCAGTTTCATGGTATCCTTGTGCAGCATTTAGCTTGCTCTTTGTGCTTTGCTTTGTGAAGCAGCTATATCTTTTGCAGATCTATGTAACAGCTTGAGATGAACGTCGATTTTTGGGGCATAAATCCCTCTATTTTATCCCAGTATTGTCAATGTACGTTTGCAGATTGTCTTTTATTTCAGAAACATCAGTGAATATTTTGGGGTTGACCTACATGTGGCACTGAAGTAAAGTGTAATGCCCAAACTTGGAACGTTCAGCAATGAAATTAAGTCTGGGCAGAAATGGAGGGACTAATTCTGCTTTTACATTGAGCACTAACATGGTTCTGGGTTAGTGTAGCTCCTCAGGGATCCCCAAGATGAACATAAATGTTAGTGGCAGGATCTGGCCTGCTTGCAGACATGACAGTGATAAGACAGGAGCTGTTAAGTGTTGTCCAGCTGGACGAATGTTCACTAAAGATTGTAAGTCTTGTGCTGGGTTTTGTTCTAATAACATTTCTGTGTTCTTTGGCAGATCTCTAGGAACTTTGTAACCTCCAGATGAAATACTGCATGCATTTTTTTCAGCAAAAAAAAAAAGAATTTCTATTTGACACTGAGGAGCACCTTTTAAAGATTTTAAAGAAATTTGTTCAGAACGTTGCCTTGATGGTTACAGATGATTTTCATGAATGTTCAGCCTGACCTTGTTTTATTTCCTGAGAATTATACCCTTATGTTGGTGTTTTAATTTTGGGTAAAGTAAGCAACACTAGTTTTATTTTCATTGGCAGAAGGGAAGTCCTCTCTTTGAACATTCAATCTCAGAAAGGGCACAGCTTGTTTCGCAACACTTGTTGCTGCTAAAACACTTCTGTGAACATCAGTGTTACCATGTATCTTGGATGTGGGTTTAGTTCTACATTTTTCATGCCTGAAAACATGATCTTTATGATTGTTGACCCAGCATGTCTTTTTTCTTTTTTTTTTTTTTTAAATATATCTGTAACCAATTTGACGCTGCAGGTCTGTGCTTCCATATGATTTTATGCTCCAACGGAGTAACTGGGACTGCCCTAAATTTATGTAACTATACAGAATTGTGGGCTGCTCTCAAGTCTTTTCATGTTATTTTTTTTCTTTTGGTCTGTATCTGATGTATGCTGCTTTTTGTTTTGTTTATGCTAATAGGCTCCCTAGAATGCCTCTCTAGCACAGTATTTCTATCTGAGACTCCAGTTTATGAGTGTTGTTTTTCTTCTTTCTCTTGTTTTCTTTCCAGAGCACACACAGACAGGTAACTTCACAGATGCTTAGTCAGAGAAGCAGCTGATTGTTCCATCAGATTTTGCTTTTGGCTTCTCACCAGGCATATTTTATAGATGTAAAAATATCATCAAGATCTGCTTCTTTTTTGGATATTCTCATGAATGAGTAGAGAGGAACATAATTTGGGAAGCAGTTCAGTTCCATTCCTTTGTCTTTCCAGATGTTCTTGCGGCCTTCAGCTCGTGTGAGTCTTTACAGCCACAATCTATTGCTTACATTTCTGCACAGCCATACAACTTGGATAGGGCTCCTGACACCCAGCTGGCTGCAGCTGAGCACTGAGGTCACTTTGTCATCTCTGAAGTCCTCCTGTAGTGCTCTGGTGTCACTGTTGGCCCACCAGGATAGTGTGTGAGGAGCTCTGCTGCTGCCCTGGCTGGGGTGGGTCAGCTTCAGGGTGTTCGTGCTCCATGGTGCTGTTGCCCTTGGAGTTGTTTCCTTTGCTGTGTGGCCTCAAAGAGACCAAGGCCTCTTGGTTTCTCCATCTGCAGATCTCGTATTTCTGTAGTGTGAGGAGAGAGAGCCTGGAAAGCTGATTGCTTTTCTCAGCAGTGTTTGTCCACCCTTGAGCACCTCACGAGAGCTGCAATAGCTCACAGAATGGTGGTGTCCCTGGCATGGGAAGCTCTGAAATGGAAGGGTAAACTGGGTGTCTTACACACTGATCTGAGTGCAGGTCTGTCACAACTTCACCACACTGCTGCATAATGGAAAGTCTTGTGATTGGAAGGGCCTGAACCTTTCCTCCCTCTTAGATGAGCTTTCATGTGGATGAGTGTCGGTGCATCCCCTGATTAAATTTTGTTTTCTTCTTGTGCTCATAGCTTGGAAATGGAAATTTTTGAAGACCGCCTTTTAGAGCAGTCAGCACAATGAGCTTGATTTCATTCTCCCAGGACTGTGAAGACGTATCTGAAGGCTGATTTGTCTAAGAAGTCCCTTTCTGTATTGCACTGTTTTGGATGTGCCATTCTATAGAATCCAGATATCTACACAGTAATTCTTCAGCTTATACCCTGTTAGACAGATGATTTGTTTGTTGTAAAATGCCTCTGGTTTGGCCATTCCTTTAACCCTTTTTTTTTCCCCCTTCTAAAAAATACACAGTTCTGTTTGTCCTTCCTGCTTGAATCTTGCCTAGCTGCCCTTGCTTCTTATATCTGCATACAAGGAAGGCTGAATGTAAGTGCAGAAAAACAACTCCTTCTGCCTGTCCACAACCACCTAAATTGGACAATGATCAAAGCTATCTGTCTGGGTCTCCCTGACTTGTCAGTGGTGAGAGCAAGGGCCCTACAGAAAGAGGTTTGCTCAATCTGTTTTGGATGTACCTCTAAGCATGGAATGCATAAAGGAGGGCAAGGGGGCTTTGTTTCCTTTTTTTGGTAAAGTTACCTTAAATAATTAGCTTTGGCTCTTGGACTTGTAAGAGTAGATGAATCCATCCCTTG
Organism: Corvus kubaryi; assembly: GCF_017639235.1. NCBI lineage: Eukaryota > Metazoa > Chordata > Aves > Passeriformes > Corvidae > Corvus > Corvus kubaryi. Next base: position 4,679,516 of record NW_024581133.1, on the reverse strand, counting down.
GCCTTCATCATCTTTGGTTTAGATTGAGGAAAATGAGGTTACAAGAGTTTCTCGTCACAGTATCAAATATGGTGTTGTTCTTACTCTTAAAATACAGTTTTGTATTACAGTAACTACTTTAAAAAATCTGATCTCCTTGATGATCTATACTGAAGTGTGTTTCTGAGTGACAGGGACACTTTGCAGATAGATTTATTATGGTTTTTACCATCTGCTTTAATAAATGAGTGAGCAGAGCATTTCAAAATGACCTTCGGTTCTACCCATGAGAGATGAGTTTGAATGTTCTGAGTGAATTATGGGCATTAGACAGCTAAGGGTACTTATTCTGGAAATAGTGATTTACCAGTTGTTTGCATGCTGATGCTTTTATTTGTCTGGAGATATGCTAATGTGCATTAATGCTGTGTTTCCACACACAGCTGCAGCTTTAGCCACTGTGGAACTTTCTGTGGTGTGGGGGCATAGGCAGAGGTCTCATTTTTTGGCCTTGCAGACTTGTGCTCTGCTGCTTTTTAGTTGAAAAAGAGTTAATAAAACTAAATGTGCTAGAAGAAATTCATGAAATCAGTGAACAGATAAAATGTTATTATTTGAAATACATAATGTTGCATAATGGATGTATGTAAAGTGTGGCAGAAATGGAAGTGCTCTCCAGACATAGTGAAAGAGCATGGATTCCTGTTTCCATAATTGAAGTTATTTCATACTTATCTGTTGGGGAAAAAATAGCAAGATTTTTAAAACAGATTTGCTTTCCATTAGTAATTATATTTAGCTGTAGCTCCAGACACCTTGCCAATATTTTTTTAAAAAGAAGTTGGAAGGAAGATGCATTTTCTTTCAAGATAATTAAGTGTTTTGACTGTAGATTTTGCCTCCGGAGTGAATAAAGTATATGTGCATTAGAAAAAAGTTTTAATTGCTCATATAGTTTGTGAGAGTTACACAGAGGAAAAATATTCTTAGTTCCATGTTTAATAATGGGATAGAAGAAAAGGGTATAAATATGTTATATTCCACTTTTCTTTTTTGAAGTGTAATGAACTGTTATTAACAGACTTCAGAAGTACTTGCCATTAGCAGTCTGAAAACTGTTTCATAAGGTGAGCTTTTGCAGTCCTCACATCAGAGTTTTGAGGTTTGAGGATCTCATTAACCTGTGTCTATACCTCGAGCCCTGGCAAAGGGATGAATATCAGCCTGGATTTTGGGCTCAGTTCTGTTCTGCAAGACACCACACAGAAATGCAGGAAGCCTTTGAGCTCTTCTAAGTTCAGTCTGGCCCTCTGAATGCCTCCAGAATATAAATAGTAAAAACCAGTATCACCTGATCATTCATCTCTGCTCTCAACTCTTGGCCTCTCTGGCAAACTGAGTTCTTGAACTTTTCTTTTTCTTGGTGCCCTGGTACCATGATCCGCAGCTTCATTTGCCTTGGGAATTCAGCTCTGCGTTTCTGTATAGGGCACTTTAACTTGTGGAAAGTTGTTTGCCTTCATCTGACAAGCCCCTTTGAGACCTAAAATGAGAACCATTAGGTCAGTGGAATTACAGAGGTACCTACCTGCAATTCTCTCTGTCTCCCAGGCACTGTAATGGCTGTTGACCCAACTCGGCTTCTTGTAAAGGATCTGTGAATCTGCGGGGCTTTACTTTTCCTTAGAAATAAAAAGGAAAGCTTTCTCTGTTTGTTTTGGGAAGGGCCTGTCTCTAATGTTATCAGCAGAGGTTTCTCCTTGAAGGTAGTGGATTAAAGGATTTCTCCCACCTCTTCCCCTGCCTCTGCCCTACAGAAATGGCATCAGATATTCCTGGCTCGGTGGCCTTGCCAGTGGCTCCAATGGCGAGTGGACAAGTGAGGATGGCAGGATCCATGCCCTCCAGGGGAGGAAAGCGTCGCTCTGGGTAAGCTGTCTCTCTCTTTCTTTTTTTTTTTTTTTTTTCTTTTTCTTCTTTTCAGGTCCAAAACTGGAAATTACTTGTGTTGTAAAACTCCAAATGTACCTGTATATATGTGTATGTTTATTATGTAATGTTTTATTTATGTAAACTGCATTATGATATTAGTCACTGATGTATTGTTTTTCTCTTCAATGCATCTGTTCTTTCTGCAAGATGAAACTTGCTGATCAGTGTATGGCTTGTTGTTTTGCTTGTTTCAGAAGACTTTCAGGTTTGGCAAAGCATCCAGAAAGGAGTTTGGATCCTGTCGCTGTTGTAGATACAATGAATGCACATTGCCTACATCTGTTTAACCTCACACTGATTTATCATGTGAATAAGGTAGCAAGACTGCACATGCAGACTTGATCAACTTCCTCTGAGGGTTACACTTGGAATCTCTTAAAGATAGGCCTGTTAGTTAAAGATGTTTTCTTAATAGTTCCAGGTACAGAAATAACATGGGCGCTCACTCTTCAGAGCTTGTGGACTACGATATTCTAGGTCTCACTGGAAGTGCGGCACGATGTTCTTCTGGGAGAAGGGCCTGAATCAAAATCAGCCCTTACACAAGCCTGAGGGCTCTGCTAAAGAAGAAAATTTGTTTTACCTAGCTTCAGAGGTTGATGTGGTGTAGGGGTCGTTTCCCACACCAGATTGCTCTGTGGCAACTTGTAGTAGTTCTCTGTGTTAGAAGAACAGTGTAGCAAGAGCTTGGGAAGAGCAGAAAACTACTCTCTAGTGTTGACAACCACCCTGTTTTTATCAAAGGTTGATCACAAATAATAATGGTTTTTGGGTGATGCTTTCTCAGAGATACCTGATCTGAGAGTGTCTTCGAAAGAGATTGATTAGTCTTATATTTAGCCCTAAATAAAACAGTGGTAGGGCTTAACAGGATCGACAGTGTGAGTAAAACCTTCACTGGCGAACACCTAAGGAGGATATTATTCCTTGCAAGAGCTGCTCTGGGAGTTGTTCAGCAAGGTACGTTGCCAGTTCTCGGTGTCTGCTCCAGTGTCAGTGCTGGAGTCTCAATGTCGGAGTGAATTAACAAGGGAGAAGGCTGACCTTGGAACGTGGAGCTAAGTTGGTGTGACTGAACACTCCGGGTGGTTGTGTGAGGGGTGTTCCTTTGGACAGAACAGTTTGAATATCTCCCCCCACTAAGTGCCCTTCTTATGCTGAGCTAACTGTATGAAATTGGTTTGAGAAACTCCTAAAATCTGTCTTTGACAGGCATCACATTTTTATTTTCAAGCTGCTCAGTGGGAAAACCTTTTTAAACTTGAGCTCAAAAGAAAAGACAAAGCATTAACATCTTTTCATTGCTACCTAACACAGATAAGGTTTTGTACTTGAGTTGCAGGATATTTGATCTCTTTTTTGATCATAAACCATGTCAGCTCTGAATATCAGTTCGCAATTTACTGTTGCCAAGGGTTGATGCTGCTGACTGTGAAATATTCTGATTATATTAAATACTGACTTGATATTAATTGAAATGCTTTAACTGTTGCATTTAAAATATTGTCATCTATTTGTGAGAAGGTGAGGGGAGGGTGGGAGGAACATAAAATCAAATTATTTTAAATGTACTTAAGATGTAAATTCAGTGAGTAAATTAGTACAGATTCCATTTTATACCCAGACCATGGTATTTCATCTGTGCAGCATAGCTCTGAACTAATAGCCCTTCTCCAAGCCTGAGCTGAGAGTGCTTCTTTTTTTTTTTTTATGTTCAGTGTGTGTGTATTCAGACCTTGAGGGAAAGAATGCCTGCTGTGTCTAATTCCTCTGAGCTTCTCTTTGAACAAAGTTGCAGCTAACACTCGATCCTTTCATTGCTGGTGATACATCTTCGTACACCTCAATCCTTGGGCATTTTAGAAGTGAATGTTTTGTGTCAAACATAAAGGAGCGGAGCTTGCGTACACAGCCAGCTTTCCCAGTTTTGGTTATCTCTGAAAATTGTTTCTTTTCTCATAATTGCTGAGGCAAGCTGGCAGAATAATTGCTGTGTGGACTTGAATGTAGATCAGTTTAAACTCATTGGCTATCCAGAAGGTGTTTCTGCCGTGTCGGCACTTGGCTTCATTGACAGCTTGGAAAAATATTTTTCCTTTCTATAAATTATACCAACTACTTCAAAGAAAAAAGTGACAGCATAAGATAATGCACTGCAGTGGTCAATGACTAGCTTAGATTAATGCACTCTCACTTCTTTATTTAATGTGTTTTTAATTTAGGCTTTGCTGTATTAGAGGATAAGGGGCTCTTTCACCTTCCTGGGCTGTCTGTACTTGGGCAGGGAGGGTTGGGGGTTTTTTGATGAGTTGGTTTCAGTTGCATTGGTTTTGTTTTGGTTCACTGTGTAGTCTTGCCTTTTCTCTGAACCAGAGAAAAGATGTGGGGAAAAGAGACCTCATCCCATCATTCTACCCCCCAATATTGTGCTGAATAAAAGGCTGTAATACGGATCCCCATCTGCTTCTCAGCTGCATTTGCTCCTGACCATTCCTGCCTGCCCCCTTCCTACACTGTGTAATCACGGCAAGCATCTTTTGACATTTCTTGGGAATTTTACATACTAATTTTGTTGCAGTGTTGAAATCCTCTTGCATGTCAATCTTTTTAACCTTTGCAGGTCCGTCTTGTTGGAGGAGTTCTGGTTTTGGTTTGTTGAGGTTTTTTATGGAAATGTGTGTAATTGAGAATAATTAAATTTTAAAAAATACTTTTATCGCTGTATTTATGGTAGCCCCACATCTTCTAAGGAAAATATATTTTAATAAGTACCTCATGCATCAGGCCTTTTTGCGATTGATGTGAACAGTATGAAAGAGGAAAACAAGATTTATGCTGTCTCTTCAAAACAAAAGAGCATAGTGCAGCTCTTTTTTAAAGCCTCTTTTTAATGGGAATTTTAAATGAAGATAAAAGATAGTCTTTCTGAATCTTCTGAAATGATGTCATTTGTCTTCTTGGAGGCTGCTTCTACTGTTTTGCTAATGTGCAGTATATTCTATCTAAACAGAAGATCTTATCTGTCAGGGTATGAGGAGGTTGATGGAATATTATTTTTATGTGTTCTGCTGTGTTCTGCTAAAGGTTACAACTGATTCACTGTCTTTGCCTCGCTGTAAAGCAGACACGGTGGATCAGACAGGACATTGGAATCAATGACTTTATACCTGAGGGGTTTTTTTTAAATGTTTCAAAGGGTTTTCTCATTTTGCACAGTGAAATTAGGAAATGTGTTTATTAACAAAGATGGGACAGAGATGCATTTGCTGTTGCATTTTTAAAAAGTATTGATATTTTTAATGGAATTTATGTTCAATTTTCATGTGGAATAAAAGGGGTTTGGGTAGTTTGACACAGCAAAGCTGTTATTTAAAGACTTAGTCTGGTGCAGACTGATGTTATACCGTATGCATTCAGGTTCTGCTCTGATGAGCCCACAGTTAATGTGGGAGGTGTTACCTGTGGATATTAACCCATCAAGGATCTCCTAAAGTGAGAAGCTGATATCCAACCATCTAAATAGATAGGTGTGTTAGTCCCCCTTACTCCTTCAGAGGTGGGGATACAGTGCAGGCAGCAGGATCAAGCCTTAAACGGTTACCATCTTCTCTAATTCTCTGCATTGTATTGCAGTAATAATGAACTAGATGAAATGCAGTACAGCTAATACTTGATTTTGGGGAAAATCCATCCCTTAGCACTCAGCTGGAGTATTTGGCTGGAAGCAAAGTAAATCATAGAACCATATCCACCAAGGCATGAGATCTCAGTGTACTGGAGAAGGAAAGGAGTTACAAAATTAATCTGTCCCAGATTAAACCAGTGTCTCATAAAATCCCTGAAGAAAAGGCTTTCCCCCACAGGTGTATAATTTTTTCTGCAGCCCTTTCCCCCCAGTTTGAAACTGGGTTTCTCTCAGTTGTGTTTCAGTTGCCAGTGAAACCAAGTAAGGATGTGATGCTTTTGTGAGTGCCCTCCACTTGTAAACCAACGGCTCTCCTGTAACACTGACTTTCACATTTTCAGTGCAGGTAGAAACTTTGCAGTTAAAATAACTGGGAGGTTTGTTCTGGAATGTCACCTGCAGGCACATTATTACATGTGAGGAGGAAGCAGGTAGGTGAGAGGAGACCCTGGGCTGGACCATGGTGTGTAAATGTTAAATTCCTGGGAGTGCTGCATGTGCTGCAGGTCAGGGGGGATCCAGGCTGCTGGTGCCAGCACTGAAGGCTGCATTTGGGGTGCCAGCAGCAGCAGGGTCCTGTCTTAGCTGCAGCCCTGTGGCAGAGGTGGGGGCACTGGCCACTGGGGGCCAGTGGTGTTCTGCACAAGGCAGCTGAGGGGTCACGGACCTTGGAACCGGATTTGGTGGTAATGAGGTGAGCAAAGACGTAATTGGTAGTGAAAATGGTGATTGCATCAAAGTTAAGCAAGTTAAATACACAGCTTTTCTTAGAGCTCTTTTGGGAAAATGGTCTTCTCTTTGCTTCCTCCAGAAATGAATAATCACTGTTGCCATCTGGAAAATATTATTGTAACTTTTCTAGTGCCATGTCCAGTTCCTGTGCTGACTTGCTGCCCTCATCCCAATTGTACAGAGGCTGCTGTGACTCAGACACATCCTTTATGGGCCAGTCTGTCTTGGTTGTCAGAATTTAGGAAGGAAGGCCATGCCTGACTGGCACTCGTACTTCTCTGTGCTGTTGTAGTTTCAGAGAGTGTTTTGGCATCTTTGTTCCTGTGCTCTGGACATACAAATCTCAATTTGTAATTGGCAGGACTTCTTTTAATACTGAGATAAATGTTATTGTCACTTTGAAGGGGTTTTGCCTTTAACAGGACTTACACCTGTTAATATGAACAGTGCTGGAGACATGGAATCTGCAGTTGTAGGAAGTTTTATTACACTGAAAGGTTAGAAAGCTTAGAGTGTTGAAAAAATCTGAGAAAGTGTTTGCAAAACAAAACTATGATTTCCTGTCTACACAAATTAAAAGTGATTGATCAAGGTCTGTATATCATACTAATGTATTTTTTTATTAAAATAAATACACTAACACAATAACTGTATATGATAGTTTTATATCAGCCTGATTGTCTACTTAAATGGCAGAGTTACAGCCTTGTAATTTGGGATATGTATATTTATCCACCTCTTTTTAGAGGTATAAAAATGTCTAAAATGCTTTGTAAATTATCCTGTCGTATAACTTTGTAGTGATAATATCTATGAGAATGAGACAATAACACTGCCTAATATAGGAATCTAATTTAGATGTCTAAATTAAGAAGATAATCTTCCTAGTCTGTCTGTGTAAGGCGTGAAGAAAGAGGTTCCTGCTTTTTGTGGCTCCCTGGAGGAGCCAAACTGGCAGGCTGGGATTTGGCCCAAGGAAGGACTCCTCTCTTCCACTGCCTAGAGAAGGTCTGGGACATAAATCAGCTAATGAGCTGCTCCTTGGACTGGAGAGTGTGAGCAAGACTGGATTCCTCAGTCGTTAACACCTCTAGTCAAAGCACAAATCCAGCAATATTGAGAACAGCTGGCTTGAATGTTCATGCCACCATTGCCAAGGACTTGATTGCTGATTTGGAAATCTTGCTTTTACAGAATGGACTTTGATGATGAAGATGGGGAGGGGCCCAGCAAATTTTCAAGGTGAGCATGTACAAAGAGTTGGCCAAATCACTGACTTCTTTCAGTGGGGAAAGACAGCTGTCTCATTACTGATGTTTTAAAAGCAATATAAATACGAGTGAAGAACTTGCCAACATCTTGACCCAAATACTAGTTACTCTTTTTATCAGCTTCCTCTGAAAATTAGGCATTCTGGCAGAAATGTGCCTGATGTAGTTATTGGCTTATAAAGCTGACAGTGTGTGTGTGTCACAGTTTCACTCTGCAGCTATATCAAATGAGAAAATTTGTGATTTTTAGCTTATTATTTCAACTGCTGTAGATGAACTTGGTTATTTGACGTTGCTGAAGTTGTCTTTCGGCCACTGAAAATGAAATTTCATTTTAAGTTTTTTCAGATGTTAATTGCTTGTTAAGACAATTTGACAGATCCTAGAGGTGGATTGTTTTTTTAAAGTTAATGAGCTTTACATTATGTACCGTTAAGTGTAACCGAATAGTAAAAATTGACAAAAAAATGTTAATTCACACGGAATATTCAAAGCTAGAAATAAACAGTAAAGCCTCATTGCCATTTTTTCACTTTTCCTTTTTTTTTTTTCTGGTCACACTGTTTGCATTTTTTCATTAGAAACCAAGCAGCTGCAGTGAGGGGTGTAGGTACTTTGAAGCCTGTGGGTAACTGCTGATTATCCAAGTTGTAATTGCAGCTCTGTAGCAGCAGCCCTGTTGAAACACAGCTGTCACTGTAGGGTTTATTAACAAGGTTATCCCAGTCAGTCCGAAGGAGAAGTGTGCTGAAGATACACTGTGACACCATATCATAATTTACTGGACAATACCAACAGTACTCCTGTTTGGTTGATGTCATTTACAGAAAGGCTATTCCAGTCCCTGGTGTTAAAACTGGTGATTTGAGGGCTTAGTCCTAGTATTTGCTAGAAGACACATGTTATGGGAACAAGATTTGTGAGGAATGGGACCTGATTTGTGCCTGCACAAGCAGCAGGGTTTCTGGGCACATGGGGACACGTGTATTGGTCCTTCCCCATTCTGGTTTTGGCCTTTCAAACTTTGGTGGTGTGTTGAGCCAATAATTCCATTGCTTTTAATGGAGAGGTATGCTGTGCTGTGCTTAGATACAGCTGATTTTAGGTGTCAGATCAAAATCTGGTATTTACGTTGTAAATGTTGTATAGACCCGAGATTGTTCTGTTTTTCGAGAGTACAGAAAACCCATGCAGAGACACCCAGAGCTATGTTCAGACATCCTCTTCGAGTTATTCCCTTCTCCACATTGCTCCCATGACTTATTCCTAGCTTGTTTCGGTCAAAATTATTTGATTAATAATAATAATTCGGTCAAATTTATCAAAGAACTGCTGTTTAAATATTGAAGCTAACCCAGCTGGCTTTGACTGGAGTGCCTGAAGGAGCATGTGTGCAGAGCTCAGCTGGGAGACTGGAAGGGAAAAACCAGTAGTTGCAGGCAATAACATCTTCAGCCCAGTCAAGCAGAGATGGATGAGGAGAGAAGCTCCAGGCTCATGGGAGTGCAGGAGCAGTGGTGTTAGCTCAGTACTCCACAGGAGGTAACACACTCTGCTTCCCAGGGCTTCCAGCTCAGCTCAGGTATCCCTGCATGGCACCTCATCCTCACACGGAGCCTGTGCATGTGCTTCCCCTGTAATGTGCCCATTCCTTATTGAATTGGTCTTTTTGCTGAAAATTACTCGGATTCAGCCTGTTCTCTGGGCAGAGTTAAGGGGAGTAAAGTGGTGTTGTCACTTGAATGTTTTGAGGGTGCTGGTGTTAAAACACAACTTAAAGAAACACGGCTCAAGACTCGTTCAAGCTTTGTCTTCAGTGTTTGAGTGAGGAACTTGCATAGGTGGATTACTTGAGATTAGTTTTAATTTGTTTCAGACAGAAATAAAGAAAAAGTTCACTATTGATTTGTTAGAAGAGGAAAAACATGCTTGTTTAGGCTGTACTACTTTTTTAGCTAATACCTGGGACCTTCATAGGCTGTCTGTTGCAATCAATTACATCATTTTGGAAAGGTGTGAGTCTAATACAACATCTCATTTAACTGTTCTTGAGCACTTACACTCTTCACTTCTAGAAAAGCCATTACCTTATTTTTGTGTTTTCCAAAACGTACATTTTGTGTTTTGGAACTAGCAGTTTGATTTCAAACAAATGAGTCGTCCTCAAAATCTAACTTCAAATGATTAGTGTGTTTTTTAGGAAAGAGAAAGAGGAGCAGCATGTAATTTTTTACTGAAATGTCACATTGCTGCCTGTCTTTGGGACAATGCTTCAGAAACAGTGAAGCTTTAGTCCCACAGGACAAAAATGCCATTGGTTTGGATTTCTTCCATGAAGGTGCTGCTCAAACACCACACATACCTGGCTGGGCATCCAGCTTCTGTTGAGTTGTGTAGGAATGAGGTACCTGTTTACTTCTAGGGAATTAAGCCAGTTTAAATTTCACTTCTATTTACCCAGCATTTTCACCTGCCTGCCTGCCTTTTGCCAGCCTCCACAGCAGTCAGTACAGTGTCTGTACCTACAGAACTTTTTCCTGAAGGCTCCCTTACATAAGGCATCACCCTTCAGCCGTGTCTCTGCCCTCCTGTGTTATCTGTAGACCATCAGTGCCCTCTGCTGAATGGAGGGAGCTGTGGTTGCAAGCTGGAACAGATACAGCCTGTTCACTTCCAGCACAGCAATGAATATTTCATGGGCTGCTGTGGATTAAAGCTCACTGGTGTTTTCTGTACTGGTGCTGCTTGTTAAGTTTCCCAAGAAATCAGTGTATGTCAAAGTGTTTGCTTAAATCCACTGAAATGCGTCTTCTATTTTTTTAAATATACAAATGAAGCTTCTGAATTGGCATGGCTTGGAAGTATCATCAGACTCTGTGTTTTCTTTGCTGTATCATTCTCATTCCCTCGTTTTTCTTGCTGCTCTTTGTAACTGTTTGCAGTTGTGAATTTTTTTGCTTTCTGCTGTGTGTTGGCTATCATGCAATGCATAACCCTTGTTGATTGATGTACTATCTTTTGTTTCTAGGTATGATGGTGATCAAATCACTGGTGATAAGGAAAAGTTTGCAAGGTAGGCGTGTCCTATAGAGCTCTGCTGCTGAGAGAAAAGAGGGGGATGTTCGTGTCCAAAAAATCTCAGTACGTGTGCCTTAGCTTAGAGAGATGGTTATTTTGCTGTAGGTGGGATGATCAAAGTGTTGCTAACACAGAAGGGACAGGTAGGAAAAAGGGAAGTCAAACATAGTTTGCCCCCATTTTTCTTTTATATGATGCTGTTCATACTAATCTTTTGGCTGTTCCAAAACTGCTTGAAATCAGAATTACAAACCCTGAGTGGTTTTGGATCAGCTCACCAGTATCCCAAAATTTTATGTCCCTCTGTAATTTCCATATAAATTAATTTCCGTATATAAAAAAAAAAATTTAGAAATGACAGAGTTAGGACATTGTTCTGTTCAAGTTTATGAATGCCAGGATTCCTAGGACACACACTTTGGAAGAGGAGCACAGCCCCTCTTTTTCTTTTAAGGATTTAAATTTGAACTAGTTTCAGGAAACTTTTGGGGTGTTGTCTGCTTGAACATTTTCACAGCCAGTAGATTAACATGCTATTACTTCCTAGCTTTTAAAATCATAAATGAAATGGACTGTTGGGCTACTCTTTTTCTCTCAGGAAGTTTTACAGTCTGTTTACTCTCTATAGTGGTTGTTTTCAACGTCCAGAAGTACAAAAATACTTGAGTGGTAGACAATGTAATATGTACTTATAAGTGTAAAATGTATGTTGAATATGTCTGTTCTTTGTCTCTCTCTCTTTTTTTCTTAATCACCGCTTCTGTGAGAATGCTGAACTTAGAGCAAGCTTTCATCATGTAAAAACACTTTTTTCTTCCCCATGTCCATCTTTATCTGCGTGTCCCAGCTGACTTGTGCACACGTGTGCTCTGTGTACACGTGCACTGTCACACCAGCTGCTCTGTGTGGTGTGTGTATGATCCAACGCCCACAGGCCCTGTTCCCTCCTACATCTGTGCAGACCCCCACACAAGGGCTGTTCCTCAGCCAGGTGAAATGAAAGGTTCACTATTACAGAGCCATAGACAGTGACCTCAGGCAAGGCTTGGCTGTAATTTACTGAGCAGCCATGGGCTGTCACAGCTGGATGTTCTGCTTGCCACACAGTAATAACAACTCTGCATGTAGCCCTAACAAGTGGTATTTCTGCAGACAGTGCCTCATGCATGTAACACCTGTATGTGCAGGGGCAGGATACCCAAAGCAGGGCAAGCCATGCATTCCTTCGTTTCAGGAAGCAGCATACAATTCTTTCCTGCGTTTTAAGAAAAGGCTTCATTCCTAAAAGTGTCCCAAAAGTGTGCCAAGCCCTGCTTCTGCTTTCATGGTCAGTCTTCATAGCAGTCAGCTCCAAAGAATGTTGCAGTTTCTTTTAATGTTGTGTTATCACATCAGTCAATGCTGGTGGACTCTCCAAGTGATCACCTCTCACATCTTGTTGGATCAGCCAGCGATCCCACAAGACAATGCCATGCACAGCTCATTGAAATCAGTGGAAGATGCTGCTTTGACAACTGAAGCATCATCTACCTGTCGTGTACTTGTATTTAGCTGCCACCTGACAGGTACAGTATGAGAAGAATAAGTGCTGGGCACTGAAGCATTCTAGGTCCATTTGGGCCATTTCAAATGTATATATTGGTGTGATTCCTTAATGCCAGTCAAGCAATGGTGATGTCCAGAATGGGAAAACTGAACTCTGAGATCTTTGTTTCTGAAAGGTTTTGGTGGGTGTCCATTTTGGGATTTCTCAAATTTGACTCACCACCTCAGCTATATGATTCCTCTAAAGGATGACAACATTGCAGCCCAGCCCAACTTGGGGCAGCATCAAGTACTGTCATTGTTGCTTCCCTGCTGTGCTAAATTGTCCCTGAACATAAATTCCAGTCTATGTCTGATGAGCCAGATGTTTACTTGCTGTCTTTTGTACTCATTTTATTTACTTATTGGGATTTTTTTTTTTTTTTGGTATGTACTGTTATCCCATATATGGTCCCAGTGCTGCATCCTGATCCTGCAGGCATGTAGTGACTCCCTGCAGGGATATGGGATGTTCCAAACAGCATTGTTGGGGATCTGTGTTGTCGTTGAGTGGGGGTTTTTTTCATAAGTCAGTGCTGATGCTTCCTGCTGACCTGATCCAGTTGTTAGTGAGAGGTTTCCTCTAAAGCACACCTTTCATAAGCAGCTGAGAGACGCATCACAGCAAATTTGGGAGTTTGACTGGAGTTGGCAGATGTCAGTTCCTCACACATTTCTACTTCATTTTTGTCCTTAAACCAAAGGAGATTAAACTGGTTAAGAGATTAGGGCCACGAGCCAATAAGTAGGAATACGGGTTCTTTTCACAACTATGGGCAAATCATATTTATCTGTCTGTGGCCTGGATTTTCTGTCTGTAAACTGAGAGATAACAGTTGTTGGCTTTGTAAAGCACTTTGCTCTCCTGGGGTGCAAGCAGCGAAACAAATGCGAATCATTATGATTCGCATATACCTCCAATTCAGATATTTACACCACTCATGTCTCTTTTCTGTTGCTTTGGTGTTTCTTTAAATGCTCAGGGAGAATCACAGTGAGATCGAGAGGCGCAGGAGGAATAAGATGACCCAGTACATCACCGAACTGTCGGACATGGTGCCCACGTGCAGCGCCCTGGCTCGTAAGCCTGACAAGCTGACCATTCTTCGGATGGCTGTTTCCCACATGAAATCCATGAGGGGCACTGGAAACAAATCTACTGATGGAGCTTACAAGCCTTCCTTTCTTACAGAGCAGGTAGAATTTACAAAAATGTTGGTTTTCTCTGTTTTTTTGGTCTTAAAAGATGTGAGGAAATGCTGAGAGGAGTAGAGCCTTGATCCATCCTGTAGCGTAGCAGCTGGTACCAGTTACATATCCAAGGTGTGAATACAGAGAGTTTTTTGTGACTGTTTGAACTTGATCTTTGTGACTGTGACAGATCTTTCTTTTAGGAGAATCAAATTGGCATTCTTATCGTGGTCTGTCCACCTGAAGAACAAGTCACTCGCTGCCTCGCAGAAAGGAATTTTCACCTCCAGATCTGGGTTCTTCCCATCCTAACAAAGATTCTCTAAAATAAGTAAAAATGAGTCTGGAAAGACCTGCCTCTCCCTCTGGGGATTAGAGGAAGGTTAAAAACTTTGTTTAGTCTTAATGCTGGCGTTCCCAGCAGCTGAACTGGGCAGAGATGAATCCCATCTGTGCTGGCTGTGCTTGGTTGCATTTTTGATGGAAGAAGGAAGATGCACCCAGTGCTTGAAGGAAACCTGTGTTTACTGAGTGCATTGAAAATTCTTACCACCTCCATTGTTTTTGGAGTCCTATGGGTCTAATGTTCATTTTTGTGGTCTGAAGTGATTTAAGCACTTACACATGGAAGTTATGGCTGGAGGCAATACTTCTTTCTCTTAGATAAACAGCAGCTGCTGCTGACCTCTCTGTGCTCACTGCTGCTTATTCCAGCTCTCCTGAGGTGTGTTTCTGGAGGGACTGTGCCATTCTGCTGGTGGCACACCCTAGTCACTTCTCATTGCAATTTCTTTGGGGTTTTTTTTTAAATTTTTAAATTATTTTTTAAAATTTTTTAAATTCTTGCAGAATTACAGAGTTTTTTCCCCTCTTTTTTAATAATTTGTGCAAAACTGTTTCTATTATCCTCAGTATGGTGTGGCCAGCTGTGCTATGAAGTTTTTGGTTTAGTCAGTGGTTCAGGATCAGTGTGCTTTCTCTATAGCACAGCAGCAGAAGTTGACAATCTGTTGTTTATTGAGATGAGTTATCCATTTCTTAGTAGCTTGCCAGGTTTTTATCCTCACTTTATCAGCTAATACCTACCACTTGCACACTCACCCTGCTGAGCTTTCTCGCCTGGAATGGGACTGGGGTTGTCCAGAGCTCTGTGTTTGAGTTCCAGGTGCAGTATCTTAAGAAGCTCTGGTGGTCACTGGAGCCACCAAAGGCTGTTCACACTTGTTTTCCAGGAGTGGTAGTTGCCATCCTTTGCTGTGAGAGGTTTTCAAGCTCTGTTAAGGAAAGGTAGAACTTCTGGGTGATGCTGAGGCTTTGTACTCACAGGCTGGAAAAAGAAAGCAAAAAGCGATGGAATCTTCTTGTGTAGTGGCTCAGGCCCCCTAATGGAAGAAGAGCCTGGGGATTCTTTCCTTGTTCCCATTAGGTTTTCTGCCTTTTATCCAGTGACTGTTTGATTTACAAACAGAGCTCATCTTGAGCAGGGCCAGGGGGAACCAAACTAGAAAGTCTTACTGGTTTCTTTCCAATTAAATTACTCAGTACCTTTAATTAAGGGATGAGTTTGCCATGAGTTAGAGCTGTTCATTTCCTCTGTACTCTGAAATTTCTTTTTAGTTTTTAATGTTAGATGCCTATCACAGTATATGCAGTGAGTATTAGTTGTTTATTTTCCTAAAGTGCATGGAGATCACCAGATGAAAGGCAGTGAGGGAAAACAAAATGTTGTTTGTTATTGAGATGGGCAATTTATGCCTTGCTGCGAGTTTGGTTGTATTGTTACATCAGTGAAAATTTCTGTCTGGGTTTTGATCAGCTACTAAGATCACAAGAAAACAATATTCTGTAACAGTGACAAATGTTATATTTAATTCCCTTTCCTAGCTGGCATTCTAATCAAATCCTTTCTTTGGAAGGAACTGAAACATCTTATCCTGGAGGCTGCAGATGGGTTCCTGTTTGTAGTTGCAGCTGAGACGGGAAGAGTGATCTACGTATCAGATTCTGTGACTCCTGTGCTAAACCAGCCTCAGTCTGAGTGGTTTGGCAGCACTTTGTATGAACAGGTTCATCCAGACGATGTGGAAAAGCTGCGAGAGCAACTGTGTACATCTGAAAACTCTATGACAGGTCAGATATGTCTGATGTATGGTTCTATGTGTTCAACATCCCTGGAGAGCTTTTCCTGACATTTGGAGTGCCTGGTTTAAAAATCTGCTTAAAGTGAAACTCAGCAAGATTAAACTGTGTTTTCTTGCAGGCAATGCAGTAACATAAATCTTTTGAGTGACTGCATTTTGCTTCCTATTCATCTGACTTCAGTCAAGCCATCTTCATGTTAGCTCTACATTCAAACTCTGGTTTGGAATCTGGATTGTTCTCAGGCTTGGTTTGGAAATCTAAATTGTTTTCATTTCATCCTCAATGAACTTGTGACTTCTTTACAAGTATGTGTTTCTTTAGGGCAGCGTTTAATTTGAAGTCAAAAATCATACTTTAGACTTTTCTGTTTTCATACAAGTTCCTTGTGGTTTGCTAATCAGAGTCTTGAGGGGAAAAAATCCAGTGTTTGGCAACTGAAAATATACTGGATTTTAATCATGAGGCTCCTGTGCAGTAGTGTAAGTTACTTGTAAGTTAATTACCTATCATGTTGCACGTAAAACTAAACCATATTCATATCTCCTCTGCAACTCTGGCTTTTACAGTTCTACATGCTCAAAGCTGCCAATAGGAAACTACCTTGTCTTTAATAGGATATGTGTGTGCTAGAGCTGAGAATTAGCTAAATCCTGTTGTAACTCAACTTTGAAAGGAGGAAACCTAACTTCTCTTTTTATTCTTCATGTATTATGCTTATAGCTGAAGGAAAAAATGTAGGGGATAATATTAAAAAGCCCTGATCCTTACAAAAGTCACATAATTTCTTTTTGCTTTAGTAGTTAAGATTTCTGACCTGGTTTGCTGGAAGTTTTGTTGTGTTTCATAACTCAGAGGACAGTGATCCCGTTTTGAGTGAACCTGCACACTGTTTACAGCTTCCATGTCAAAACAGTGCCAAATTCATGATTTCCTGTGGTTTGAATGTGATGTGGTTTTGGCAGAGCTCTCATGTATTCAAATTGGAAGCTCAAAGCAAAATTCTGTGGTGAAAATCCAGATGGATAGAAACCAAGTTAACAGGGGAACCTGTGCAGGGCAGAACAGCTGAGTTTCATACCACGAGACTTGCTAAAGAGCACAACCTCTGTTTTTATTGTGTAGCCTGGAATACATTTTAACGTACGTACTGTCTTGTCCAAGAAGTGATTACTCCAGAGCCTCAGTGAGCAGTCATGTTTTGACTTCCAGAAGTGCTCAGTTATGGGACTTAACCTGCTCAAACTAGAGCTGGACTAGACAAATGCAGAGCACTTCTGAAAACCCAGCTCTGTATTTTTTCCAGCCTTAGCTATGGGCTTTTCTTCTGCACTGAGTTGATCCATAGCCAGTGGAAAGAGAAGTTCAGTAGTATTTATAGAGCG
This sequence comes from Corvus kubaryi, assembly GCF_017639235.1. Lineage (NCBI taxonomy): Eukaryota > Metazoa > Chordata > Aves > Passeriformes > Corvidae > Corvus > Corvus kubaryi. The sequence continues at coordinate 4,662,480 of NW_024581133.1, read as the reverse complement.
AAATCTTTTCCCTGCCTGAGTGTTTTGGAGTTGTCAGATTGACACAGAAGGCCTGTAAATCTGGTGTACATGGAGAGCTGAACATTTTCCCAGTGTGAGCAAAGTAGGGTCGCCTGCTCAGCTTTTTGAGTCGTTTTGTTTTAAAGGTGTGGCTGGTGAAGTGCAGTAATTTCGTATACAAGTAGTTCTGTCAGTCTGTGGAGCATACAGATGACCAGAAAGCTCTAGATTTATTATTTTAAACTTGTATTTCCTTGGCTCCATAAGGTACCATTAAATAAGAGAAGCAGTCTTCTATAGGGACTGTCAGTCCAGCCTCAATTTGTTCATAAGCAGCATGCAGCAGGACTTCAGCACCATCACTCCACTCTTGCTCCCCTGAGATACCTTTCTAGGAGAGAGCTGATTCTAGAGTCAATTCAGCCAGTTACACTTCCCTTGCTGTAACACAGGCCACACTGAGAGTAGCAGCTTTGTAACAGGTCCTGAGTGAAATACTGCAGTGACCTGGAATAATGTGTGCCTTAGTGACATTTTAGAAGATGTCAAGGAGGCAGATTCATATCCTCTGATTCGGTGTTTATTAAACCAAGTTTTCATTGGCTTTCCAAAGGCATGTTTCATGCAGAACAAAGAGCAATGTAGAGCTTGAAAGTGATGGAAACCACAAGCCAGTCATCTGCATGTGAAATGGTTTTTGCTCAAAGTGAAGTTCCCTTCAGGCATCAGGAACATCCTCATCTTTTAGTGACCTCTGGCTGTTGAGCACAGGATCTGCCTAGGTTTTCAAGTGAAAGTGTAACACTATGTTATGATTTTTAATTTTACTCTCTTCCTCAATTTCTCAGGGTCCATTTTCTCAATGCCATAACCTCCCCCTTCAGCCCTTGAGCTGGGGAAGCAGTGACAGAAAGGAGAAACTTCACTTGCCTTGCGGCAGATCCGAGCAGTGTCCCTTGGTTGTATTTGTCTTGTTGTGAGGGCTGATCATTAGTGCAGTGATGCTGGGATTTTCCCAGCACCTCTTAGCAGTCCTGCTACACAGAGATGCTGCTCCAGACCCTGAGAACTTGGGAGGCTGCCACTGCCAAAGGGGAGCGACAGGGAACAAGCCAGTGGAGGAAGCAGGCTCCTGCTCACATTTCTGCCCCCAGGAATAAGACTGGGACTGGGGCTGTGCTCACATGAGCATTTCTTTGGCAGTCACACAGCTTATGCAATCCTCACCTCATTTCACCCTCTCCTCCTTTGGCATTTATGTGGTACTACATATGAGTCACATCAAGGGTCTGATCCAGCTGAAAGCTAAACTAAGCTAAAACCTCTTGGTTTTGGTAGAGACAACTCTTTGGCCCACCTTATTCTGGGGTTTCTTGAAGTCTTCTGAGTCCTAACACCAAGGAGAAGCAGGAAGTGGATAGTTAGGAGGAGACAGGACTTCAGGAGTTGTAAAATGTGTGTCAGATTGAAGTGCCTGTTAATCATGGCCTCAACCATGTGGTGTGTTTGGGGAGTTCATTGCTTGCTCTTCTTTGAAGTCTTAGGATATGGGGAAGGATGGATAGTTGCTATTTCATTGTGTGTCCTTGGGGATTTTATTCCCTGGAAATGGAACAATTGTCTGCTTGTTTATGGTGCATTAATTGCTAACACATTGTAGCAACAGGAAAGCTCAACTGTGAAATGTATGAAAGATTTGAAATGATCTAGAAAAGAGCAGCTGAGCCGTGATGATGGCAACAAATAGCACTCCCAAGAAGTCTTTATGTGCGTCATGTGCATGATTAATCGGAACGGGGCAGTTATTCAGAGTGATAATTCATTTTCCTTTTCTTTCTTTTCACTTTTTCTTTGTTCTTGAAAATCTGCAGATGTCAAAATAAATCACTTCAAATACGGATGAAGATCAGATCCCACAGGAGGATCTGTTAACAGAGACCTCTTTGCACTTAGGGTGCACCAGTGGAACTTGGTGGATGTTGGGTTCAGGTGCAGGCTCAGTCCTAGTACAAGTGAGAGCCTCAACATTTGCAGACAGCAAATCTCTAATGGTGCAGGGAACAGACAGAACTTAGATTTAAGTGCAGAGAAAAAACACTTTTGAAGAATTCCCCTGCTACATTAACTTCCAAAAAAACCACTGAGCAAGTATTGTAGACTGTCCATCTATTAAAATACAGTGTTCCAGAGCACTTTGCAAGACTGATTTCTACAAATCTAATTCTCCATAAGTAGTTCATGAAAAAGAAGAGTGATGAATACAGACACCTCTGTATGGTTGCCTGGAAGTATCCCAAATGATTCCATGATGTGTCTTGAGATGTGTCAGGGCTGTAAGATCCCTGTTCCTGCACCCAGCATCTCCAGTGGTGCAAGTGGGAAACACCCAGGTTTGTCACCTTCAATTCTGGGCTGCAGGCAGCATGGCACATAGAAATCCAGCTATAACATCTCCCTTCAGCCTCACCCTCTCTGCTTAGACGAGGCAGGCAGCAGGATATGTAATCCCACCCATGACAAAGGCTCCTCAGGACAGCCAGGTTCCCCAGGAGTCCTTGCAAACCATTTCAGCTGGACATTTAAGGGGTGCTGAAAGTGCAGAGCAGCGGCTGCAAGAAAGTGATGGGAACCAGAACCTCTACAGCTTTCATTTTCAAGTGATTCAAAAATGACTAAGTCACTTCACTTGCTAACTGAAAGAGATTAGTTGAGGTTACTTCTGGGCAGAACTTGTATGCCAAGTTTAGTCTTGGCGTGATCTTTTATTGCCATATTTTATAAGTGCGACAAAGTAGAACTTCGTGATGGAAATGGTGACTGACCACAGCAAACGTTGAGCTGATAGGTATCCCTTGAGAGGAAAAGAGCATTGTGTGACAGTTTTCTGTGGTTCATGTGTAGTATGGAAGCATCATTCCATGTTACACAAGCAGAGATTTGGACTGGGGAGCCTGTCTCACAGAACCTTCTAATAACACGTTGTCTTGCAGTGATGATTTCAGCTTAGGCAGTTTTCTGTCCAGCTGCAAACCCTTGTTACCAAGCAGCCACAAAATCCAGATGTTGTAGATACTCAAATTGTGAAAACGAGAAAATTAGTGTTCAGCTCGAAAGAGGGAAGTGCCAGAGACCAGAGGCTCACCAGTGGAGAAGCAGAGTAAAGCATTCCACAGCACTGAACAGATGATAAATAACCATGTGAAAGTGAAGATTAGGGATGACTTTTCTCCTCAACACGTTCTCTTCCTGAAGATCAGCACAGGATTTTTTGGTCTGTGAGCTGTCTTTCACTGCCATGTCTGTTTCCCAGCTCTGATTTCTGCGTGATCTTTCTTAGAAGAAAGGGGGTGGTTCTCATATTGACAACCAGCCAAGGGAATGCAAATGTGTTTTGAACTCTGACTTTCCATGAATTATTTAGAACTCCAACTGATACAGAGAAGAGCTGGATGAGACTCCTATTTGGCTTCCCATATAAAATTCTCCAAAGAAATTCAAAGACTGAATTGAGGCATGACAAGAAATACAGCCCTGGCAAATACAGTTCTGTCCTGCCTTAAATGTCATCATCAGTAACAGTAAAACTTATGTCTAATGGAGAAGTAAAACATTATCAAAACAATGTATGGGTTGAGTTCTGCACTATACTGGCAAATCACCATATTAGTTTCTCCACATCCACTTACAAATTGTATCAGCCTATTTATTAAAAAAAACAAAAAAGGGCAAGAAAGTCTATTGTAGGTATTTTTGCCAGAAGTTCTATACCAAAAATATATTGTCAGAAGGTCCGTCTTTCCTCTGTCTTTTGTAGACTTGTCAAAGATTGATACTTTTCTACTCAGAGCTCTTAACACTCCTTGAAAAAAAATGAAAAGAAATAAAAAATCCCTTTTTTCGGGGAAGTGTGTTCTTGCTGAGACAATTGACTAAACAAGAAGCTGTCGTAGAGTTCCTTTGGGACTTTGTTCTGTAGCCTTTGGTTCTGAAGAGCACATTTATCAGAGGTTTATGCATCAGAAAGGTACTCTGCGTGTGGAGGGCTGTTTCAACTGACAGCGCTTGATTTCTTTATTTTTTTTTCATTTCTGTCTGTGAGCTCTTTTAAGTACATGAATCCTAAAGAACCATCTGTCTCTGAAACGTGCCCAGCCCAGCAGATCAGGAAGTCAGAGAACAGAGAATTAAAACCAGATCCCAGTATTTTTGATTTTAACATCTTAGTACAGAATGACTGACTAGTAAGACTGTTGCCTCAGGGCAGGTAGGGAATGAGTTGTATAATGTTTTGTTTATAGGGAGTTAATAGCTACTCATGCTTTTTATCCCGGGAAAAAACAGAGGTTCCTCATCAGCCGTTTTCACTGAATGTCCAGGAAGCACCACAACCTGTAGAGTGAAGACAAGCAAGGCACCCAGTAAACAACACACAGCAAAGCTGGTGGGATGGGAAGGAGAGAAAGTTTCCATAGACATGATATGTCCTGAATTCTTTTATGTCTCTGCAGAACTGTCCAAGACTTGACTCAGTATTTTATGGGATTTTCCACCCACGCACACATACCCACACAGCCCCCACTTTATTCCTTGGAGGGGTGGAGGCTGGAGGCAGCTGTGTCAGGATTATTGTACCTGCAAAGGAAGGTAACAGAGAGATTTTTGAAAATAGGTGCTTCAAGACTGTGGTTGCCCTGAATAAGAAGGGACAATTCTTGAAACATACTGCCATGTATAGAATATATATGTGTGATTGATGTGAACAGAATATATCAGGTTCCAGTCTGTTTTTACTGTAGAAAAAGCCCATTTTGGCAAGGCATCTTTTTGTCTTTTTAAGTGTGAAATCTGGAAAGAGACTTGCCTTGTTGTTGACAACTACCAAATCATCATGTGATACCTGTTTTTCAGTTAAAGTTATGTGGTCCCACTGGCATTGCAGAGAGTGAAGAGGATGTTTCAGATGTGAGACTTTCCGTCCACACCAGCCCATTGCTGTGCCGTTGTTCCAGAGAAAAAGACCTGCCCACATTTTTGTGGACTGTTTGTTTTCATAGCAGGAGGGTCACAGTGCCAGCCAGAGATGGCCTTAGAACTTGGGCAGTGCCAAGCATAGGAATTTGTGGATTTTCAACTTCAGTCTGTTCAGCCTGCAGGTTTTTTACTGGAGGAAATGAATGTCCTGCTTCTTCCATCCCCATTCTGTTTGCAAGTAAATGAATGAGTGCAGGAAATGAAGAGCCTGTGACTGTAGGGCATCCTTGGGTGCCATTCCTGCCCTTTGACACACTAGACGGTAACACAGAAATAGGAAAACACATGGTCTGTCCTCAAAAAATATGTACTTCCAAGTGATCATATTTTAAATGTATGGTACATTTAATCTCTCAAACATTCCAAGAGAATTTTGTTTTCCTTTGGTCTCTAGGACTGTTTCTGGGGGGAAAAAAATCCCAAATGCTCGGAGAAGCCAACTATGTATAAAAGAGTTCAAAAGCAACTCCTACACAAACACAGTGGTCCAGTGGTCTCCCTGCTGCTCACACATTCCATTTGGGTGGATAGTACTGGAAGGAAAATCAGTGATAATAAATGGCATTTTTTAAAAATTACTTTGGTAATTATAATGGTGGTTTAAAGAGGTCAGTACATGCTTTTTCCAAAACAGGGAAAGAACTTTAGCCTAGTACTCCTGAGACAAACTTACTACACCTGATTAGCATTAGGGAATGCTTCTAGGGTGAATTTTCAGGTGTTTGGACATGCACGTGTAAGTGGGTTTTGTGGTTACCATTTCTTTTCCGTCTTCACCTTGAGTTTCCCACTCAGAAACTGCTGCATTCTTGGGTCTGTTATCACAGATGTTGGACTGGATCACTTTCTCTTGCTGGATTTCAAGGGTGGTAGGTACTTCTTTAATGGTCAGTATTTGTTCAACCTGCTCTGTTTTGTTAAACATGATGAGATATATGGAGTTAGTGGGGTTTTTTCCCCCCTTTCAAAAATACTGGTGTTTTCAAATACCCAAACAACTTCTTTGGTTAACACATTGGCAATAAAACAGTCCAAGTGTGCCTCTTGGAGGGTTTTGGCACTGGCAAACTTGCAACCCTCTCAGGTGCTTCTGTGCTTTGATGGCAACAAATGCTGGGAGAGCTCAGCCTTAACATCTGCCTTGTGGAACAGGAGCTTTGAATGTTGTGTTGTCTCAGTGAAGTCAATACAAGGCACTAAAATATTTTATTATTTGTGATGAGTTGTAGTAGCAGCCTAGGGAGGCGTGGGGAGGAGGGGTGCCTTGTGTGTGGTAGTATTCCACCCATAATTGATTTATCCTGTGCTGCTGTCATCTCTCCATCCTTAGCTGAGGCTCAGCTCTGTGGCAGCAAAGGCAGCACTTCTAGGTCTTTGATCCTTCCCTGGCCTTCCACAGCTCCCACTTGTTCCTCTCTGATACCCTGCATGGAGCCATGGAGGGAAAAGCCTCCTGTGTGGCAGCTCACAACCAGGGTGGGAACGTGGCCCATGGGCAGTGTTCTTCAGTTTGAGCTGTTTTATTGCAGTCCCTGGGATGTGAACTTACATCATCAAACATTCTTCTTTCTAGTTTTGCAATATGGAGACTTTTGCCTGGAATTTTTAAGTGTCTTGAGTCTTTGAAAAGAGAATTAAATGATGTATATATACGTACATATAATACTATACTATAATGATATATTTTGCCCCTCACACCTTATTTTAATTGAACTAAAGAAGTAGTCTGTAAAAACAACCAGACAGCATCCTTGAGCCTTTTTCTCCTCCCTCTCTTTCCCTTCTCATGTGTTTAAATTTAATTCTGTCCACAGCAAAATATCTTACAAGGTCATCTTGTGGTCATTATTTATTTCCTCTAATGAGCTATTCCATGGTGTGTCACTAGAGCCAGATTTCAGAACCAGACAATACTAGTATTTACTAATAAAGCATAAATCCCAGTTACTTGAGTTTGATAATGAAGTACAAATAATATAGAATGCCAGGAGCTGAGGCTTTTTTGGCAAAAGGGCTTTTCAGTAAAGCTTCTTGCTGAGCATCCAAGTGAAACAAATAGGTTAATTTAGGAGCTACTTACAACCTTTATCTATTGATTTATTATGCAGCTGTGAATGGTAGAAAAATAAATTATGTATTCCAGTGTTATTTTGGATAGCTGTTCTGTCCTGGGAGTGTCTGCTGATGGTGCTTTGGAGTTTCTGGGGTTTCCATCCCTTTTTCTAGTTAGAGAAAGTCCAACTGTCTTTTGAGGGGCTGTTTGTACCTTGGATCACTGGCAGGCCTTACTATGATGGTTTTCTCCAGCTCAGTCTTTCCTTCAGGTGGATCTGATATTTGTGACAGAAGGGCTACCCCAGATGCCCAAATCATGGAACCATGAACTTGGTCATAGGTGCTTGTTTAGGTGCCAAAAACACCTGCAGAGATCACAGATAGATGCTGTGTATTTATGTCTAGGGAGAGCTTACACATCTGTATGGGCTTCTATAAGCTATTTTATTTAGTATTCTGAAAGTGTCCCATGCTTTAAGTAACCATTCTTGGGAGTTCAACATACATTTAGTTAAAGTGTTTTGTGGGTTGATTTTTGAGGGGTTTTTTTTTGTGTTATAAATTAACATTCAACATATGCTTTGAATTATTTGCTCCAGTTTCAAGTCCAGCTTTTCCAGGTCCATCAGCAGAGAGACTTGCATGTGATCTGTAACACTATCCCTTCAGATAGTCCCTTAAAATTAACTGAATAGCAAGGCTCAAAAGCCCACATAGTTTCCTTTTTAATTTAATTAAAATGATGCATATTTGCCCAACACTGTGGAGAATGACATGATGCAGACTGGTTAGTCAAACATGAAGGCAGGCACAGCAGGGACCTTTTGGCCTCGTGAGCTTTTATAATAACAAGTTGTATTAAGCAAACAACTGTGTAACATGAGGGGTTTCTTATTGAAAAACAAGAGGGGGTGAGAAAGCTTTTCAATTTCCCCCTTGTGGGTCAGTGTCTCCAGCTGGTAAGTAGGAAGCAGACAGATATTTAAAAATAGGTGCATTTCAATTGCATTACTTCTTTTTTATTTTTTTAACTTTGCTGTTGATTGGATCAACTCTTCATTCTATTGTGGGAATGTCATAACTTGACTCTAATGCTTATACAACGCCTTTTGCAATTAGATGATGTAAACCTTAACATATTTAGAGAGGTTCAAGTAATCCCCCCGAGAAGCTAAGCTAGTGAGGAGAGTGAGCTTTGATGGTTTATATTTATAATCATGGAATAGTTTTGCTTGGAAAGGACCTTAAAGATCATCTCCACATTCCACTCTCCCCCCCTACCATGGGCAGGGACACCTTCCACTGGACCAGGTTTCTCAGAGCTCCATCCAACCTGGCCTTGAATGCTTCCACGGAAGGGGCATCCACAGCTTCTCTGAACAGCCTGTGCCAGGGCCTCACCACCCTCAGAGTAAGAATTTCTTCCTCATGTCTAATCTAAACCTGCCCTTCCTCAGCTGAAGGCCATTCGTCCTTGTCCTTTCGCTGAATGCCCTCGTAAAAAATCTCTCTCCGTCTGTCCTGGAGGCTCCCTTTGGGTACTGGAAGGGGCTCTAAGGTCACCCTAGAGCCTTCTCTTCTCCAGGCTGAACAATCCAGCTCTCCCAGCCTGTCTGCACTGCAAAGGTGTTCCTGCCCTCTGAGCATCTTTGTGACCTTTGGGCTAATTCATTTCAGGTTTTATGCTGATACATCCAGAGGTTACCACTGCATATAAAGATAAATAAGACACTCAGCCTGTAGTGTTCTCTTGGAAGCATAAATTTAAGCTGATTATGCCCTGTTAAGCATATAGGTGTCATGGGATTTATATGGACTTACTGAGAATCAGTGTGTATTATATTACTGAGTATTTTTATCTACAGCATGTTGAGAACTCATATTAGTCATGTGAGCTTGGACCCTGTTCCTAGCTGCACCTCTGCTGCTGACTGACTGCAGGCAGGAGAAACCATTCCTTTGGGTTCCGTGTCCTCATGTTCAAAATAACAGTAAAGGTGTAGAAGTCCTCTGGAAGTTGCTGTGATGTCTGCTGGCAGCACATGTGCTCCAAGCCAGTTGTCTATTTTGTATGTCAACACATTTATTTCTCAGTGTATTAACAGTGCTTTGCAATGTAGTGGTGTGTGAAGTGGGGTAGGGTTATGGGGCTGCTTCCTGCTGCAGGACAAAACAAGGATGTGAGGGCAGGGAAGCCCCAGCCTGGAAGAGCTGAAGCGGTCTCATAACATTTGGGTGGAAGGCAGTGCCAGCTTTGGAGCAAGAGCAACTGCATTTTATCCCTGCCACCCCACAAGTGTCTTGGTTGGTATGTGTGCAGTATAATCACAGCTGGGAAGTCCTGTGTGGTCCCTGATGTTGTTCCAGGCTGTGTTGAGGCTGGCTGATTTTACAGTTCTACTGTATTCTCAATGGATATTAGTATGCCAATGTCCCCTTGGCTTTGTTCTTGTGGAGGATTTGCCAGGCACAAAATCCTGAATGGCAGAGGAGAGAGGTGTAAATGTGCTGCTGTACAGCAGGTTGGTAGGGTGCAGTCCCATGTGGGCAGATCCCATCCTCTCTGTAGAGTCAGGCCAGCTGGGAAGCAAGAGTGGGCAGTGTGCATGGGGAGACCTTATTTCCACCTGCAGTGGTTCTTTCTCCTTGAAACCTCTGAAAGGATCATGATTTTAATATCATGGAAGATTTAGATTGCATCAACAATCTCCACATGATAGGAACGTGTCCATTTTTGTCTTTGTCCCCCCCACCTTGCCCTCTGCCTGGTCCTCAGTTTCCCACAAGCCAGGGATGGAGGTGGTGATTCTGGTCCATAAAGGCTGTGGTACCAGTAAGGGATGACCTGTGCTACCAGGCACCTGCCAGGCAGAACCAGGGGCTCCTGCACCACAGGGGAGACAGTCTGGAGAACAGACCATTTACTCATTGAGGAATGTGAAAGAGGAATGTTACAGTAAACAGCAGGACAGTGAGTATTGCTTTGGGAGCTGCGCTGTAACCTTGATGTGAGCAAGAGAGGCAGGCTGTAAAAATCAGCACTGGTTCTGGGTGCACTGGGTAACTGATGCCAGTCTTGTGGTTCTGCCCTAACTTTGTAATTTTAAGTTAGGATGGTCTTAAGTTCACTTGTGTTTTGAGTATTGATGCTATTCCTATTGCTCATGTGTTTGCTTTCCTCTCGCTGAGGGGGCAGAGAGATGCACTTTTTGTCAGTACAGTTTTATTAGGATTGCACTGTTTGGTGTGTACTCTGATATGGGTATGTGCATGGTAGGTACATCTTTGCTTTTATGAGCCTTGCCTTTATGTAAATAATAAAACCCCAGAATGCTAAGAAGAAGACTGTCCGTGCTCATTTTCAGATTGTTCTATTTGTATATTGCAAACGTCTTCTGGTTTATGTAAATATGAGTTCCTGGAAGGAGAGCCTTCCAGTACTGTGTTTGCATGGCAGTTGTGATTCCTAATGTGTTCTGTAATTTTTTTTTTTTATATTGGAATCCACAGGGTGGATGTATATTTATTACACTTAATAGAGCATAAAGCTCTTGCTGAGCTGCACTAAACACGAGGTAAAATTGTATCCCTTACATTAGTAAGGCGTACATTGTAAAGTTTTTTTTCTTTTGTTTTACTTGTTGAATTAATGCAGAATAATTGCTCTGGCATAAGCTTATCAAGAGTAATTTAACATAAATTGATCAAATTTAGGCCCTTTAATCTTACTGGAGACATTTTGTTTATGCATTTGTAATGCATCTGTTGTTTTGAAGAGGAACTCTGTCAGCTGAGCACCTCAGCTGTAGTCAGTGCATATGTGTAAACTGATAAATGGCAGTTTCAAGAAGAGTTTCACCTTGTCTTGTTGAACTTGACTGTTTATCCCAAGCAGTGACCTGTATCTTGATTCTCTACAAACTGTAGAACAGTCAAAGATTTTTAAGCTGATCTTTTCTGCTAATTTCTAAAGATTTAATGTACTAATACAGAGCATCGCCACAGAAGTCCTTTGTTCCCTGACCCTTTAGTTTGAGGGTGAGCTCACACTTGGAGCTGTGTTCAGCAGCAACAGTACCTTGACCATCACTTTGTTTTTATTTTTAATTATTTCCTCTTGTTTTCCTCCATCCTTGTCTTGCTTTTTCCGGTTTCATAGTAAGATAAAGATGGTTTTAGTTTTCATAAGGATTTTTGGGTGCAGTATTCCTGTGTTCTGTTTGTCTTCCTTGAGCAGCCTGTGGAGTATTTTTGATGAGCACGAAGTCATCTTTTGTTACCTTGTCCAAACCAAACTTAGTTTATCCTTTATTTTATTTTGCCTGGAAAGAAATACGTGAACAATCGGTGGCTGAGAATAATTATGAAATATCTGACTTTTTAAGACAAGATGTTATCATCTGAAAGGTGAAACTTGCTGGGTTGGTGAAGGTGTTGAGGTCGAGGTGAGAGTCCATATATTAATTCAGACTGTTTCCCTATGAGGCCCATGATTCTGTGCAAGACAAAAGTCCATCTACTGATGAGCTAGAAGGAAATGGAAAATTGTATCATGTACTTTGCCAACAGTATATTTGTGCACATGAGGCCAAAACAAATTTCTTTTGAGATCTGTGAGCTGGGTGTTTCCATGCTGCAAACTGGATGTGAGCACTGTATGGTTGTTTCAGACCCAACCATTCCAACTTGCACTGAAATTTTTGCAGAAGAATGCCCTTATGCAACCACCCTTCTTTATAGCTGCAGACTGCAGCATTCTTAGGAGCTGGAAATCCAGCAGAGAAATCCATTTGTGGTAGAATTAGGTGTTGAAGTTTATGGAGTTTTGAATCCACAAAAAAAAAAAAAAAAAAAGAAACTGAAAAAAGTGAAAAGAGCAGACTGTGTTTGATTACCAAGCTATAAACCTTAGCATGCAGTGCAGAAACGTGGAGGAACAAATCTTCCAACAGGCTGGTACTATTGTGTGAAGGTGGATCTGAGCCAAACGCCCAGATTTGAAACCCCATGAACTTCAGTAGGCCCAGGCCAATCCTTGGCTTAGCTTCATCTCAAAACATTGCAAGCACAGAAAACAAGTTTGAACATTCTCAGTAGCAACTGGAGATCCAAAAGGGGAAGGTTTGTGCATAATCCAGTCAGTGTTTGCACACGCAAGGGGCACATCAGTGCCAACATGAACATTTGCTCCCTTGATCATCATGAGAATGTTTTTAGAGCATCTTTGCAAACACCCTGCAGGGAATGTTTCTGGCATATGTGCTCAGTACTTGAATCTGTTACCAACTTATCTTTTTACTGGTAAGAGCTTTATGTGGCTTCTCTGATTCTGCCCAAATAATGAACTTGCCCATTGTCCTCACCTCCATGTCTCTGTGTGCCAGCCCTTGCCTGTCACAGCAGCTGACATCAGGTTCCTGGATCACACAGTGGTTTTCCTGCTCAGAGAACAACTGGTTTATTACAGGTTGAATCAATACTGCCTTCTGGATGGGGACTGTAGTGGGGAGATTTCAGCAGATTATCAGTTCTACCCGGACCAGCCAGAGAGATTTATGTGCCCATTCTAATCAGCATTGTGCTCATTTGTTTGCTTTCTCCTTTCAGCAGAGCAAACTCTGGTTTCCTCTGAGCTGTGCAGCTGCTGTAAAGGGCAATAAGACAGCAGTGTCAGTCACAGCAGTGCTGCTGCACACAGGGTTGTGTCTGGAGCTGGTGAGGGGAAAAGTTTAACACGAAAATGAGCTACATGCAATTAGCAGTTTATGGGGAAGCTCATAAGGGATCCAGCTGGTGGTGGCACTGGGCTGTAAAACGGCTCTTCTGAAGAAACTAGAAGGAGAAATTAAAAAAAGACACACATGCACTGTTCAGTTAACAGAAGTTGTCAGAGCATCCTATTAATATTTCTTATTAATAAGAATATAATTGCCAAGTTTGACATCAGATGTGCTTTGTGTTTGTCCATGGAGAAACCTAAATGAACATTTATCGCCAAGGATGCTGGAACAAACAGAGATAGGAATATTTTATGGTTCTGTGACAGAGCTATCATTGGGACATTCCACCTCCTTGAACTGAGCTGCCTCTGTGACTCTGAGATGCAATTTATGTCAGTTTCCTTGATTTAGTCTATTAATCTATAATTAATTATAATTCTATATGTCTATAGGTAGCTATGATTAATCTTACAATCTTATAACTCTTCCTCTTTTTAATATAATGTGATCATAAGATTCTAATAACAAATGAGGCACAAACTGCTTGTTCTGTATAAAAATCTGTAGCACATTGTTAGAGCTCTACAAGGTTGACACATGGACTAATAGTTACTGGACTATTGAAACAAGCTGCTGAGAGAGCTTTGTCATAATATCAGGACAGCAAGCATTTCTCTGACTCACATACCCCCTGCAGTGATTTTGTAAGTCAGGGCAAAATTTAGAACTCTATTTGTTATCTGGTACATATTTCAAAGACATTGCCAAACAAAAAGCTAAATTTAAAAACTCTGACACTTGTTGTTGGGGGTTCCAGACATGCCAAAGGAACATGTGTCAGCAGTTTTAGACTTAGTGGCCACGTAATTGTGAAATATCCTTCTTTTTTTTTTTAATAGATGCTCTTGGATGATAAAAACAGAAATTCCTATTAGCTGTTTGAGTTACATTTACTGTCACTGTTTTTTGATTAATATTAGTGTCTCTTCAAGAATTTATATTGGAATGAAAAAAGAATGTGCACAGAAAACAACTTTTCTTTTGTTTGTGTGTGTGACAAAGCTATTGTGCCCTGGGAGAAAATTGCTTTTAATGGTTTGATTTCACTGGCCTGTTCACATGGACAGCTGTTGGGTCCTGCACATATATTCTGTCTTTATGTGCTTTATCATATATTGCCATGGTTTGAGAACAAGTTTGCCTCCTGCCCGATGGTATTTTATTTCTCTCAATTGTCTGATTAGTTGAAGGGATGGGGAAGTAGACTGTGACTTTGGCTATAGAGACAGAGAGAGACTGTCCAGTGCAGGGAAGGGAAGAGCGTTAGAACTTCAGATCCATCCTACGCTGTGGGGTCAGCACAGCTGAGCTGGGAAGTCTGGTGTGATTTCTTCCCAGCTCACACCTGAATCATAGTCCAGGATTAATATATAGACCAGTGCTTTAAACTGAAGCACCCCTAGGAATTGTTCCCCAGTCATGCTGACTTCTTAACCATCTGAGATGCACCTTGGACATGACACCAAGTGAGGTCTGACCTTCTGTTGGCAGGGGTGGCTTTCCTCCGGAAGGAGTTTTCTGGAGTATACCTTAAAACTAAAATGCTGCTGCCTAATTCCTTATGTAAAATGTTAATCTTTAAACTATTATGTAATGATTTCATTCCCATTCATGGATGGAAGTAAATATTTAGAGGTAGAGTAATTCTGAACTTAGTGTTTGGCAGTAGGTTTATTTCAGAACTGAATTTTTGGACAGAGACTTTTAGGTCGGTCTGGTGAGGGAGACTTTGAATGTATTCTGCATGTTGTCTTCAATTCAGTACAGACAGAATAGGCACCTTATATTGCTGGAAACCTGGCTACTTTTACCACAGTGAAGACTCAGGCTTGTATAGTTTCAGTTACTGAAAGATACCCACCTTAAACATGTGGGTTTGCTCATGGCCGTGTGTTGTCAGCACTGGTGGCCGGCTTTTAATTGCCTGGCAGCTGTTCCCACTGCATTTCTCTTGCCCACTGTCACTTTTGTGGCTGCATCCAGCCCTTGAGCATTGTGGATCTGGGCCAGTGATTCATTTCTAGTCTGTGCTGGGTTTTGTAGTCGTCTCTTAGCATTTGAGCTGTAGATGTGAAAGTCCATTTTCTTAGTTCTTTGGTGATAAGCAGAAGGATTCTGGGTGATACCCAGTGTCCTGAAGTCCCTGATCTGAACCTGTCTGTAGTAATCAGTCTTCTGTTTTAAATGAAAAAATTAATCTGTTGCTCCCTTGCTACCTTTGCATTCCCTCTGTCTTGTCCTCTCTTGAGCTGACTGGGTGGCTGTTGTCCCTTTTCCAAGCTGTGCCTGTGGTGTGTGCTTCTGAGGGTTGTAGGGAGCAGGGTCTGGCCCTGGACCTTGCACAGGCTTGTGTTGCTGTGTGGTGAATCAGATCATCTCACTGATCTGTCTGAAAATTAGAAATGCTGTTGACATGTCAGTTCTTTATCAGCTTTGAAAGGCCCCCACCATAAGTGCTGTTGCAACAAATCCTGTATCTCATCATCAAGGAGAAAAGGTTGGTCTTTTGTGCATCTCACCATCCTGACAGCTCCCACTGTGAGGTGGTGCTGTGGTGAGAGTGTTCTAGATAGGCACAAGTACAGGGAAAGAGGAGCAGCTGTCAGGGGATTGATAAATATTGCTTTATCCACAGTTCTGGTAAAGAGTGGAGCAAGCGGATCAAGTCAAAAGCTGTGCCTGCTGTCATTGCCTTGTTTGCCTCCAGGCATTTGACTCTGCCCTGGAAGTTGGTCTTGGGCCAGCCAAGGAAGGAGCCATCACTCTTGTGACTCAGAGTCAGCCTTGCTGAAATCCTTAGTTAAACCAGCACATAACTGATCCTCCCCTGTGAGACCCAGGATCAAGATTTTTTTTGTTGGTATTTTTTCCCCTAACTGGGCTAATGGCATTCAGCTTGTGAACTTTTGTTATCTTAGTTTCTAGTAAATGGAATTAAATTTATGTACTCAACACCAGTTGCTCTCCCTGGCATTTCTAGGACGAATCCTGGACTTGAAGACTGGGACAGTAAAGAAAGAGGGTCAGCAGTCCTCAATGAGAATGTGCATGGGATCCAGGCGCTCTTTCATTTGCAGGATGAGGTATGCATTGACCCTGTATTCCCATAATGGTTCCAGTCCTCAGCTTAGACTTCAGACATTTTGTTGCACTAATTTGACCTTGATTACAAGCTAAAGCTGGAATGACATGCTCCCATGATGTATTTCTAGAATACTACTTCAGCAACTGGAGTGAAACTGAACCTGGTCTTCCTTCACAGTTAAAGGCGAAACAGCACCTCATTTCTGTTGTAGTTAGTATTGTCAGTGTGGGGTGTGGGCTCCTTTTTCCAGGGAACTTCATGACAGCTTCACCCCTGGACTGTTAACCATTGTCCTTTCTAGTAAAGTTACTCAAATTGACAATTTGGAAACAAAGCTTTTGCAAGGGTAACGAATGCCCAGCTCTGTGTATTTGTTCAGCAAACCAAGAATATTAGAAGAATCTTGAAGATAAACAGGAATTCAGTTGCAAACCTGCCAGCTATGTAGGAATTAACCTAAGCCTGGTATGAATTAACCAGATGTCAGCTGGCTGATGCTAGATAAATGAGTAATTGTTAGAGGGTTTTTAATTTGCAGTTTTCCAACTTCTCCTGCATTGTTTGGGCTTTTAAGAGATCTGTCTGCCCAGTGCTTTTTTGGGGGGGCTCATGAGCACTTCTTTTGTTTTAGTGCTAGCAGGCTAAAACCCCTGTTTCTATTGCA
This sequence comes from Corvus kubaryi, assembly GCF_017639235.1. NCBI lineage: Eukaryota > Metazoa > Chordata > Aves > Passeriformes > Corvidae > Corvus > Corvus kubaryi. The sequence goes on along the minus strand of NW_024581133.1, from coordinate 4,645,865 downwards.
ATAAATTTTTGTCAGTGGTTAGGAGGGGAAAGTACACAGCTGTACATCAACTACAGACTGATGAAAGTACATCATCTGTAGGCTATGTCCAGTATAAATGGTGAAAACAGCAAATGCAAAATTCATGACAGAATGAAACACACAAAGCAAAATACTTGACATATTAAAGTACAGATACCTGTACTCTGGTTATGTGGTGGATTTTTTCCAGTCCTGTGAGGATGCTGAATGTTTGGCTCCTGGGTGCCTTTCTGAGGTGTTTATATGCTTTATATCTGTAAGATCAGACTTCAGAGCTATAGAACCTTTTCCCCCTCTTAACTGGGATGGAAGAAATACAGCCCAGCAGAGCAGCACTGAGAACACTGCTTTTTCTTCCTCCAAGCTGCACATCATATTAAGAGGACTTGTTTGTGCAAAGAAAACCAGGCTTAGTGTCCTGTTTGCAGTTGTTCCCCAGCTTTCAAAACAATTCAGATTGCAGTTATTTCCTAGCACCCTGATTCTATAAACTCCAGTACATGAGAGTGATTTTACACGTGCCAGTAACCCCACTGTTTTTGTATTTCTAAATCTTATTTTAGTTGTTCATTTCTTCTCCTTGGCAGTGACTGCTAAGCAAAAAAAAATTCAAGGAATAAAAAGAAAACCTTCTGGGAGGAATGAGCCTCAGATAATGTGAACTTTCCTTGTGGTTGCTTCTTTCATTGTTATTATTTTTCCATTAAAAATGAACTGCTTTTACCCTTCAAACTATTTACTCAGCTTCAGATGGATTGTTGAAATTATACAGTTAGGCATACTTACAAATATCACAAAATACACATGAACAAGTCTTCAGCAAAGTTACTTGACAGTGTAAATAGTTTGATCTTGCAAACATTATCCTAATGTCTACAGACATTGTAGCTGGTGGATGGCAGTGGAATTTTTCTGTTCAGGGAAGCTGTAGGAAGACTGAGATTGATCTGTGTGGATATTTGGGATACCTGACATACTTTTCTCTAGTTTTCACACTCATTTTATGGCATTTTGAAGTGTGTCTATTCTTTAGCCACATGTGGGATATCAATTTCAAATAGTCTTTAGGCTGGGGAAGTTTGGAAGGGAATCTTTTCCTAGTCTCTTTTATTTCTCTCAAAGAAAATATTTGTAGCACACCTAAAAAGCTCAGCCTATGGAAGCAGCACGTTCTAAAAAAACATGAACATGCAACTTTTTGCCAGAAATAAGTATCCATAATTGCCTACTTACATATGGTAATAAAGATCTCAAAATTTTCATTGTGTGTATTTATATTAATTTTTTAGCTTTTTAAAGTATTAATTTACTTTTAGGTGTGGAAATGCTCCTCTGGATCATTTACCTCTGAACAGAATAACCACCATGAGAAAAAGATACAGGTACTATTACTTGATTTACCACAAAGCAGCTGTAGTTGCCCTCGGCCCTCTCACTTGCCACTGGGTTAATGCCCACTCCAGGAGTGTTACCTGGTCCTGCACCCACTGGATCTTTTTGCAAACAAAATGTCTTTGCAAGTGTCACTCCAATTCTTTGTCTTACACCAGCTCCATCTCTGAATCAATCTTCAATATCTTTCTCAGAGAAATATTACAAGAAAACAGGTACAGCTTGAATAGCAGCATAACAGAGCTGGCAGTGTACAGGATCCTAGGCTGACGCTTGGGTGGTTCCAACATAACTTGCAAATACTGGTAAATCACTAGTACTCATAGTTTGAAAGCATAAAGCTATTCTTCATATCAATCAACGTGGATGTTTTTGTGTTTCTTGTTCATTCAGGAATGGCCTGGGCCCGGTGAAAGAAGGTGAAGCACAGTATGCTGTTGTCCATTGCACTGGCTATATCAAGGCTTGGCCACCAGCAGGTTTGTATCCCTCGTGGAAGGCGGTGTGCACCAAACTGTCCTTAGGACAGCTGAAAACCTGGCTCAGGTTTGCATGCTGCAAGAAAAACAGGGAGAACTGTAGTGTGGTAACCAATTAAAGCTTACCTTGAGAAGCTTTTGGTAAGAAAAAATCAACTGAGGTTACTCAGTGCCCTTTTTCCACGTGGCACCCTTCTCAATTTCACTGTCACAGAGCAGCTGTAGGAATTGCCAGAAATGCAGGATTCCAGAAACTGGGGCCAAAAGTTTTCAACTTATGTTGATAAACCAACATAGAAATGGTCTGATTTTAAAAAGGTGGATGCAAAGCATGTGTACCTCTAGAAAACACCAGTTAATGCTTTTGTACTTAAGTGCTGAGTTGCAAGCACCTCTCTATGAAAACATGTCATTTCAGTTTAGGCACATGGATGTTCACAGTGATGGTGTTATTCGAGAACGTTCAGTATTTGTGATAAATTCTGGTTTGAGGCTGTTTTTCTGGGAATCAAGTCTTGGCATATTGCTTTGATCTACAGAGAAAAACATTTACCTGCTGGAACTCGGTGTTACATGTGGGAATATTTACCTTTGAAAAATTCCAGGAGGAGACAGTGGAGCTCATCCAGACCTCGTTATGAGCGGGGTTCCTTGACCTTGGCGTTGGCAGGAGTTGAAGAGGTTGTTTGCAATGCGACAGCGCCTGCTGGCGTGAATCTAACCAGGAGCTGTCCTGCCCTTTTGTGGTTGTACACCACGGCCATAAATCACATTGATCCAGGGATTATGAGTTCTGAGAGGTGGTTTGTACCAAATGGGTGCAACCAGCATGCAGATGTGAACTTCTTGTTGGTTTTCTGCTGCAAGGCGGTTTCGGAAGCAGAGGAAAACTTCCCCTCTTGTTGCTAATAGGATTTAATAGGAGTCAAGATGTTTCAATTTTGCTTCTGTCTCAAAAGTGTGAGAGCACAGTGTCTGTAAAGTGCTCTGAAAATGGATGGTTTTTTCTGTTCTGTTTTCTTCTACAAAAAGACTTACTTTTCTATTGGTAATTCCAAACATAATGGAATTTCAACCTTGATATATGGGATGTCTCCTCAGGAAGGTGGAGGTCAAATAAGATTTTGTTTAGCTTGAATGAGAATCTTGCTGCATGTTGTGGGATGTTTAAAGAGATCTGACTCTTCAGGGGTGTGTGTTGCTGGTGCAGAGCTGCAGATGCAAGAGCTCATGTCAGCATTAGGTCCTGACGTTGGCAGTGTGTGCCCTTCAGCCACCGGTTCTGCAGGACAGCAGCATGGGATTAAAAGGATCTTCTGGGTCTTTGAGTGCCCAGGTATCAATCACATTGCAAATCCCAGCTGGTATTGGTGAGGTCTTTTCCCCCTCTCAGCTCTTCCAAAACATCACTGCTTCCCCATGCCTAACAGCTTCTTTAATTTTCAATCCTCATTGCTTTATGGGAAGTTTTTATTTCACTGAAGGTCAGTTACTTTATGGGAATTTTCCTGCCTTGTGCCTCTGTGTCTCTCCAGTGTTCTGGTGCATTTCCAGAAGGAGGTTATACCCTGTCAGCCTGGACTCTGCAAAGACAATCCAGCCCACTTCTACTTTCCATTCTCAAAATTCATTCTCTTTACCCTTGTGACTTTCTCTGCAATTGTTCTTGTTTTCACTCCCCTTCTCAAAATATAGGTCGCTGGCACTATACATTCCTGTTTCAGATGAGATTGTAGAGATGGATTACACAAACAATATTTCCTGTCTTGCCTGGCAGTGTAGGATACAGCATCCTTCTCTTTTGTGTGGTGCATCCTGCAGGCATCCTAAGACATCTGATATAAATATATATATATATCTTCCAGGCTGCCTTCTTCTCACTTCTCAACTGCAAATCTTGCTTTGAATTGTGTGATGTTTCAATTAGTAATACCAAGTTCCATCCTATTTCTGTTGCTTTAGCTTATGAGTGTTACTGTTCCCCAAGTGCATGCTTATGCATTTAGTAATGTTGGATTTCATCCCATTTCTATTACTCCACTCCTCAAAATCACATGGTGCTCCCTTATGATATCCCAGTGCTCCTTCACAATGTTCATGCCTCCAAACTATAGCACAATCCTAGGAGATGTTTTTGATTTTGGCAGCCTTATGTGGAATTTCAGTGGTCTTTTATGTTACCATCGAAATTGTTACTCCTATTAGTCATGTCTGAGTGCCTTTTTCAGGGCACATAGAACTGAATTGAGGCCTTTTTCATGAGTGTTTATTTGCCCTCCCAGTCTTCCCCACTTTGTGTTGGTGATTGTCATGTATCCATTGACTTTCAAAGTTGAATGGGAATATCCATAGGCTGAATTGTTCCCCTATATGTTTGAATAAATAAGTGACAACATCACTGCATTTGTTCTCATTTCCAGTGGTAATTCAACCATAATCTGCAAAGCAAATGAGATAACCACAGCAGTAATGGAATTTGCCAAGGCTTCTCTACCCTGTAATAAAATTACTTTGTTCGAATCAGCAAGCCCTGCATCATCTCTGGATTCTTGGGAATAAATGGGCTTGTGCTAAATCACAGCTGTTTAAAAATTCAGCAGTTGAAAAGATAATTTGCATTTATTTTTCAATTGCCAAGTGGACACTCTAATATAAACTCCAGATCCTTTTCTTTCAAAACATGCAGTGTGGCATGTGCATTATATAGCTAATACACGATACTATTTGTTCATAAGCAAAACAACAAATCTTAGCAAATGCCCTTAATCTGTACTTAGTCTCATTTATTTAGCACTTGGTATTTTCTCTTTCTGGGATGAATTGCATTTTCTGTGGCCACTGTTCAGTTTTTTTAGTCCCGCACTGAATAAAACAATCAGTGCTGATACAGATGTATCCAGAGAAGAACTGTTCTGTGATCATTATTGGTGTGACAGACTGTGTGCTGCTGCAGTGAGGAGTGTGTGCAAATCTGAAGTCATCTGAGTACTTCAAACAGGTGAAAATGAATAAGCTACAGACAGCTGGTGGCATATTTTAAGGACTGGGTTTGTTGTGTTGTGGCTCAGATCTATGTTCAGTGTGAAAACACTTTTGCACATCCAGCCTACCTTTGTGTTTTTTCTCACCTGTGTGGAGCAGCAAGGCTCATGTACTGACAGACTGTCCTCAGCCCCTTCTTCACTGAGAAAAGGGAGAGAAAACACATGAAGCATCATGCCTTGCCCTCTGTTCAGGCTATGTGTTAATGGTCTGTTCCTTTTCCTCCATTGTGGCTAAAAAGACAGGTAAAATTAAGATCAAGTGCAAAACCTGGCATAAGATACCTACACACATATCCCCATGGGTTATATGCTGGCCTCAAGTAATCAAGGTGAACTTGGTGTGGAAGTCAAAGCAAAAAGGAGTCAGATATTTCAGATGGATGTTGCAGCCAGTCATGTTGTGTGTTTGGTTAAATAATGAGTGTGGTGTTGGGTTATTCTAAATGAGGTCAAAGGACCCCTTGTGTGAAACTGGCTGAGCAGCGAGTCCAGCCTTTGTCCCTCAGCTCCCAGCAAAGCAGCACAGGTAGAATTTGTGATCCTCAGCCTAGACAGTGCTTCAAGTTCATAACCAGTCATAAAACAGAAGTGCTGACCTTCTTCTGGGTTTTTCTTCCCATTTACAACTTAAGCAAGATTTGCTTTTCTTCTGTGTTTTTCTCCCCTCTGAAGATCTCATTCCTGGAAGGAAATGAGTCCTCTGTGGTCCATATGATACTTTCCTAATAGGTTTGTTTTGCTTTTTTTTTTTCATGCCATAGGATTTGGTGGAGAGAGAAGATAAAGTCTGTCAGGATGTTGGTAGTTTTCTGTAAATCAAAGCAAGGATCTGCAGAAAGCACATAGTGAAGAAAAGAGATAGATACATGTTTCAAAAACTTCAAATAAAAAGTCACAGAATAATGTTAAATTCAGATAATGTTGAAATCTTTTTTTTTTTTCCTTTAGTTAAAAAAGAAACATTTTAGTCTTCCAAGTCAGACTTACGGTAACATCTTAACCACAGCATGCCAAAGCTGTTAGGTTATTTTAAAGTTTTGGCCAGAATCTGGACATTTGTGCAAAGTACTCCCTCTTCCAATACAAAACAAAATAGTTGCTTGAATATTGCTTGCAATGCTGTCATTTTTAAGGCTTTATTTATTTTTTTTGAACGAGTGATTAATTTAGTTTTTATTGGGATTTTTCATGAGATTTTTATCCTTGGTATGCTATCCACAGCCTTTTTTGTGAAAGACTTTTTCCATTGTTTTCTATGGGAGATAAAGTCAGGCAGTGTAGTTCCTTCCCTGGCAAGTAACTATCAGAAATGGTTCTAATGGAGACAGGCATTATCAGGGGATTGCCAGTGACCACTGGACACTTAAATTCCATCTTTCTAAAGGATTAGAAATAATTTCTTTCTTAGTGTAGTGAAATAAAACTATAAATCAACTAACGCTGTTCTGTGGCTCGCAGAGAATTTGGGGCAGAAGGGTAGAGAAAGAAAGCAGAAAATGAAGCTTTTCTGTTGTTAGAGCCAACTGGAAGCTCATTGGGAAAACTGAAAAGTTCCTTGTGTCCACACCAACACATGCTGTTGCCCTGTGGGAAACTGTTTGCTGGTGTGAAGGACACTTGGAAATTAAATATAGCCTCTGACGGCACAGCGTTTTATTTGTGATGCTCAGTTGTGGCTTAGCTGTGCCAATTGTTGATATGAACTCAGGAAGCACAGTGCTGTATTTATTATTCAAGAGGGGTGCATATTTGGTGTTGAGAAGTAAAGCTTCTTGCAGGGTTACACATAAAGAATGTGAATAACTGGAGTGTGTTTATTTTGTTGGTGCCCCCTAAAGATCAGTTTCGTGGCTGTTTTCCTCCAAGCTCTTACAACTTTTTTTGGAGATAATGATGGTACTTGGTGATGTTAAGGAGCAATATTACATTGTGTTAAGAGCTGGACAAACTGGTATTAAGTGCAGTGCATATCTTTATTTACCTGTCCATACTGGAGTGTGTTCAGTAGGAAATGGGCTAAAGCAAAAGTAAATCTCGTCTGCAAATGTACCCTCCCATATAAAGACACCCAGAGTTGAATCTTTGGAAATATCAGCTGAAGAGTAAAGAAAATAATTTCTCTATATGGAATGCTGCCAGTAATAGCACCTACATTGCAGAGAAGCAGACAATTATTTTGCATATTTTCTCCTCTAGGCACTTTGGGAAGGGGTTAGCAATCCACTGGGTCATGTATTGATTAATTCCAGGCAGATTGGTTTTAATTCATAGAGTCTCTTGTGGCATAACCCAACTAATACATTTTCCAATGTGCTATACAGACCAAATGTAATCCATCTTGGGCAAAAGGGAAAAAAAAAAAGATGAAAATTAGGACAACAGCCTCTCTTTGTCAACAGAGTGACATCAGAAATAATGTTTCTTAGCTAGGTTTAATTTTGGAGGTTGTTCATGTTACTTTGATTTTATTTGAGCAGTAGCAAGCATGGACCAAGTTCCCAAAAAGGAAAGCATTGTTGAAAGCTGAAGAGAAAAAAAGATTATGCAAAGTGGAAGCTGTCCAGCTCTATCTTTGCTGTCCTTTGCAATACTCTGTGCCACTAAGGAAATGACTGGAAAAGCTTTTGAAATGAAGGGAGTATTCCTAAAATTTGTCCTTCTCAAATGGAAAACTCCATTTGAAAGGGATGTTTTGGTTAAGGTTATCCAGGTAAAATGCCAGGAGTTGCGTCCTTAACACAACACTTGTTAGATGGGACAATAATGCTCCTCCTTTGTAAAGCTCTTGAGAACCCTTGATAAAATTCTGGTTGCCAGGAGGGGACTGTAAATAATGTTGTGCCCCCCAGACTGTGAAATTATTGCACAACAACTTTCAATATATTATACAAAAACATGGGGGGGGGGGGGTTTCTTTCAGACTTGTTGTATTTTATTTTATTTTATTGTAGTTCAGTGAGTGATGCCTTTCCCTGGTCTTAAAATCAAGAGGCATACACGGTTAGAAGGGAAAAAGGGATTTTACCTTGGTATTTATTTTAAGGATCCTCAGGTGCACACGTCCAGGTCATATGCACCTCAGTGCACACTGCAATGCACCCCCAAAAGATCTGGTGTAACATTATAGGTGTTACTATTTAGCATATCTATCAAAGATTCCCCAATGAGAGGCTCAAGTGAGCCCCCCTCCCCAAGGAACCTTCCCCTGCATGGTTCTATCTTGGTTTACAGAATGTGTTCTGGAGAGGACCTTGGGGTCTGGGGCACACTGATCCCTAGCTACGAAGCTTCTAAAATGTTTAGTCTCCTAGCTGAACAAACAAGTCCAAGAATGTAGGCAAAAAGCACTGGGAATACAGAAGTTGTAAAAAAGTATGACAGGAGTATAAAAAGGCAAAAAATCTTCATGGCATCAGAGAACCAAAAAATACCTGTAAAGTGCTATTTAGACACTGATTGTCAGATAAGATTCCACTGTTTTGATACAAAATAACATCCTTAGATATGACTTCAGTTCATTCAGCTGCATTTTTAGCTGTTTTTAGAGGTGTCATTTAAGAAAGTGGTGTGCTGTCATCCTCTGCACTGTCCAAAGATTGACTTCTACTGGGGATTATACATTTAGAGAATGAAGTGGCTGTTGTTTCAGAAATGATAGCTGCTTTGCAATTAATTCCATTAATGCTTTTAAGTGCCTTTTAAATGATTCACTGCCTGTTATGACTGAGTTCCTTAAAAACCCTTGTGAAAGAGTTTTATAGATCACTTAAAATAGGTCAGTGGTGTCACTCCTGGAGGATGTTTTTTCAAGTGTTTCATACGAGCTTGGTATCTCAGTACTGGAGTTGGGAAATAGCCTTAACTCAAGGCTTAGCCAACAAGCAAGCAAACAGTGCTAATCTGAATGTTCCTATTTGTGAAATGCTGAGATGGAAAATAGTACACATGTATGTTTTGAAACTGTTCCTGTGTTTATGGTAGTTACTCCTGTTACACAGCTGGAACGAGCAGTGTCAGCAAAGCATCCACATTTTTTCAGTCTTCCAACGTAACGACGCACGTTTGGGCCATTATAGAAAAAAGTAAAACCAGCTGTTAAATATGAGCACAGAATTAATGATTAATTTAGGCTGTGCCTTGTTTTTAAGGCTCATTATAAGATATTATTCACGAAGAAAACTGAACATAGTGTGCATTCACTGACCATATTAAGTGACCCCATGGTTCCTGCTGGTGCAGCAGCACTCGTGGAAGTGTTACTGGCCATCTCAGTGTATGATGGGATTTTAACATCTGCTTTGTCTGCAGCAATCAAAATTGCTGCTATGGGTACTGTGTATATACATGTGAGGTATGTAGGATTGAGCACAACTGAGAAGGATCATCTGATCTGAACCCAGAAATAATGACTGAATCTTAGAGGGGAAAATAAGGTTATTGTGTAAGAGTTAGAACATCTAGAAAAGTACAGAGCCAGGACAGCAGCATCTCTATTTATCACAATTTCCTAATTATAACAGTATTTGTTATCATTTGCTCCAGGAATGACGATACCAGAAGAAGATGCTGATGTGGGACAAGGTAGTAAATACTGCCTCGTGGCAATAGGAAGGCTTCAGGTAATGCCAGTCTTTCCATATACAAACTATTTCTGAAAGCATGATCGTTGTTCTGGTGTAGTTGTAAAAGATCTGCACGCTGTTTTGCTACTAGACTGTAACTTGTAATATACCTCCAGTTTATAAAGTGCCTTGATGTCTGTGCAGTCAGTGACTTGTCTAGAACTTGTCAGCAGAGCAAAATGAAGCTGATTTTGGTGCATATGTGTACTTAATCCAGTAACAACAGCAGAGATGCTCCTGAAGATGAGTGTGTACCGACCTGCCAGTCTTTAGGATGTGTAGGGCTGGGATACTGTGGGTAGTGAGAAACGTGGCAGTACAGGTGCTGCAGATGCTGGGTTAAAGTGGCCCCCAAAGCCAGTGATGCCCTCCCTGCCATTTTTCCATTCATTCTCTCTCCAGCTAATCAACTACTTGAAAAACTGTGATTGCAGGAGTTACTCTGAAAATGGTAAAGATAAGGTAGTCAAGAGGCACTTCAGGAACCATAGCTTTATTCTCAGCCTCTATTGTGTTGTGCATTCAGATCAGATGCGAGCTGAAGGAACTGGGAGAACAGAATTTTCCTTCCTTTTTGTGCAGACAGTTGCAATTGTTGTAGTGCATTTCCTTCCTTTGTGCATTGCTGAGCAGAGTTCAGAGCTCTGAGCTAAAGCAGTCGTGGTGAGTCTCCTTCACCACAGCAGGGAGGACAGTTTTTATCTTCCTGGTCTGGGAATTCTGCCATGGGTGAACATGTTTGAGCCTCTTGCATGATCCCCTGCACTCGCTGCCATCTGCTAGGAGGGGATCACTCCTCCTGACAAGGTGGATTGACCCTTTCACAGGTGCCAAACCTGTCTTACCCAAGGTGAACAGCCTGCAAGCGTTAGCACGTCTGCAGAGTGGCTCTCCATGGCCATGCAAGAGCTACAGAAGTACTCCGGGATGGTTTTTAGATTAATCATGCTTTCATAATCAAGAGTAATATATTCCACTAATGGAAAGAAGGAAGTTGTGGGGGTTTGTGTGTTACAGCTTCCAAAGAAAGATGATTTCCAAGTGATGTCAAAATGTCTGTTACTTTAGAGGAGCCATTGGGGTATGTGAGGGAGGGCAGGAGGAAGCTCTGTGGGTGGCTTAAATCAGAAAGGAGTCAGGGTGCACAAATTAGAAACTCTTGTTCTGTAACAGCAACTTGAAATCTTGTGTACAGTTAACTGGCTAATCAACTCCAAGTTAGCAAAAAAATGAGATTTTGCTCATTTTGCATTGTTAGCAGAGATAGCTCTGGAAGTTGTAAGAAAATCAGTGGTCTCCTTTGTAGCTCCAGTGGGAAAGAATGGGTATGAAGTGGCCTTATGGCACAGATTTCAGGCAGAGAGCTGAAAACACATTGTTCTCTCTGGTGAGATTTGAGAAATATTTAGAGAACTGTGTTTTTCATTATAAGCAGCCACTTGCTGGTCTAGTGTCTCCTACCTCAGCCTCTGGAGGACTTGGCTCATGTTCTGTAGGTGTTTCAGGTGGGGTTCATGTCACCTGAAACATGAGTGTTCAGTCTGAACAGTCCTGTTGGTTATGTTTACAGATAATGGGTTGGCTTCCTATCCTAAAATGAGTGGCCAGTATTGTCCTCTGCAAGTCTTTCATTCTTGGTTGACAAAGATAGGAACCATGATGCCTGATGTGCTGCAAAGTGAGGTGAATCCAGCTGGACTTCTGTCCTCACTGTATCCCCCCTTCTTGGGAACTTGTGGTGTGTTTGTTTTTCTGCTGTGCTGTTAAGCCTTGATAGATGCCATGGGGTGAGATGCTTGCCCTGCAAACTGTCCTAAAGGCTGTTCTGTCATTTATCTGTGCTGTTGTTTTATTTATGACCTCCTTTAGCAGTTAGCAGTCTGCCAGCAGACTCTGTTCTTTAGCTGTGGAGTCCCATTTGGCTGTAGGTGACTGTGGTGTGGACTTGCTTGGCCCTAGGTGACCAGCTCTCCCGTGTGCATGGACCTGAACGGCATGTCGGTCCCCACGGAGTTCCTGTCCAGGCACAACTCTGATGGGGTCATCACCTTCGTGGACCCAAGGTGCATCAGCGTCATTGGCTACCAGCCCCAGGTCTGTGGCCACTGGGAATGTGGAGAGTGGGTTGAGCTAATGGAGAAAATCCCATTTGCAAACATGAATTATTTGTAGCTGGTAGTTCATGCATCATGCACTAAATGCTGTTCGTTTTTCTTTGCTGTCCGTGCCTCTGTGTGGGGTGTCTTTATATACCTTTAGATCTGATTAAAATGCTAACAGCAGAGTGTTCTGAACCTTGCACAGCTTTCCAATGAAGACATTTCTGTGATAGAAAGTTAACAGTGCTTGGAGAGAGTTTTAGTCCTGTAGACCTTTGATTCTGCCAATCTCTTGAACAGTAAGCAAACATAATTTACAGCATCTATTTTCCTTTAGGCTTACATCTGCTCCTCTGAACAGGAGGCTAGTGCAGAACTGAGCAGAATAGTAAATGAACCACAGCTCTCCCTCAGATAACTCCCAACAGTTGCAATTTAGAGGCAAAAGTAATTCCTTGCTCATTTGCTAATTCATATCTTTTTTATTTTAAATTTACAAATGTTTTTACAAAAAATAGTGCCATAAAATGAGCTGTAGTAGTAGATGTCAGTCTTTTCAAGATACCATTTCACAGGTGTTAGAAAATCACTTAAACTTTTTTTGTAAAAACATGGGGTATGATGCCTACAAACCTTGTTTGTGTGGCTCATCCTTGATTAACTGAGTAGCCCCATTAAGGGTGGTAGATCTTGTGTTCGCAAGAATTACTTGCAGGTCTGCATGTGGATTTGTATTGTGGTTTGGGTTTTTTACGTAGCTTTATGTTTTATTCTAGGATCTTCTGGGGAAAGATATTTTAGAGTTCTGCCATCCTGAAGATCAAAGCCATTTGAGAGAGAGTTTCCAACAGGTGCTGTGTCCTGCTCCTTTTGTTCCACACTTTATTATTTTGTTATTATTTTGACCACAGAAGTAGTTTTTATTTTATAGTTCAAGGTACTTTTTTCTGTTATGCAGGAGAAGGAGTGGCAAGATACAAGTCAATTTGTTGGTCAGTTAGCAATCAGTTAAGCTGCATATTAAATGGTAGTTGAAACTGCAGCATGGGTTGACAGTGTTTTCAGAAATAAATCTTCTCGTTATATATTCGGTTTTTTGCTGCACAGGGTGAGCTGTTTTGGAGATGCCTGAATTGATCCCACTATGTTAAGTGGTAACCAAAATGATTTGCCTTCCAAGATGTGCTGTTGTTTTGGAAGTAGTGTTACATCCCTCTGTGACACTGGATTGTTTGTAACTGAGTTTTCTGCTAGCACAGATGATTTGCTTTTTCATGTACTTCCATGGAGTTACGCCACTTTACATCAACGTGTAATTTGGCCCTTTTTCCCAATTAGAAATTGAAATGTGGAGGGAAGTAACAAAAGAAATACAACATACAGGAAGAGCTACTGGTTTGGATTTGTTTTTACCATGGGCCACATTTACATCAGCTGTATCCATGGCATTTGTTCCGTTCAGAGCTCACTGTTCCAGCTTGGGCTGGGACATGCAGGAGCAGTGCTTTCCCTGAGCTGCCTCCTTACTGCTGGGCTTTTCAGTGCCTTTCCTGCTGCACCAGAATGCCCAGCACAGGATGTTTAACCGACTGCTGAGGCTCAGTTGATCTAAGTGGTTCCAGATTTTCTAACAACAGCCAACAGCTCAACCAAGTTGTGTTGATCCACCTTGCGTTGGATGCTGAGATGTATTTTCAGCTGTGAAACGTGAATATGAAGTGACTTCTAAATAATTCGTATAGCCAACTGTTTGTTCAGGCATAGCATGCACAAACACAGCCTCTTGGGGAAAAACAACTAAATGCTGTGTCCCTAGAACAGACTGTGAAACTGAGGTTATGGTCTCTGCAGAAGCATTGGAGACAGTGTAAGATATCAGTGCTCCTGAGCTGTTCCCTTGCACACACTGAGTACAAACAGCAGCCTTTTAAAATTCAAGATGTTGATTTTCACAGGCTGTGAGAGAGTTCAATGCTTTAAACAGGTCACCACACCCAGACATCTCCTCTGCCCCACCTTGGTTGGGGGTGTGATACTGCAGCTGAACCTTCCCAACCTGTCACCTGGAGTCAGGTCCTGCTTCCCCTCTTCTCTCCTGCCTGCCCTCCTCCCCACCCTTCCTGCTGCCTTGGTGCTGGCACAGATGGACTTGCTGGGAAGGCTAAGGCACTAATTCCTTTTGCATGGATCTTTTCAGCTTTCGGCTGGTTCAGCTCCCTGAGCTGGTGCCTGGTGGCGTCAGCGGTGCGGGAGCAGTGAGAACACATATGCTGTTTTTTCACTGGTGCCCAAATGATTGATTCCACTCATCTGTCCAAGAGACAGTGGCAGAGAGCTGCTGGATAATGGCCCATCAAACATCCGCCTACAGTGAATCCATCCTGGGATTGCCTGGGTCTCAGCAGGGCTGACTAATGAACATTGCAGTTAATGACTTGGGCCTCCCTGTATTCACTGGGAGGGAGATCAGGCTGTAGGAGGCTGCCAGAGTGTCCCTGAGCTCGGCTGCTGGGGACTCCACTGTCACCACTCACTGCTAGGCATGTGCATAAGTGATTAGCTGGATCAGGGACCTTCATGATCTGCTTAAGGTCATACAGGAAGACAGCAGGAAAAAGTGCAGTTAGAAGTGAAAGTTCCTGCTCACTCAGTCTATGTCCAGTCTGTGACAATACTGTGCTGTTTCTTCAGCAGGCTATGCCTTTTTTGGTATATTTTTGTTGGGTACAGTAGCAGTGTGATTGGGGCTGTTACTCCCATCATGCAATAAAAGACTGAAATAAACAGTTAAGTTTTGCACCAGGTGGTCTTTATTTCCAAAGAATACAAGAAAGTAGAGTTTAATCACTAGCTTTGAAAATTTTTGTGCTGGTTTGTTTGTGTGCTCTGTCTTAAGGCAGTTCAGGATTTTCCCAGCAGCAATCTCTCTGCTTTATATATTATTACAGAATTACTGTTTGCTTAATCAAGGTTTCAGGGTAATAGATCACTGCCATTTGTTTTATTATTATTAGTTTGGACTTAAAAATCTCTTAATTAAAAAGGTAACTGTGATTGTGAATAAACTCTTCTTTTTTTTATTAAAACCTGAAAACTTGACACTTCTAATTTGCTGACAGCATCAGAACCAGGCTGGTGCATAACAGAGAAGGGAGGGAGGGTTTTGCAATTTTTGGTCAATTGCCAGTATCTATCTCAGGGCTTTACTTCCTTGGTAAGATAAATTCATTCATCAGGGTGGGAAAAATCAGGCCAGAATAAGATAGTCTCAAGGCTAAGGCCAACAAATACAGGTTAATATCAAAGGGTCCAGAATACAACTATTGGATACCCAGTAGGATACTATTCAGATTGCACACTTCTACACCAGCTCTGTGATTTCTACCCTGGGTGTGGTAGTAAAAAATTGCTGAGAAAAGAATGTCACTCAGTAAACTCAGAAAAACCCTATAAAAGCATTAAAAAACTCCCAACAAAACCAACCAAAAGTCATTTACTTCAGGATGATTTTGAACTTTCCTGGGCTTTGCTAAAGCTTTTTGTGTCTCCTATTTGAATTGTCGTTCTATTTGCATTCTTTCCATTTAATCCTATATCCAGTTGATTAATGTGAAGTGCAAACCTCTGAAGAAAACAGGATTGGAACATTTTTCTTAATCCAATTGCTTGTCAGTAAAGACAGAAAGTACATAGTGGGACTTCTACTTTTAGAGAATACGGGCTGCAGATAGCTAATAAAAAGTAAATTCCAGATGTGAAGGATTAAGAACCCACAAGATGTGGCATTTATTTGCAGTAGACCTTCCCTTTCCTTCCTTGAGGCAGCCCTGAGATAGCTTGGTGGAAAAGCTGTAAAATATAAACAGAGATAGGCCAGGTAAGTGCCAGCTGAATGACTTAAACCCATGAAATTTTCCTTCTGGCATAACCCCAGATTGCTGGATGACACGTGAAATGCAGTTGCAGGGCCAGTGTGTGGAGATTGCTCTGAATGTGCTTCAGTTGGCTGCATCTTAATGCTCATTTGGTGCCCAACTGTTGACTTGAACAAAACTTCAGCTACCAAACCCAGACATCTGAATTCTTAGTTACAAACAAATAGGCTGTGCAAGCAAGGAATTCATAGTATTAAAATGGACAGTGGCTTATCAGTGTTCTCTCCATTCAAACACTGGCTCACTCTTTTTTTCTTCTGAAAGCCAGAACCAAGTGTTGCTTGTTAGCAATTTGCTATCCTAGAGAGTCTTTTTATATGTTTGGGGTAGGGGGAACCTGATGGTTTCTAAAAAACCAAAAAATAAACACCATTGTGTTTAAGCATTGTCCTAAAATTTGATGCTGATTTATCACATGTATTAATTGTATAGCTGGGTATCCAAGCAGAAAAGCAGTCAACCTCAAAATGGTGTTTCTTGCAGGCTTTTGTTCAGCTGCAGTGATTGGTTTATGGTTTACATACAAACATTTAAAAGATCCTCAGTTTGGTTTCTGTCAATCTCTCGATGAGTGTTTCACATTTAAACATTCTTAAAAGTTTCTGTGCTGGGATAACAGCACAACCTGATGATTGTCCTGTATTCTTTAAATAAGCAGGCTGGAAATTGGCATTTATATGACAAAGCACGAGGATTTCATTCTGAAGGAAATAGCTGTAAACATGGATAGGATTTTGCGTATTCTCTCCAAATTAAGAGTTCCTCTGCTGTGTCCTTAGCTTTCTGTAATTCAAGTTTAAAACGTACCAGTTGCTGCTGTTGACTGTTCATTTGCACAGCAGGTAGCAATCTCCTGTTATTAACCTTTCCAAATGGCTTTGCAGGTGGTGAAACTGAAAGGTCAAGTCCTGTCTGTGATGTATCGTTTTCGCACCAAGAACCGGGAATGGATGTTGATCAGAACCAGCAGCTTCACGTTTCAGAATCCTTACTCGGATGAGATCGAGTACATCATCTGCACCAACACTAATGTAAAGTATGTGCCTTCCTGGGTGCTCAGCCCTGTGCTTTTGAGGGAATTGTAACCATTCTTTTCCGCTGTGAAGCACATCCCAATTTTTTAACAGGTACCTTTGTTTCTGTAACAGGGCTTTTCTGCATCAGGACATCTCCCAGTGTAGCTGTTCCTCTGTGTTGTTACCCCGTGATGCTTCCAGGACCTGGCTGTGCTGGGGGGAAACGTCCCTTATCTGTTATGTCATTAAACAAGGCCATTGATCTCAATCCAGGCTACCTTGAACTAACACAGAGCTTCCAGCAGCACAGCAGCTGTCCTGATACTGGAGGAAGGTTAGCCTGACTCCTGAGCCAGAAGAAAATTCCATGTCCATGTTCATTGTGACCATACCATTCTGTAGTTCTGGGCTCTTCTGCTTGAGCTGTATCTACTCTTAGGACCTAATGAAGCTGGCAAAATTATTTCTTAGTAGGTTTGAGTGGGAAGGGTTCCTGATAGTTTAGGTCTGATAGAATATCCCCAAGTATGGGGGTGATCCAACTCCTTATCTTAAGAGAGAAATGAAATCATTCTGTCTTGGAATTAGTATTGTCAAAAATCTTTCATTTGGCGTCTTAGGAGGAGGTAACACTCAGAGTGTGGTGGAGGTTCATCTCTGTGGACTGAGCAGAGATGCTTTTGGAGCCTGCTGAGTTCTCAGCCAGTAACTGCAGAAGCTAATCTGGCCTTGATTGCTTTATAGTGTGGGGTTTTTTAATAAACATTTCTTCTTTCCAATATAAACTTAATCTATTCCTAAAATTAAATCTGCTTCTGGTCTGACCAGAGATTTTTTGCGAGGTCTTCAGCTGAGACGAAGTTACTGGGTTTGAGATCTCAGCCTGTTAGACCATATATCAGAAATGATGAACGAGCAGTCTGCTGGTGGAGGTGCCTGCTGAGAGCTCCACTGTAAAAACAAGCCCCTGGGGCTTTGGCACTGGAGTTTGGAAGTGCCTCTGGGCGTTCCTTGTCTTGCTTCTTTGGACATGGCACATACCTGGAGTGGAAGGAAGGGCTGTGCATTCACTTACATGAAACCCAGCATCACAATTGTTTTCCTCACTTTTTTTCTGCATACCCAGAAAGTTGGGCTTAAACCGAATAGTTAAGCTCATTGAAAACAGGCAGTTGTGTCTTGAAATCAGACAGCTTGTCTGCACTGTGCATCAAAATAGCTATTTCCACATTTCTGCTGTCCCATAATATTTTCCCAAATAATTTGTATATGCAAAAACAGGCCTGCAAAATATAAAACATTTTCTGAGGTTTGTCCCAGGCTGGCTTAATTGTGCTTTGTTCCCGAGAAGCCACGGATGAAAAAGTGGGGCTGGAGGCTTATGCTGTGTTGACTCTGGGAATGCTTTTTCCTGAGCCTGCACTGTACAGTTCAGCTTGGCACCACAGCACTCGCTGTGATGAGTAGGACTGTGCCAGCTCCTGGCTCTGCTTCCCTCTCTCTTGCTAGCTTTGAATAACAACCCAGAAATGCTGACCTAATATGGAAGTTGCCTGCTGCTACTTTGACAGAGGATGTTCCCTCTTTCCTGTCATGTTGAAAATGTTCTGAAATGGGCAAGATACAGCCCATTATACTCCTGCTTTTGAATAGTAGAAAGAATGCATCATTCAGACTGGTTTTGTTTTTCCCCTTATTCTCTCCCCCTTCTCAGATTTCCAAAGAGGACTTACTGTAAAGTTCCTGCCTGTTACTGAAGTTCCTGCCTGTTTTTTTTTTTTTTTTCCAAGTTTGGGGTCATGTTTTGACTTCTGATTTCCAGCTGCCCTGAAGAGTTGTACGTCACGGTGTAGCTGGTGATTTCCAGCTCCTCGTTAAGCTGCTGCTGGGACTGGTGGTTTGGCACCAGCCCAGGTGTGTGTGGCCATCCCTGTGTGTTCCTGGAAGGTGTTCTGGGTCCAGTGAGGTGCTTCCCATGGAGACCAGGCAGGGCTGCCTTGCTCTGCCCAGCTGAAGGCACAGAGACAGGTTTGATCTGCCCATCACTGTGGTAACCGAGGCAGCCCCATAAAATACAGGCTTGAGGCAGTTAAAAATTCAGCATGGAATTGTAAAGACAATGTAGCTGAAAAATCTAGGTTTAAATCAGTGTTTAACTTAAGATAGCCTAAAGCCACAGAACATAACACACACAGTGTGTGTCTGTTAATGGAACAGCTCAAGTTGGTCAGTGAACAGCATTTTCCCAAAAGACTGTAGAGGGCAGTGATGATTCCAGTTGTGGAGGGATTAATTGATTTTTGCTGTTACTTGTTGGCTTGGTTTGGTTGTTCTGTTTCTTTTTCTGTTTGTTTCTTTTTCTTTTTTCCTTTTTTTTTAAATAAAGATACTTCTTTGGAGCTTCACACAGTCAAATGTCCAAACTTGCCTTTGGTACAGACGGATGAGGAAACATTAGGTTCAAATGTTCACTTAGTTCTTTGCAAAAAAAAAAAAAAAAAGAAAGAAAGAAAAGAAAACTTCTCTCAGTTTCACTTGGGTGTAGTCATCCAAGAGAAACTTCCTGGAGAAATGAACCATTTAACTTTTTGCATTTGTGCTGTGTTCAGCTGAAGAGTCCCCTGTTTGACCACGTCTTCCTGTGTAGTTGGGACTGTTTGATTTCCAAAGAGAAAAAATAATTGTTATCAGCATTTATTTAATATACAGATAGAACAGTGTTTGAATATGATAATGCTGTGGTGGCAGATTATATAAAGGTCTTTTATATAGATATATATATATATATATTTATTTATTTATATGTATATACATCAAAATAAAGAAGAGACATAGTTTTATGACCTTAGTGGAATATCTGATCTTTCATTTTCGGAAGCCCCAGATCCTGCACTGCACCGTATGAATTTATGAATCCTGTGGTTGTCCTGAGTCTTGAGACTTTCTGTGTCGGAGTGAGCTGGCACAGGTCACTGCTGGAAGCAGCCTGCTGGATGAATCAGCCTCTGGGAGAGATGCTTTCTGGTCTGGATTCTCGTGGGCCAAAATACTAAAGAGATCAACTATCCTGATGAAATTCCAGTTGGTGGTAGTGGTGGTAAAGACTTTCTCATGCTCTCGTGCCATCTGTGGTCTGTCTGATACTGGTGTTAG
This sequence comes from Corvus kubaryi, assembly GCF_017639235.1. NCBI lineage: Eukaryota > Metazoa > Chordata > Aves > Passeriformes > Corvidae > Corvus > Corvus kubaryi. The sequence continues at coordinate 4,626,104 of NW_024581133.1, read as the reverse complement.
ACAGACCCTTTCACAGGAGTGAGTTGAAGCTCTAGGCTAATAGAGGGAGATACTGAGAATTTCTGAAAGAGGATTTTGCAACCACAGCCCCAAGGCTTTTACTACTCTGCTTTTGTCCAAATCAGCCACAGGAAGCACGTGTGCCTGTATTACATAAAAATAGCTTGGTAGGAATGCAGTAGTGTTGTTTATCTCCCACCAAAGAGCCTGTTAATTTTAAAGTTCAAATTGTTTTTCTTTACTCTGATGCTTGAAAAGGGAACCAGTGACTTCATAGAGAGGGCTTAACATCATCTCGAATGTAAAAAGAACTTGCACAATATCTTCCTTTTTCCTCCATGTGTATTTACTAAAGTAAATTTGAAGTAACTATCAAAGCCTTCTGATTTACTGAACCATTCCTTGTCCAAGCCAGGGGCTTTTCCAGTTTCATATTTACCTGTGGGTGTGTTCCTGCAGAATCCTCTGTCGACCCAGACAGTGCCTCACTTGCTGTGTTGGCTATCCTGTATAGCCAAGAAATTTTTCATTTACTCCTTGAACCCCTGAAACTGAAATTGAAACCAAGGACAATTTTTGGGTTCAAAGTCAGAAGGCACTTTGAGTTTTGCCCCAAACTGGTAATAATCCCTTGTTCTGTTTCATTTTTACTGTCCAGCAGTTGGCTGACTGAAGGGACCTGCCTGTGTTGGCTGTCAGAAGGGCAGGGTCTGAAGCAGCCACAGCAGCAGCACTGAGCTCTCCCTGGTCGGCTGCTCCATGACTTGCTGCACATTTCCTTTCAGGTTTCAAGCACCATTTAAACTATTTATACAGCAGCAGCCAACAACAACAGAAGATGCTATCCTGGCTTTGCATTTCAGTCTTAATTAAGTGCAGCATAGCTTGCACAGAGTTCAGTAAAGATACATGCAACTATGTGGTTTTTATAGGAAGTGGATTTGGGGAGGTTGTTCCCAAAGTTCAGTGCTGTTAACACAATGTGGTGTTTATATTGTACTGCAGCTTAATGAGTATTAGAGATGAAAGATAGAGAAGGGTGAAGGAGCACTAAGTTAGAGAAGTGCCTACAAAACAAATAAGGAGTGAGTGTGCTGTTTGGTTTGGCTCATTTGTATGTATATGGCTGAATCAAGAAAACATTCTTTATAGGGAACAGAGGAGACCTAATGTGCTGTTTATTGACACACGCACCGAGTCAGTGGTAGTAAAAACAAATGAAACAGTGTAATTAGCTTTCACGTTAACAACGGGATTTAATGAGTGTTTATTGTCCACGGGGTGGTATTTAGAAACTTCCCCATAGATTCCCCAGGATTAAATTGCCTCCCGTAGTTCTGTTGGAAAAGTATGCATTTTATGCTTGTGAACAAAGAATGTCTTTGCATTCCAGATGTAATTTTTAGGAATTTTCTGTTAGCTAAAATAATAGGGAAAATCCATGGCTCTCTAATGACCTGGAGGACTGCCTTTTTTTGCATGTTACTGCTAGGACAAAAGAGATTCCTTGTGTTATGTGTTCTCACACTGTAAGGCTTGCAGAAGGCTTTTGGCCACTTACTCCGACCTGCTGTGTGTTGCAGATCACAGATTTGTGCCATGAAGCATAGTAACTGACCAAAGTGTCTTCTGGAATAGATTCAAGGGATGGCAAAATCTATTACTTACTTCCCTAACTTGTTTGAGTGATTCCTCACGTTTCCATCAGTTTGTGTCTAATTCGTCATTTGACTTTGTCTGCAAATTTGTCTCTCAATCCCTTGGCATTTGAATCTATTTCAAAATTTAAAAGAAGATTTGGATTAAAATCTAAAATTTAAGCCTGTGGCTAAAAATATATTGCAATTTTCCAGAGTTTCAAATCCACAATCTTGCTGTTTTGCAAAATCTCATCTATTCCTGGCTGTCCAAGTATCATGTCTCTCTGGGGGAAGATGCACACAGTGTGTCATTCCCATTTTTTGGGGTGATTTGTCCTCCAGAAAGAGGCCAGAAACATACACAAACTGTGAGCAATGTCAAGGATCATTTACAAGTATCAAATCCAAGTATTTTGTCAGTTCAGTCTTATCCTAATCTCTGAGCTCTAGCATGACTGGAGGGGTTTATATGTTCTTTGCTAATTGAGCTGAGTGTTCTACCTGTGCATCTCCAGGCCAGAAGGTTTCTTGCTTGTTGTGACCAAGCAGCAGAAAGCGACTGTTAATGGGAGGTGCAAAACATCTGGATAACCTTCCAGCTGCTGAGGTGTTCTGTCATTAGGCATCTTCCTGGAGAGCAAGCTTACTGTTTCCTTCAGCAGAATCAGAGAGGGGGTCTGGTGTGTTCGACGTTAACACGAGGAAGATGATGAATGAAGAATAGTGAATTTAAAAATCCTTTCTCAGGAGATTGTGTGCCATCCTCCATTACCCACATACATTTCTGTGCTCTCACAGCAAAATTCTTCCTGTGCCCTTTTGCTTTCTGTGGTGCAGGTTTTCTCAGTGAGGAAGCTGTAAAGCCAGATGGATCTCACAGGAAAGGATTTAGTAAATCATCTGAGAGACGTTTCACTGGGATTGTAATATAGGGGACTGTGACTATTCCTTTTTGTATCTTAATTGGTTTTTGTAAGAAAGTCACTTTGTCTCCCTTGCAGACAACTTCAGCAACAGCAAGCAGAACTTGAAGTACATCAAAGAGATGGGCTGTCATCCTATGACTTATCTCAGGTGAAATTTCTCAGATTTTTCTCTTTGTGCCTCTGATCATTTGAAATGTAAAACAATAGCAGATTTCAGCCATACTGAAAGTACATTGTGACTCCCCCTGAATTCCTTTTAGTCAAATACAGTAGAGGGAATTACCTTCCTCTGTGTATCTCAACAGGTGCCCGTTCCAAGTATACCAGCTAATGTTCACGAGGGTGGAAAGTCTGTGGAAAAGCCTGATGCTATCTTCTCCCAAGAGAGAGATCCTAGATTTGCTGAGATGTTTGCTGGAATAACTGCTTGTAAGTGAATGTCCTTGATGTTTAATTTTTAATACTGTGTTAAGCTTGGTTACATGATGTAGAGCACAGCTTCAAGAGAATGAAGAGAAACTGCAACATGGCAGGGAATTTTCTAAGCAGCATCAGTCTTTGGGACATTTCCTAGGATCTGTCATTAGTTGGTGCTTCCCCTAAAGATGATAGCAGCAAATTAAAGGAGAGAAGGATGGCTTTTGTGTCATCAGGGCCACCTGGTTTTGTTTCTCTTTTCGCTTCACAGGGACACCTTACGCACTGCTCTTAGATATTAAATATACTGAGCAGAACTTTCCATTTCTAAGTGTGTATATTTGACTTCTTAAACAGGATATATAAATTTATTTCTCTAAATAGGGATGTATTTCTCTAAATAGGGACAAGAAACTTACCATATAGTCTTAAGATAGGCTGCAGGTTTTTATCAAATCACCAGCTTTTGTATCAGTGCTTTCAGGGGCATATGGTGCCTTGAAGTGTCATAATATACTTGTTGTCTGGTCAGTTGAGGCACCTCCAGTCATGTTACCTGGTTGTGAGGAGTCTCTACTCTTTTTCCCACAACTTTTGAACTTGTTAGCAAGTTCTTCTAAGAGAGATAGGAGTCTCAGGAACAGTATGTTGTTCTATATTCCTTGGAAATTACTGTGAGGACAGAGTCCTCACTAATGCCCTCACCAAAGGATTTCCCAGCCCTGTTCTAAGAAGAAACAGCCAGCTTGACAGCCATTGCCAGTCAGACAGATGGAGCTGTCTCAAAGTAGCCCCAGCCTGTGCTGCCTGTTGCCCTAACAGACAGAAATCACTAAGGTTGGCAGCTGAAGGGATCATCTGAAATATATCTGTAGGAAACCAGGCTTATTAATTCCACTGCTTGTGGAAGAATTCATTGATTGTTTATTGTTCTTAACTGTCCTCACTGAAAAAGAGGAATTTTTACATTTGTTTTAAATAAATCAATGTGCAAGTGTCATGCAGTGCAGGGAGGAAACAACCCACAGGGTTTGACTCCAGGGGTGTTGGAAAGTGACCTCGCTCCATTGGTTTCTTATGTCTGGATTGGCTTTTTCAAATGGAGAGAAGACATTGTAACTGCAATATATACTTGATATTCTGTCCTCCTGTTGCTAGGACTTCTCTGCTGTTCCTGTTCATCCTTGTCTGTTTAACAGTGGAGTCAATAGCTGAGGCCATAAAAGGGGTCCATTAGAAGGTAGCAGGACTCCAACCCTAAACACCAGAATATGTTTTTCCAAGCAAGAACATCTTGCTTTTTGGCTGCCTTATTGGCTCTTTTTCAGGCAGCTCTCAGCTGTTTGTGGGGAGGGGTTAAGGTTAAGGGTGTCACAAGCTGTGAGGTAGCTGGGAGGTTATGTTCCTGGAAATGCCATTTCTCTTTTCATTCTTATCAATTTACAGGCTGTGCTTTTTTTGGGACGTTCTCCCTCTCTGAATTTCTCATGGGAGCTGTGATCAAGGTCTCCTCTGAATGATAAAGGATGGTTCACGGTCAGGGATGAGATACCCTGTCCAAAACCAATATTGACAAGACTGCATGCTGCCTGCCAGACATTTGCATTATGTTGATACCCGATCTCGTTCTGTAAGAACATGGGCTGACACGGGGAGATTGCTGCCATAATTGCATGTAGTGGCCACACATAATTAAAACCCCAAAAGCTGGGAGAGGAAGCCTGGCTTTACTGATTCATGCAAGTGCTTTGAAGCACAGGATGATGCAGTTCTTAGAGAGGGATTCAGTCAAGGGGCAGAAATGTTGGAAATACTGGTCCTGCTGGGAGAAGGGACATCACTGACCAGTACAGTGGTAGAGTTTAAAGAGAAACAAGTAAAACATACCAAAGAAAAAAAAAAATTCAGTGCTGTACCAAAGGTGAGAGCAGAGGATTGTGTGTAAAATGCTGAGTAGGAATACAGCTGGGAGAGATGTGGGCCGGATTCAGAGGTATTCAGGGTAAAGAGCATTCAGGGTAACTCAGGAAGGAGAATTAGCTGCTTGCTATTAGTATAGCTGTTCCCTTTGTCTTGGCCTCATCCTGTGGCACAGACCCTGGTAGCTGCCATGGCAACTCTGCTGCACTTGAGGAATTCCAGTTCATTTGGGGCACTCTCAATTTCTCTGGTGAGTTGTTGTCAAATATCTAAAGCACCCACAGGATTTTGGCTCAGTCTCTTCCAACCCTGAGAGTTTGGTGTCCCTGCAAAGGGTGGCCTTAGAAAATGGGACATCTCATGCAAGAATGACATTACTGCAGAAAAAGGCAGATTCATCTGTCCTTCTCAGAGCTATCCCAACCCATTCTCAGTTCTTCCTACTATACATACAACCTTCTCTAGGTTTGTGCCCATTTCTCCCTGTTGTTTTTTTTTTAATACAAGAGCACAGTTTTGCAGCCCAGCCTTGGTTTCTGTGCTGGCCAGTAGGTAGCCAGGGAGGAATTTCTACAAATTTCTGCATTACAAAGGACAAGCAATGACAGCTTGCATCAGTGGCATCCACAAGCCCTCCCCGAGGCTCCTCTGAGGGAATTTGAGGTGACTTTTTTCTTTTGGGAGGCAGGCTTAGATTCTTGTTAGGAACATAATGTAAGAACAACTTAGGTAACAGAGAAGAGCTGGTGTGTGTTGGAGGCCTTTGGTGAGTCACGCTCAGGAGGTCTCTAAAAGCTAGGGAAAGCTAAAAAAATTTTAAACACCTAAAAAATACTTCTGTTACATATGAGTTGAGTGGGCCTTTTGTCCAAGAGAGCATCTTGTGAAATGAGTGGGAATCTGAAAAGAGCAAAGGGGAAAATGAGGAGGCAGACTTGATTTCTAGGCCTGTCAGGTACATAGCAACACATGGTTGCAAAACCATCAGTGAGTTGCAGGGTGTTTTGCACTTGGAGGGGAGATGGAGAAAGTGAATAAAGGGTGATGTAAATTATTTTAAGAAAACTAATAGTGAGATTTCCCTGGGCTTTGGAATAATCCAGTGCCAGAAAATTAAATTAAGGTGCTGTTCACCCAATCTTGTTTCATTCAATCAGAGATTGATCTCCAGTTGCCACATTAAGGGTAGACTATAAAAGTTAATGCCATTTCTTTGTGCATGTTACTCACTTTGTCTTCCACCCCTCTGGGGTGCTTCCATCCTGTTTCATGGCTCCCCATCCTATTTCATGGCTCCCCCAAGCCACAAAAGGACAGCACATTCCACGAGAGACTTGTGTTTTGCCTTGCCACAGCTCAGGTATGCAGGTCTTGTGACACTCAGAGGCAGAGTGCCTCCAGCCACCTGTGGGGCTGCGATGCAGGTGGGGCTGCAGGTTGTCACCCCGAGATGAGCAGGCAGTGCCACCAGGCTGCCAGGGAGCTGGGTGCTGCTTGGGCTGTCCCGAGGGAAGCAGATCAGCAGCTGGTTAGGAGAGAGCTCTTGGACACCCTTCCTTGGGTTCTCTAACCCAGTGGGGTGTCAGTCTGTGGTAACAGCAGTGGGGCTGGAGGGCTTTTCCTGGTGCCAGAAATGTGCCCTCACCTGAGCCACGGAGGTGCACGTGCATCACACCTTTCTCAGACCAGGCTTGTTTCATGTGCCATCCCTCCATCCCCCTGGGCAGACCCTCACGCCTTTCTTCCAGAAAAGCTTTGTTGCCCTTTCCACTCTGTGGCTGGGGGCCATGCACCACTCACTCCCCACTCTGGCCAGAGTTGTGCTCTGTCCAGTTAGGAGCAGCTTCCAGCAGGTCTGGGCTGTGTGGCCAGAGGGCACAAGCAGCACAGCGTTCCATGCAAACAATGGCATTAACGAGGCACAGCCTGTGAGGAGGGTATAGAGGAGACACAAACCAGCTGTGCCTCTGGTTTCACACTGAATTGTCATACAGCCCTTTTGTGTCATTGCTAATGTGTTCCACAGGGCTTCTTCATGGAGCTTGAAGAAGGAAAGAAAACTTCCTGCTGCATATATACACTGCAATTGTCTTTAAATAATTCTTCCTTCAGTATCTCCTCCCCTAAATAAATTCTTTTTCTGTAATTTGTTTTTCTCTTGTAGCAGATAAAAAAATGATGGCCTCTGCATCCACAGCTGGAAACCAGCAGCTTTACTCACAGGGAAGCCCATTTCAGCCAGGACACTCAGGAAAGACTTTCAGGTATTTAGTCCAGATCCTGAATGTATCAGTTTCTGTCTGAGAGTGGGGGACTGTCCCCCTTCAGTGTGGTGGAAACAAAACCAACCCAAGGTGCAAGAGCTTTCTTTGCATGAATGAATTTTACTCTGTGTACACTTCACTGCTGCAGGTATCTTATCACTTACTCTGGGCTTACAAGCTGAGATGATTTGGGTATCTCTCTTAAAAATATTGTCTGGTAAGTAGGTATTTCTTGCTGTGATAATGTAATTGGAAAAAAGCTAAGAAGCATCAACAAATCCTGAAGGGAAATAACTCTTGAGAGGTGACAGGGTCAGAGATCTGAGGAACATTCAGCCAACCTAGGAAGGTGCAAAGATTTGCTTTGCACTCACAGCTGTCACTGCTCCTGCAGGCTGCCTTGAAGGGCATTGATGTGGGTACCTCATCAAAGGGAACAGAGGGATGCTGCATCCATAGTCCTGGGTGAGGACTGGGACAGAGGCATGAATGCTTTTCTAAGGCAGCTTCCAAATACACATAAGGTGGTGGTCTGGCATGTTCCAAGGCTTTTTTGAATTACTGTAAGTGTGTGTCACTACCTACCAGCTGGCAGTACAGGTTTGCCTAATCTGAAGTTTGTCTTTGTTTCTGGTCGCTTCTGGAGAGTGTGATAACAGCAACTGTACTTACCTTAGTGCCTTGTGATACCACCACTGTCTTACTGGAGTTTCATTCTCCTGTTCAGACCAGCCAAGGCTGTGAAAGTGAGGGAACAGCCATTCAGAGCCTCTCAGTTCCAGGAACTGGAAAACATTGGCAAACACTGACTTTGTTTAAACCAATGTGCTCTTAGAGTTGTAATTGCTAATAATCTCAGTGGGGAGAAGTAAGATCCATGTGAGTGTGTTTTGTCAAATTAGAGCCAAGTATAACTTGGGGAGATGACAGTAAATTAAAATGTCTTTTAATTGGCTGTTGTGTACTACTGGGTGGCTGACTTGCCATCGTGGGGTTTGGTGTGTGTTCTGTTCGTTTCCTGTGTTAATTCCTGATGTTTAACTATAGCTTTTTTCCTAGTGCTATTCTGTTACATCAAGTAATGGCTTGCATTTCTGCCAGCACTTCCACTCTCAATGAACTGGCCCCTTTGAATAATCTCCAGCCTGGCCCGTGCAGTCACTGAGCCTGGGTAGTCTCTAGGCACTATTCTGCAGAATCCTGCTCTCAAAGTTCGTGTTCCACATACAGTCCAAGCTCCTTAGATGATGGGACATGCCAGTCCAGCTGAGAAGATGTTGGCAGTAGGGCCAGCCCTCCCCTGCAGCTGCTGTGTGCTCCAGCCAGATTTAGATGGACTTTCTGGTCTACGTTTCCCTCTTTGGAGACTCTGTGATAGTAAAAAAAATAAAAATAAAATAAATTTTTAAAAAATTAGAAAAACTCTGCAAAGAATTTCTAAACATACACTTTGCTTTTAGGCAGCTTAAGAAATCCAGAATAACAACTCCAATATTCAAATGCCTGCCACGTTTTGCTTACACTCTGGGAGGGATTCTGTCAGCCTTCTCCGAGGATTCAGATTCCTGCTTTCTCTCTGTTCAGCCTTGTTTACTTCCTTTCCCCAATCTGCTCTCTTCTTTCTGTGTAAGATTGTGAAAATAAACAATAGGGAAGGGATTGGAGAAAGGAACAAGCTGTTTCAGTGGATGCACAAAAGTGGTTTTGTGTACTGTCTTCATTTTTATTCATCTATATATGACATGTAAAAAGTATGGTTTTATGTATAAAAGTACAGTCACAATGTGTGGTTTTGTAGATTCTGTTGCTCAAGACTTCCATGAGAATAAAATAGTGATGTGGAGCTGTTCCTTCATAAATTTTTTCTTATAATTAGGAATTTCTGGGTATTTCTCTCTAGTGAAATTCAGTAATTAGGAAACAGTTAACATATAAAAAAGTTCCTTAAAAACATTATTTTTTTATTATTATTAGTGTTTTAAAGTTACTACATGAGTTTAACTTCCTGTCTTGATTATTCTTTTGCCTGGGTATATAACTGCCTGTCCTTCTTTAGCATCAGTTGGTGAAAAAAGGAATTAAAAGCCCTTCTTTTTAATATGTAGCACATACTTCATTTCCCAGGCAGGAAACAAATAAGGAAGTGCTTATAAGTATCATCTTTTGTGCCCATCTTCATTTAAAATGGCATTTAAGCAAATGCTTAAATACTGTTGACTTTAGGCACAAATTTATGATGAAGTACCTGCTCAAATACTCTCTGCAAGCAGGATTTTTAATGCATTAAATGTTAAACTGGTGTGGGGCTAAGTGTGCATGCACTGCGTGTGAGACTTTTTATTCTTAGAAGCCCTTTCGAAGAGATTACTGAAGTCTAAATCAAAGTAATTTTGCCTGCTGTGTCTATTAGAACTGACATTTTAGAATGCCAATATGTTTCGTAGTTTTGTGATGGTTTTCAGTCATTTTTTCATCAGGATAGAGCGAATAATTCGTTTTTATGTATCGTCGCTATTTCTGTATCTGGGGTTTGTGCCTTGAGAATACGCCCTACGAATGAGGCTCTGTCTGTGTTCTGAACCCTTAGTTCCTCTGTGGTGCACGTGCCTGGTGTCAACGACATCCAGTCTTCCTCCTCAACAGGCCAGAACCTGACACAGATATCCCGGCAGCTCAACCAGAGCCAGGTGGCCTGGACAGGAAATCGCCCACCATTTCCAGGACAGGTACTGGTTTCAAGTGCTTTATTTTCATGGTCGTTAAAGATTTGCACTTTCTGTGCTTTTTACAGAAGTGTTCGTAAACCCATTTATAATGTCAGTGTAATTAATTTGTGGTTGGGGTGGAGCTGGTCTCTCGCTTCTGTTCCTTGGCGGGGTGAGCAGCTGCCCCACGTGCAGCCACATTTGGTTTGGGATGGTGTTCACTGAGGTGGCAGCTGCTGCACTGACCCAAACCCCAGTGCAAGGTCTTGTCCTGCATTTGTTTTATGTGTGCACTGGATGAAGGAAAAAAGGACAAATCTTCTGCTTTAGTATTAAGCCTGTGAATTAAATCTTTCTTGGAGCAGCACCTTGCACCCAGCAATGTTACCCACTGTTATCAGGGTGGGCAGAAGGGGCACGTACAAATCCAGGCATGGATTCAGAGCAGAGGCTGCTCAGCCTGTTGCCCCTCTGTTAGCACTGCCCAGTGTAGCTCACACTGTTGTGTGCTGGAGGAAACAGCACGTACCTCCATCAGATGCGCTGTGCTTGTCAGTGTTAGCCCAGAAATCATTTCTTGTTCTGTGTAGCAGTTTAAAAAATGCTCTGAAACGCTATTAAAAGACAAATAATATGAAATAATCAAGCTTGATCTTAATAATGCTGCTCTTAGTCACTCCTGAGTTCCCATTGTTTGGCAGGCCAGAATGGCATATTGGGGTGGTCACTAAATAATGTTTCAGTAACTGAAGTGTTTCCACATTAATCACTGATTATTCCCAGCCCTCAGTGTGTCATGGTTATCTGTCACACCTGGTTAATCAAATCCAGTCATAACATTAACTGGTTTCTTTAAATCATATGGAAGGTGCTGAAAATGACTAAAACAAATTACTCATCCCTCTTACTGCACAAATTCTGTCCAAGTCAACTGAGTTTGTATATGAGTGTAAGGAAATTGGAATTCATTCATCCATCTTAAATAAAGTAAAATAGAGTTAGGCCTTGCAGAAGTGACATGCAGAGCACCCACTGCCATTGTGGAAACCTTCAGAAATGTACAATTTCTTAGCTTGGAACTGAAGATTTAATAGCATCTTCCACGTTATATGCCTATTGGGATCTGTTTTCCTCCCCCAGCTCCCCTGCATTTGCCCAAAAATCGTGGAGTCGTTAAGTTTGGAAAAGACCTTTATGATCACCCAGTCCAACCATTAACCCACTGCTGCCAATTCCACCACTAACCCACGTCCCCACGTGCCACATCTGCACATCCTTTAAACACCTCCAGGGATGGTGACTCAATCTCTTCCCTGGGCAGCCTCTTCCTGTTCTTGACAACCCTTTTGGTGAAGGAATTTTTCCTGCTGAAAAATGATGGGAAGTGGCTCACTGAGCACTTCTGCCAGCTCCCTCAGTGCCCTTGGGTGGACCCTGCCCAACCCCATGCACTTGTGTGTGTCTGAGTGTGTGGATACAAAAATGCTGCTAGCAAGGATTTTCTTGCTATTTTCTAAGTCCATGAGAGACTTTTCTCTCTCACAGAAGAGGTAGCAGAGTTATGTAAACGACCAAACACCTGCAGCCTTGAAAAGTCTTGTTTATGGTACAGTAGAAAAATATTTTGACAATGGATGTTTTAGGATTTTGGCCAATCACCCCCAAGGGGTGGCTGATCCTTTGTCCAATTAGATTATGAAGAAAAAAGTCTATAAAAGAGTTTGTAAAATAATTAAATAAATCAATCTTGCTGCACAGTTCCTGCCTGCTGGATCTTCTCTCCTCCTCCCTACAGCTGTGGGACACGGTGATATACCCTAGGGCCCAGGCCTGTGGTAATAGGAGTGGTGTAGCAGGTCACTGACCTTTTCCCCTTGGATTGTGGGGGCTTCGTTCTATCCCTCTCTTCCAGGGAAAACCAGCTTCATTTGCATGCACTGATTGCCAGTAACAGTGCACATCATTACAGGCATCCAGAGGTGTAATCACTTTTAATTTCTGTTTGTGGGATTGGTTAGTGAGTTTTTCTTGGGACTGCTGGACTTACTCATAATGTGGGAAATGGTTTATAAGCAGATTCTGTCTGTGCATTAGCACATGACTTGGGATGGAACACTTCACTCCCTTTAGTCTCAAGCTGTACATGTCTCAAAGCAGCCTCTGCAGTGTTTCATCATTTGTATAACATTCTGGAAGATCCTGTGACAGAGCCATTATGTAGGTGAAATGACAGCAAGCTGGATTTTAGTACCTTTGAATTAACTCAGCTGCCCAATTAAAGCAATGTTAGACTGTTTCTTCTCTTCTACCAGGACTTGGTGATTCACCCTTCCAGGCCTTTTGCAAAGCAAAATAACTGCTGCCTGTATTTCATAGGCAGGAAGAGAAAGCAGCTCATTAGTTTTGAAACTTCTTTGGCCATTTAGTCCCAAGCACTGGATACTCTGGTCATGTAAGACCTGCATGTGTCCTGCAAGACATTCAGGTAACTGATTTTACTGTGGCACTGCAAAATCAATACACCTGGAAAATAAGGATGAATTCTTCATACCTGTTCTGTTTGAGATTAATCCTCATAACAGTGGTGAAGGAAATCCTGGTGTTCCAAATACCTCTGATAGAGTACATGTGAGCTAATCAGCAGGAGAGCTGTAAATGTTGGTTTATAGTCTGTTGTATTCCTTCTGCAGCAGTAAGCTGCCTTGGACAGAAATGAAATATGGCTGAGAGAGGAAAAACGTGCCTGCTGGCATCCACAGAGTTTATTTAGTCTTTGCTTTATGTTGTAAAAGGTGATTCTGCTGTGCTGTTCCTCAACAATAAAACTTTTTCCTTCTTTTACCCTTTACTCTGCAGCAAATTCCATCTCAGTCTGGCAAGGCTCAGTCGTCTCCCTTTGGCATTGGAACAAGTCACACCTACCCAGCTGATCCATCATCCTACAGCCCCCTGTCCAGCCCAGCCACCTCTTCTCCAAGTGGGAATGCCTACTCCAGCTTAGCAAACCGAAGTGCAGGCTTTGGTAAGTTTTAAATGGTGTGACACAGAAATGCTCATAAAAACGAAACTCTTCAGCATTAACTCCATTAAAAATCCTCCAGCAGGTTCTTTTGGTGGGTCGGGTGGGAAACCCAGGTAGTGAAAGGGTTTTGCTTTCTGCTGCTGAGTAGAGAGGACAGAGCTGACCTGTTCCCTCCACGCTGCATCTCCCCCACATCCAGTACACTTCAGAATATTGTGTCATTTTGTGGTATGAGGGAATTTTTTTATGTTTTCCCAGTAAATGGTGTCCTGAAAGATTCAGAAGTTGCTCGTATCACTAGTAACCATCCTCCCAAATTGTGGTCAGCTTCTTCAATTTCTTTCTACTTCTCAGGATAACACTTAAAAGGCACAAATTTGCATTTTTTTCGGGTTTTGTCTTCTTTTTCATGGTGATGTCCTCTTGCACAGAGATTGCGTGTTGGTGTTTGGCTGGAAACGGGATTTATTTTGTACCCCCACTGCTACTAACCTATTCAGAGTAGGTGCCAGATTTTGAAATGGTTTTCTTTTCCTATTATGTGCTAATTTAGTGGCTTTCAGACCGTGACCCAGTAGGTGACCCCTTGGTAAGTTTTCTGCACTCCACCAGAATAGTAATATTCGAGAGCAAAAAATTTAATGGATTCCATGAAAAATGTCACTGGCTGATAATAATGTGCAATTCCAAAAAGCACAGGTAGCAGTGTGCTAATGTGTGGTGTTTCCTCCTGTCCCTGGGGAGCAGATCTGGCACAAACCTGTTGCAGATGGGCCCTGCTGGTGCCTAGAAAAAGGGCATTGAGATGGAATTCTTCCCACACAGCTTATTCCTGCCTCCATTTCCATTTGCACCAGGCATTGTACATTTGTTTATGAGACAGCCTTGTATTTCAGGCTTTAGCTACTTGGCAAGAACCCTTTCACTTAATGAGAAACATCTCCTGACCTACATCAGTTTGGGTGCTATTAATAACACAGCCCTCACGGAGACGAATGGCTTCGACTGCCGGCTGGCAGGAGCTGTTCTGCTGAAAAGAAGCATCATTTGTTTCCCTCAGTTAATTTCAAAGTGTTTTTCTGAGGGGGAAAAAAATCCAAAACAAACTTGCAGCTTTCTTTTATGGCGTAGCTTAGATGAATTGTATTTTGGCCCTTAAAATGTCTGCAGGGTTTTTGAGTCAGCTGAATTACTGGTTGTGGTAATGTCAGTAAGGGAAGAACTGTAGTCATCTACTTCGGATGTGATAGAAGTGCATCACTGCAGCCTGTTTACTTTCCTGTAAAACCTTCCCTTTATCAGTTTTGCATGGCTTTGCTGGTACCCAGAGGGATGGGGTTGAACACGTGTGGCTGTATTTTCTGAAGTCGGGACTGTGAGTAGTGGCTGATTTGACGTGATTGAGTCTGGCTATCAAAGACTTGTGTGGCACAGCACAGGTGTGGAAGCTCGGCACAGGAAATTTGGCACCCTTGGCAGAGGATGCTGGTGATCAGGAAGGAACCAGAGATACACAGCTTGATCCTCTGCTGTGAGAGGGAAACAGGCAAAAATAGCTGGAGCAGTTATAGAGAAAAAAACATGAAGAAGAAAGAGGAGGAAATGTTTGGAAGAAAAGCATGAGCCTGGTGGCAAGCTTTCTAAAATGCTAATTCTTAGAAGGAGATACTGTAACTAATGAATGGAAAATGGTCCAAAAATACTGTAATTCAGTGGCAGTCTGTAGAAATGCAAGGTAAAATGAGTCCACCTTAAGTGTAATCTGTTACTGTGTACTCATGAAAAATGTATGTGTAATAGGTAACCAAATTAATGTGTGGCAACATGGTTTTTTTCTGGTAGACTACTTAGAAGAAATTAATCTCCTGGAAATCATCACTTTAAGTGTATTTACAATAAAGCCTTGCTATTCTTGTTACTCTGTCAAATGTAAATGGCCTCAGACTTCTAAGAAAGTATCACCATACTGACAAGATAATAATTTGCTATGAAATGCATATTAAATAAATCACTTTGCAGCTGTATCATTGGAGGACAAGACAGTCCAGCCATGCCTGTATTTAATCAGTGAGGCTGTTGTCTGTTGATCATAGTGTTTCTACATCTGCTTAAAAAAATCCTGGATCTGCTTACATGCTTTTTAGATGAGTAGCAAACTATGCACCCACTGCTCTGCAAGAATTCAGTTTTTTGAAGAGAAAGAGCATTCAGATGGTGAAGTTTGGTTTTTAAGTGAAATGAAAAAACACTCCTTATTATTGATTAAAAAACAACAGGGAGATGCTTGAAAATTGTCTTCCAGTGCCTGGCTTACCGTGTCACTGTGTGTTTTGCTCTGGGCAGTTCATGGCTGTGCAGCCATGGCCCTGAGCTTTGCTCTGGGGCTGAAATGCCCTCCAGCTTCCTCCTCATAGGGCTGGTGTCACTCAGGGCCTTTCTCCAAGGCTCCTTTGCAAATCCAGGCACTGATGGATGCCGCACCAAAGCTGGCAGATGTTTCGGAGGAGCTGCTCTCTGACTTCTGCCCTTTCCTTCCCCATGCAGCTGAAGGTGGCCAGAGCAGTGGGCAGTTCCAGGGGAGACCTTCTGAAGTGTGGTCCCAGTGGCAGAGCCAGCACCACAACCAGCAGAGCGGCGACCAGCACTCGCACCCGCAGCCCAGCCAGACCGAGGTGTTCCAGGTGAGGAGCGCTCAGCGAGCCCAGAGTCCCTCTGAGAGCCCTTCAGTTCTGAGAGAAGAGCCGTGGCCCTCAAGGATCAGGGTGCAGCAGGGCCTGGAGCACTTCCCTGCTGCTGTCTGCTGCCATAGGCCTGCACTGCTCTTAGCTGCCCTTAGCTACTGACGTGGCTTGGGTTTCTGCCACACAGCAGCATCTTTGCTGATGTAAAACACTGTTTTCCCTTCTCTTTGCACCCTGTACTTAGGGCTTGCATCTTTTGCAGAGAACCCGTGAAGTATTCCCAAGTGAAGTGTCTTTTTCATTCTGGTGCTGGCCTCTGACTTCTCAGGTTCAATTAGGTATCAATGTCATTCTCTTTGACAGTTCATGCAGGAAAGGAGTCTGATACTGCTTAGCAGATAGTGACCAATAATTTTTTAAGGTTAAACCCAGTCAGATATCAGATAGGTGGTAAACAGTCGTCTTCATCTACCTAATTAGGTATAATTCTGAGCCTTGACTACACATAGTGAAGTCCTATATAGAGTAGGCTTTCAGAAGTTGGCTAATAACATACTTGTCCTTGCCTAACTGGTTTTTAAATTAGATGAAGAAGACAGTTTACAAGAATACAATGCAGATAAATGCAGGAAAGACAGTTCAAGCCCCAAGCAAGGTTTAGAAGTGGGGCATCTCCTTATCTTTCGGAAAGTAAATTCACCTGCAAGATTGGGCTCGTGTGCAGCTGCTCGCAGGAACGCTGCAGAAGAGATGTGAGCATGGGAATACTCCTGTGTGCATGAACCAATGCTTCCACACAAGATCAAACAACAGCACTTCATCTGGAATAACTGCCTGTCTGCGTGCTCTAAGCCATGGCCCAGGCAGGATTGGTGGATTGGTCTGTTGCATCTCTTTGTGTTAGCAAAGTTTAGTTGCTATCCAAGAGGATATGCAGGGTAATTCCAGTGGCGCTGAGGACAGCATGGTTTGATGGCCAGCAGAGACATGGGGCTCCAGGCAGTGTCTTGCTTGTTTCTTAACAAACTTCTCATGGAGTTAGTGGAAAGGAGGACCGTGGGATAAAAGGAGAACTGGGCTCATCTGCAGAGCTCTTGGAGGCGAACGTGCATTTGGAGGGAAGTAGGATAATAGCTGGATGTGATAAGAAACTTGGATGAGTTTAAAGGCCTCCAAGAAGTTGCTTGGATTGTTTGTGCCCAAAGCCAGCCGTGGGTTAGCTGGGCTTAAGGAGAGAGGCAGACTCAAGAGGAGACCTTGCTGAATCTGTGCCTGAGGAGACTTTGCCACAGAGGCCCCAGCAGCAGAAATGCCTTCAGAGATGGAAATGTAGACAGGAGGGAGCAGCTACAGCTTCCCTTTGGCTGTGAGGGAATGTGGGAAAACATGAAATAAATGCAAGTTTTGGTCAGAAAATGAAGGTTGACCCTGGCAGCTCAGACTCTGCCAGTTGTGTTCACCGTCTCTCTCACCACGTTGACAGGGATGCTGTGAAGACTTCAGATGGATTTTGATCAGTCTTTATTTTGGGGGAACTTCACAGTATGCAGCAGCTCTTGGTTGTTCTTTCACAAAGCAGATCCTGTGAGCTTTCTTACTTGTTCTTTTGGTTTTGTTTTATTGTAAGGATAATGAGCCATCCCTGACAAGACTTGGCTTTGTGGTAAGAGCTTATTATTGTAAGGACTGACAGGAAAAGCAAGTGTAAACTCGGGTTTTCTCAGCAAGGGATATCTTTTCCCTGTGGCTTCAGTCTCCAGCTGAGAGGAAAGGTTGAGTGTTTTTTGAAGGCTCCTGCAGAGACCTCACTTGGCTCAAGACCCTTGAGAGCAATTACCACGAAATCCCATTTCTCCTGAGTTCCTGCTATTTCCTCTGCCTCTGTACATTCATGAAGGCTGCTTGGGCACCTTGTTAGCTGGGGTGGATGTCCAGTGTTGGGTGTTCCACAGAGCAGCATTCACCTAGAGAGTGCTGGTGAGGAGATGAGACCTTGCCCAAGGCTATCCTGACACAGCTGGAGCTCCAGTGTGTGAGATGTTGTGTACTCCCCATGCAGTGAAACCAGAGAGTTTGCTTCTCTCCGTACGTAGCTGCCCATTCCAAGGGGAGCTGTTTCATTCTGGGAGGAGTAGGAGGCAGCTCAAATATATTTTATTCAGAGGAGCAATCCAAAACTTCTGTCCTGCTTAAGTCCCACCTCTTGTTCAAAAACACTGCAGCAAAACAGAAGTAGCACATAAACCTTAGCCCAGCCCCCTGCACAGGTCTGGTTTTCACCTTACTTATCTAAACTTGGCCTTTTCTGGTTTTACACTGAAAAGATGAACAGGAAACAGTTTGTGTCTGGATAATGTGTTGGCAAGTGACACTTCACTTTGATTTTTCCTTATCGTGCAGGACATGCTGCCGATGCCGGGGGATCCCACACAGGGTACTGGCAATTACAACATTGAAGATTTTGCTGACCTGGGCATGTTTCCACCATTTTCCGAGTAGCTTGCGAAGCAGAAATGGAAGTTCTTCTTCTCCAAGGCCATTTCAGTGTAATTTTGGCGCTGCTTTTTCTGTGTTGCATTTCTATAGAAGCTACTAAACCAGAAGACACATTTCTCATGTTTCAGATAGTGGTGTAGGGCTTGCTCTCTCCTCCTTGGGGTGCATCAGTGCCGACAGAGGAGCTCCAGCACTTGGTAGTGTTCATTGACAGCTGCATTATTTTTTTTTTATTTTATTGTCATCTACCTCAGAGATAAAAATTTTGCTTGTTTTTAAAAAAAAAAAAATCTCTGAGTCTCAAATATTTGAATGTGAATGATACATAATATTTCCTTTGAATGGTAATTTTTCAATAGATAACGAAGTAACAAAGACTAACAGAGAAAAGGTAAGCTCATGTCTCGTTACAGTGCCTACCGCTCAATTTCGATGCCTTGCTTTAAGCTTAAGTTTCTGAAAGCAGACACAATATTCTGTTTTCTTCGATTCTTGTAGGTTTTAGGTCACTTTAAATGTTGAGATTAAGCAACATAATGTAGGCCTCTCTCACCAGAAGATTCAGCTCTGCCTTTTCTAACTTAAACTTGAATGTGTGTACATTTTGGTACTTTATGTATATCTTGTGCTGTATGAAGTGATTTCCTGTACTGGTTTCTTTTGCCTTTACAAAGGGTCCATTCTGGAGTGTACTGAAAAGGTTGATGATGTATGTGAAGGATTTGAATATCGTGGAAGTCTCCATCACTTCACATAGGTGTTCTTACTTTTAATTCAGGTGGTTCTCTATTCAGAACAAACATTTACTTACATAAGCTATTAGTCTGGTTTTGCACTGAATTGAGGCCTATAACCTTGTACATTTCTCACTGGCTGCTTTAACTATTATTGTTCTTGCTTTCCCAAAAATATTGCCTCTTAAAAAATGACTGTAAACACATCGAGATTGCATTTTCTATAATAGCTGCATTTCCTTTCTGTGAAGTACTTTTTTATACTGTGAAACCTCACATTTTAACAGTGCAGGGTGGTGGCCTGTTACTAGGAAATCATTCAAGCTCATTTGCTGCAAGCAATGAGAAGGTTTTGTAGTGTGTAATTTTTTTAGAGTGAGTTGGTAATAGATATTGATTGGACTGTTGTCCACTGCATACACAGTGATAACTTGAATTTTTGCTTGGATTCCCAAGCAAATGCTTCTGTTAAACCCTGTTAACCCTATTCCGTTAAATATGGGATTTTCAGCTTACCAAGTTTGTTGAGGACTCTTGGCTGCTCTGAATGCCGTATGCTTTTCCAGAGAGGTAAGTTAATCACCTTCCTCTTGGGCAAGTCACCTGCCTTATGTCTTCATCAGAGATGTGGTAGGAATCTTTTTGTTCACTATTTCATATGCATGGTGACTTTACAGAGGCTGGATTGTAAGGATTTTATCTTGATCATGTCTTCTGGGATGGGAGGAGAAAGAATTGCTCACGGTGCCCCGAGTTCCTGCATGCAGGTTGTTCATAACCTTGAGGTTGGGTGGTGGTAGCCAGCCTCTGCAGAGGAGGAGTGGGCAGCTTGCCTCAGCTTTTGGACATTCAGGGGCCATCACGGACCTTGAAAGAGCAGCCCCAGGGCGTAGCCCCCATCCAGAAGATCTCAGTGTGTGCGGCGATTCTTAGGCTTCACAGGATTAAGCTCTGCCTTCTCATAGCCCCTCTCTGGGGTGTCTCTGAGGAGGGGGGACATGGTGCATATCACCACAGTCCATATTTTTGGGATAATGTGCTGGAGAGCAGGCAGGCCCTGCCCCCACAGCCCGTTCTGGCCATGCAGGTTTCAGGCGATCGTGGCCCAGGGACATGGCTGGCACAGGTGGGGCTGTGCCCATCTGACACTGCTGTCCCAGCCTTCTCCCAGATCAGCATGCAGTGTTCAGTAGCCAGGAAGAGTCCTTACTATTTCTCTCACTAAATCTGGGACCAATCTCTTACCCTATGTGCAAGTGGGGCTAGGGAGTCTTTTTTTTTAGGACAGTTTTGTATATTTCTAGATGAAGTACTGGAGAGGCCTCAGATCTCCTGGTCTGCACTTGCCTCACCAAATCACACTGAGAACAACAAAAATCCTCCTATCTCTTCTCCCCCAGAGATCAGGAAAATACCATCTTAGGTGAGCAAGCCATGTGCTTATGCACTCTTCTTTTAAATACATGGATGTTTACTCTCTTGGAGCCATCTCCCTTTCCCCTCACGCTGCTCAAATGAGTGACTGCTCATGGAATTGGATAGGCAAAGCTCTGCTGCTTCAGAGTAAAATTCACTGGTGTCTGTAAGATGTGCCTGGATGCTGCACCAGTGAGTGAGGTGCTCAGTGTCTGTGCAGGGTTTTGAAACGGGCTGATTGTGAGGGAGGGAGCAGTAGGTGAGCAGTTTGTCTCTGCACAGAAGATGGTTGACATGATAAATGTCAGTTCTTCTGAAATTTTTATAAATTTCTCCGTAAAGTGAGTAATGAATTCAGTGAAAAAGTGCTGTTCGTCTGTTTTATTTTATCCAACAAACTGCTCTAAGTATATTTATAGTTTATTTTGCTTCCTGAATTCAATTTAAAAATAAGGTTTTTAAAGTAATTTTCTTTCTCCTGACATCAGCAATGATAACTTCCTCAGCGTGTCGTGGGTTTTATACTACTGGAGAAGGCTTCCCGTGTACAGATTTTGCTTGTGCAGTTAGAAGTGCACTGTTAGAAGAATTTTAAGCACATCTCTCTTCTTCTTGTTGTTTTTTTGAAGTCAGTACGCCTGAGGGATCAGAGCATGGACTCCTTCTCACCTTGTGGACTCCTCCTGCCTTTCTGGTTGGGAAAGGCTATGGCTGCTCTGTTAAGGGCAGTGTGGATAGTGCCAGGTTTGGGTTTTCCCTGTCAGCCCTTACCATCCCCCGTTTCTGTTGTGCCATCCCGAGCCAGCGCTTTATTCTCGCCATTTCCACCCTTCCCCTGCTCCTCTCCCATTCCTGGCCAGCCATCTCTCCCACCCTGGGTGGGAGGCGTTGGGCTGCCATTGCAGAGCCAGCGAGGAGGGAGCAATCAGTGAGTCTGGCAACTTTGTGCTTCTGAGCAAGCAAACGCTGCGGGTGAGGCTTTGCTCGTGCTGCGGGGCGCCGTGCGCTGCCCTGGCCGTGTCCGCGCCTGCTGCTCCCAGACAGCTGCTCCAGGTCCTGTGGCTGACAGAGCTGTGTAGCCTTGGCTGTGCTGTATCTCGTGTTTGGTTACTAAAGCGACTTAACTTATCCTATAGCTGCAGTTATAAGGTGCATTGGGAATGCTGATGTTTTTATTACGTGCTGTCAGTGTAGCTTTGTTGGCACTTTGGCTTCCAATTTCCAGAATTTCATAGGTGGTGGATTTCTGATTTCTTTCGTGGTTTTTTTTTTTTTCTAAGCTGGAAATAAAGCTGTGGTTTCTGATCGAACTGTTGCAAAGACGGTGTTTCTTGAAACTGAGTCTTTTGGGTTTTAAACTAATGGAGCAAGAAACTGCAAATAGTGATGGTCTGGGTGAGTTATTTCAAGGAGCAGACATGTAGACTGAGACAATTTTAGATACTAAAATATTTCTGTTCATTTATTCAGACAAGCAATCCAAGACTCCATCACATTACTTGTACAAGTGCTACTGGCAGTACCTACAGTGATGCTTTAACCAGATAGTTCCATTTGTAGCTTTGTTGCCTTTTCTTTTCTTTTGAAGTACAGTATGAAACTGTAAATACTTCTTGCAGAACTGCCTTTTTAACTCTTAATTACTTCTGGCACAGTGTTAAATAGTGTTGGATTTACCCAATTGCTATGACATATATTTTTATACATAGGTGTACTCTTTTTTCGAGAATAATACAGCCATTTTGTCATTAATGCCTTATTGGTGTCATACTGCTGTTGCTCTTTGTTTGCAAGGTATCGAGTGGACTAATTTCTAGTTCAGATATTTTCAC
This sequence comes from Corvus kubaryi, assembly GCF_017639235.1. Taxonomy (NCBI): domain Eukaryota; kingdom Metazoa; phylum Chordata; class Aves; order Passeriformes; family Corvidae; genus Corvus; species Corvus kubaryi. The sequence continues at coordinate 4,604,051 of NW_024581133.1, read as the reverse complement.
TTTTCCTGGCAGTGCTCAAGTTTGGCTTCAGGTGATCTTTGCCAGAGCCCCATTTTTCACAGTTGTTAACTGTGAGAAGAAGAGAATGTGGGCTTGGGCTTGTTGCTGTTAATGGAGCAAAGAAAAGGTGATGGCATCTAATTGTCTTTAAAAGGTCAGTCTTTTCCTACTCTAAACCAGAGTGCATTTCATGATATTGATGACTGTGGGCACTGATTACTTTGTGTAGATTAATGGTCTTTAAAAAAAAAAAGGGAGAGGGAACAAAAAAAAAAAAAAAAACAACTCCAAAAATGGGCTTCTGTCATTGTTAGGCACTTGGCTACGTATCTGTTTAAACTCTTCATATTGATGTGAAATTGTGCTGTGGATAAAGTGTATTTTGTACTTCTGAATGTTCTATATTTATGACTAACAAGTACAGAATCAGTTGTGTGTATGTATAACTAATAACTGCCTTTTTAAATTTCATTAAAATAAAAATGTCATGAGATGTTGTTAATTCCTGTCTTTCTGTAAATAAGTAAAATATGCTGTTGGGAATTGTCAAGTAAGAAATAACCCTGAATTATAAGATTAATGCCAAAAATCAGAAGATGAGGCATTGATCTTTGTCTTTGAAATCTCCTCCAGTGCTGTGTGGTTGGGGACAGGATGTTCCCTTTCATCCCTTGTAAAGGCTGTCCAGAGGGAGCAGGAGAAGAATGATGGTTTGAGAGCTCAACTTTTAAAAGTGTTCCAGAAAAACATTAATTAACAGCCTGTTCTACTGATGATGCTGAGGTGTGTGAATTGGTGTCTGTATTGTAGAGGGTTTCATTAGAACACAATTGGTTTAGAGTTAATTCATGGTCTGGGGCAGTATTTATTCACTCCCTGGGGTGCTATCACAGTGGTTTCCTTGTCCACCTTTTGGTCTCATTGTTCAAAGTTAGAAATACTTGTATCCTTGCCACAAACATTCTGCTGACCTTTTTAGATTGCCTATGTAAGGCACATTTGCCTTTCACTGTGGATCTGCATTGCATTTATGTTGTTATTTCTTTGTCAACTTGATACTTTGTGAGCGGGATTTACCTTGCTCATCAATCCAGAAAGCTGGTGACTGGGCCATGGCAGGAGCTGAGGGCACTGTGCTCCAGGACCTGCATTCCTGGCACGGGGTAGATGGTGTTTCCACAGCTCATACTCCATTTTCAGGGCTCTGCCTGTGGAGAACAGGCACGGGCTCTGCTGGGACCCGGCCGGGAGCTGGGGCACTGGGATGGGCTGAATCAGATGCAGCCACCAGCCCCCCCTGCTCTGCTGGGCTCTGCTCACTGTGTGCTCATCCCAGAGACACAGGCTGGTCAGTGAAAACGGGCCATTCGTGCTGTTTTGCTGTGAAAATCGGGTTTTCAACGCAGTGATGTTCTTTTGGCATTTGCTCAGGTGCTGGGTGAGCGTCTCTGATGAAGGGGCCATGTGCCAGACCTTGAGCCCCATTTGGAAGTGCAGCCACTTTCATCCTGGAGCTTTTCCGGTGCATTTTAATAGGCTTGTAGCTGCTTTTGAAGAACATTATCCAAACAGAAAGGCACACACAGAATGGGTGTTGCACCCATGCCAAGCAGGGTACAGTGTGGTTGGGCTGTTTTAAGATCCCTCCTGGCACTCCTTTCATACGGGTCATCATTAGCTGTGCTCTCACGTGCTAAATCAAGTGCACTTCTGGGCACCGTGGTGACAGCTGGGTGTGGGAGTGCTGGGAGATACTGATTTTGGTGTGGAATCTGGGTTTGGAGATGCTGGATGTGGAATGCAGCCACGTGTTTGGTGACTGATGGTCGCTGCATCTCAGCAGGACGCCGTGGTAGAAATCCACCCAGACTGGCAGGCAGGGAAAAGTTGCAGCTAAGGCTCACTGTGTCCCTACACCCACCATCTTTGCCTCTATCAGCTGACACTAATGACTCAGAACAACAGGTCAAGTCTTCATTACGATGATAGAAATACATTTTTCTTAATTTTTCCATGGGAGCTATTTCTTAGCCACGTTTCCATCAAAATACCATCATGGTTCAGGAAGCATTACTCATTAAATTTTCCCAGTTTCTCGCCAAGTTGTATATAACAGGGACAGATACAGGATGAATTCTTCCATCCTTTTTTACCAAGTTTCAACATATTCCTGGTTGAAAATACTTGGCAGCATCTTTCTTCAAAGTTCGTGGTCTGTCCCACATAAAATGAAATGGAATCACTTGAGTTGTATTAATGGATTTGGGATCAGATCCAGAGGTTGCTGGGGCATCTTTTCATTAGCTCTGGAAAAAATTATCTTCTAATTATAGACTGGCTCTAAATACTAATATACAAAATGTGCCACTTGGGACCCAGTTGAAAAAAATGTCACTGCTAGGCTCACCCCTGGGCAATGCAGCAGTGCAGAAGTGCATTGCCATGGCTTTTGCAGGCAAAAGTGCTGTACACACACCACTGCAAGAGCCTGGAGTCAGGAGACAGCCCCATCTGGGAGCTTTCCCCAGTGCACACACCCCTTGTTGGAGGAGACTGAATCCCCCAACACTTCGGTGTCCTGCTGCCTGTTAGAAATAGCAAGTACCTCTTTTCAGTGAGGAAGGCGAGGTTTTAAATACTTAAATACATTTCTAAAAACATGAAGCAGTGCAAGGTTGAACTACTGTGGTGCACTCTGTCATCCCAAACACGTTTTGGGTGGCTCTCAGAGCCTCCCCCAGTCACTGCCCATCCCTGGCTGCTGTGGCTAATGGCCCTTCCCTTGGAGCCCAGAGCAGTTCTGTGTGTGGCCCTGATGGGAAGCGGCTTCAGCCTACAAAATAAAATCACAGGATAGTTATTTTCCATTTAGCACTGGAATTACTGGCCTGTTAGACCCATTGCCACTGAGGAGCAAGGATTTTGAAGACCTGAGGTGCTGTTTGCTTTGTTGTCTGAGGCCTCCAATTTGCTAAATGAACACACAAGAGAAGATGCTGCCCTGGCACTGTAAACACGACCCACTGCCTTCACTGCAGTGCGTGTAGCAGGGGGCAAAGGCTGGATAATACTACTTCCCACTCAGTGAAGGAGTTTGTCCTGTGGAACTGTCTCAAAAGCAGCTCTCCTCTCCCTGCCTGTCATTTCAACATGTCCTGGATGTGACGGACCAGGGATACCAAAGCGTGACTCACGGAGGGGATGTAAATGCTGTGGGATTCCGTCCTTCATGTAAATCACACTCAAACAAATGTTGCATTGTTTCTGGTTCATGTAATTCAGAGCAAAAGTCATCAGGAGGCAACACTGTACAGTGCTGCTGCTGCTGAATTAAATTTTATTTCATTTTAAAATGGGACGGTTAGTGGATGTGTCTCATCCTCCTCCTGTTACCTGCTGCTGCTTTCTCCAAGAGAGTGCAGAGTACTCTGAAAATTTAGAGCTGGTTGAGGTAATTCAGGCTGGTCCCCAGATGTGAGGGGCAGATGGAGTCGGCTTGCTCCAGCATGCTCTGCTCTGGGAAATGGGAGTGAGCATGGAGCTCACCTGCATAAGAGGTACCTGGAAACACCAGCTCATGACCTCCCCACAGTGTCCCCTTGGCACCACTTGCAGGGGTGGGATTGCATTCCTGGACCTCCCTGTTCCTCCCAGTGCTCTCCAGTATGTGGCTGCTCAGCCCACCAGAGCTCCTGCACGGCTCCTGTTCCAAAATGGAAAAAATGATGCTACAGTGAAAGAAAGTCTGGAGTTGGACAGTGATTTTATGCAGTGTCAAGGAGTCATGGCCTCTTTAATACCAAGCCCATGTGTCATCATGGTTGTCTTGTGTAGTCAGGAAAAGTTCCTGTCTGATGATTTATTTGGTGACGTAGGAAGGATCTTTGTCATTGTACCCACGAAGCTCAAACACTGAATGTTTACATCCATTCTGATACGGCATGGAAAACTACCAAACCTTTTGATTGAAAAATGACTGGATTTTAATCTACGAAACCCTGAAAGCAGATGGTTGCAGTTTTGTGAAGAATTTGCAAAACTGTGACTTGGGTAACTTGAAGTGCTTCTCTTTGCCTTTGTTTAAAAACTGTATTTGGTGGGGTTGAGAAAAAAGTATGCATTGAAATTTGTGGAATTCCTATGAAAAGTTTAATTACTGAGAAACTATAAAGCATTGTGCACTTCCTTTAAGCCATATTGATGCCCCCACTGCATGGAGATGCTTCATCTAAAGGAGTTCTGAATTGGAGTTTATTTAGATTCTTCACATATTTTTTGTGACCTCCGTGATTTAAGGTCAGAGACCTCAGCAGGGAGTCAATGGAAGTTGTCACTTTAATCATTTTAGTTCTAAAGGTTCATCAAAGTTATGCAAATTGACCTAAATTTTCAGATCCTGCTGAGGGAGTGGGGTTCTGCACTAACCTGCCAAGACTGACCTGGATATATCAGCTGGTAATGAAATACTGGAGCAAACTCACTGAAGAAGGTGTCAATTATATAAATAAGGCTACAAAAAGGCAAAAATCTTAATTCAGTGATAGGTAACATTTAATATTTATAGATCACTACAGATACACGATGCTTCATCACAGGAGTGTCGAGCTCAGGCAACAGATTTCCTTTGACAGGTTTGTAAAATCCCCATTTTGTCCCTTGCCACCACTGTGTCAGCGAAGGGTGGGTGGGTTTTTGTACTGATGTTGATAAGGTGTCAAGGCAGTTTTACAAGACTCTCTTTAACACCAGCCAAGATTCCAGCATTGAAAAAAGAGAACTTTATTAGCAGGGGTGGGAATATTAGATAACAGATTCCTGTTTTCCTCTTGGTTTTGTGCTTGTTCTCCCATCAGGAGCATGTTTCACAGCCATTTAAAACACTGGAGCTGAGCTTCCAGCAACAAGTCCATTAATAGCTCTGACTTCCAGGAGGTTCTAAAATTGGGTTAAAGATACCCTGAAGGCACACATTTCTTTGCTGTTTAAGTCTGCCATCCAGAAGAGAAAATGTTTCTCTCAAAAAAAGAAGAAAAAAGCTTCTGGTTATTTCAGTTGTTTCTCTGAGAGAGTACACACTAACTGCCACGTTTGTCAGATTTGTTGATTCCCTGTCACCTATGAAATTGAGGTAAAAACTGTACTGTTCTCAGCTGTGCCCAGAAATGTCACTGAAATGGTTTCCAGCTTCCTGTGTTCCTCACCAGACTCGGAGCTGGGCAGTGGAGGAGGAGAAGGTCCCAGCAGGGCTTTGCAGCCGCAGCTGTGGCTCAGGAGGTGCAGTTTGGACATCTTCTATCAGAGAGTTTGTGCAGCATGGGAAAAGGCTGCCAGAGGTCCTGCTGTCTCCATCCCTGGCTTGATGGAGCCTTGGTTGACCATATCTCAAGCTGGGGAGAGCCCTGCTTTCCCAGGAGGTCCATGGAAGTGCTGTACCATCAGTGTTCCTGGGATTCGCTGGGGTCAGCTCCAGCCCTCAGCACAGCCACAGTGTCAGAGAGGGCTCAAATACCCTGACGTGGTCACTGACCCTGAGCCTGTTAAAAGGTCCATGTGGCCTCCTCAGCCAGGCACAGCAGCCCCAGGACTGAACATCCATGGCCACAGGACTTGCGGGCTGCGACCACCTCCTCACCCACTGACTCATCCTCTCCCCATATCCAGAAGCCCTGAGAAAGTGCTCTGTACCACACCGCCTGTCAGATGTTCTGCTGCTGAGCTGTTCTCACACCCATCCTCCTTTGAAGAGGAGACCAGTTCTCTAAAATGACTCAAGCTGTTGACAAAAGTTCCCTGAGGTTGCTGACAGAAGCCCAGACACAGAGTCTATCAGCATAGGCAGTCCCTGAATTCTGCAAGCAACTTTTTATTACAGGCCTTGAGACACCAAGAAAGAGAGACCATCTTGATGTAGCACAATAGCTGTTGCCTGATTTGGAATGTTGTTTTGCTGGAGAATCTTCAATATCCCATCAAATGAAGCCCTTATTAACAGCAGAGTGAAACACAAACACAGCAGTTAGCAGACGTGATCAGTGGGAGAAGTAAACAAGGAGGATCTTTAATGGGTAAGATCACAATTCAGCTGCCAGCTGAAATGTTTTCCTATAGGATTATTTCCATCATCATCACCCAGAACTATGGACTGGTGTCCATGCAGTTTGTAGGACAAATGTAACCTCAGTGCTGTGGCAAAAGTATCCTGGATTGAAGTAATCTAAAAAGGAAGGTTCTAAGTGTCAGTGGTGCCACAGTGTAGGCCCTAGTTCAGTATCATTGAACTATCAGTTATATCAATTTAGGTTTTATTTGATTTTTAACCATCTGAGCTAGAACTAGAGCCAGTCATTCCATGGTACTTAAAATCCCATTGTCCTGCAAGCTCCTGTTCAGATGTAATACTGGATATGCTTGTCAGCTTTTTGGAAATTCCTGAGCTGAAAGGTAGCACTGCTGCTTGTTGGCTTTTTCATTTCAACAAGGATCTGCAGAGCTCTGGGGGGTCTCTCCAAGAAGATTGTGCTAATTGCTGGGAAGAGGGACAAGCTGTTGCAAGGTGCTCATGGATGATCTCAGTTCAGATCCGGACAACCTGCACAGGACCATGCCAGATGCATCATTTCTGATTCAGGGACTGCCTAGCACAAACCCACCAGAGGTGAAGATGGAGAAGCATCTCCAATCCATCCCTCCACAGTCTTTGTTTGGGTGTTTCCGACCCTGGGTGCCACATCAGGGCTCTGATCCTCTCCCTAACGTGTGGATGTTCTGTATCACACTGTGATGAGGAGGTGTCGTTTTGCGACACTGTCATACATGGGGGTTAAATGACTCTGTGCACCAAACCAAACCACTGGTGACCCAAAATTACAACGTGGGAGTTCCTGCCTGCTAGGCCCGTGCTCATTCCGCTAGACCACACTGCCTCTTGAGAAAATACATTTTAATGTATCTGGCCAGCTGTGCAAACATGTCAAGAGACAACCATGTAAAACTGAACTGCTCCCATTAGGCAAGTTATAGTCTATTTTATTTGTAAGCACAAATCCTAAATCCCTCCTCTAGGATGATATTTTCACAAACAAAAAGTAAGGAAATTAAAAACAAAAGCATTACAGAAAATGTTGATCTTGGGGCTGTGGGTGACATTGGACAAAGTTCATTTCCCCTGGAACAGTGAGCCTCTTCCTCTCAACCAGACTCTGCTTTCCAGCCTGGTTCCTGATTTGAGAGCTGTTTTTGGGGATAGATGGGCTGGGTGCATATGGCAGGTAGGAAAGGAACCTGTGTTCACCTTACGAGGTTTCCTCAGCTGATGACCACCCACCCCTGCTTAAAAATCCATTGCTGTAAGAATCAAAGCTATCAGTTAACGAGTCTGAGCACCTTCAATGCTCAGTGTTGTCTCATTTTGCCTGTATTATGAGAAGACAACACTGTCTGGTGTAGGACATGGCCAGCCACCCAACAAGTGATCTTTATTCTTTTATTAAAATGCCTCTTTTCTGTCTGTGCATCGCAGGGTACAGAAGAACAAGGGATGTATTTAACACTAATGTGACCCATCCTCCCAAACGCAGTTGTAGCAGCATCTAATACAATGAATTTTTGCTGGGTTTTGTTATAAAAAAACAGAGGGTGGGTTGCCATTTACTACTAGTCTGAGGATAAAAAGCAATGGGTTTGGTAAGTCAAGTGCCCCAGAAGTTGCATGAGCTGATTCCTCTGACAAAATGTTTCGGGTTGTAGTGGGACTCACATCTTAAAAGGAAAACCACTGCTGTACTCACTCCCTTGTTCACTGTTAAGGGCCCTTCCCTTGACTGTGTAGGTGGTACCAGCATCCCAGGACTCAAATCACTTCCCTTTGCTCCAGCGTGTGGGCACAGCTGCACCAAAAAAATAGTGACATTTCTCACTTCAGACAGTTTGGTTCTGGTTCTTGTGTTAATGCAGTTGCTAAGTGACAGCATTTCCCTGATCCCACTGCTCTATAGCACCAGAATGCTTTAGCCCCAGGAGCAGATTCTGGCTCTCAGCTTTGCTCTAACATACGTATCCCGTTGTTTCTGCAGCGTTTATCAGTAGCACTTTCTCTGTTCCTCTCCAGCAGTTACATGCTGGTTCCCCAGGGAACTGGACCCATGCAGGGCTGGAGAGCCAACGCTGTTCCTCTGCTGCTGAGTGCGTGGTGACAACAGGAAAAGAGAAACACTCACCTGCTGTGTCACCTGCAGCAAACTTGTCTGACAATCTTCAAGGTCCACAGAGGTTTTCAGGGGCTGGAGTCCGAATGACAGCAGTAAGTAATGAGCCAAGCACTGCAAAAAGGCACAGCTCAGCTCAGGCTGGGGGTCTGAGCATCGATAAAGAATTATTTTATTCTTTGTTCAAGGAGCTCCTGTTGGAGCCTGCGATCCCCACTCATGCTATCATGTTGGGCAGCGGATAATAGAAATCAAAAGGCACTCTCTGTCACAGTGAAAGAAATCACAGATGATTCAGAAATTCCAGGTGTTCTAATGAAGCAGGAATGCCTGGTACAGGCAGGAAGAAAGTTTGAGTGTTGGATGTTAAAGAAAACGCCCAGGTTGGCAATGCTGACAGCGGATATTTCTCACAGAGCAAATCATGGGTAGGGAGTTCTCAGGAATTTCTTATCTGGGTTTCCTGCTGGGACCACTGCTTCCAGGATTTCCCCCTTCTTCCTTGCCCTTCCTTTTCCCATCCACAGCCCTCTCTGGGCTGGATTTGTCTCCAGGGGGTGACCCCACCCGGTGGGTGAGAAAACGCCTCTGTGGATGTGTTGAGTGTGGTACCTGCCCCACGCACAGAGATCTGGAGCTGACAGCGATAGCAATGAGGTGGGTTAACCAGCAGAGGTGTTCTGCTCCCCGAGTGGGCAGTTCTGGGTCTCTCCCACACTTAAGGAGTGAGGATGAGCTGTGCACGGGAGTGGAGTCCCGCACAGAGCAGGCGGGCTGGGGAGTCCCGCCAGACTCACAAGGAGATGCTTCACCAGCCCTGTCCCTACCAGGCAGCTGTTGGCAGCTGTGTGAGGCTGCAGGTGGGTCCCTCAGACCTGACTTTCTCACATGAGGCTCCTCCACTCTCCCTGATGCTGAGGCTGGAGGAAGAGATGCCTCGTAAGCTGTCCAAGGTGATGGACTGGCTCTGAATTCTGCTGACGAGGACTGTGGTGGAGGGTTTTTGTAGAGGCCTCAGCTCAGGGCAGGATTTTAGCAGGTGTTGAGGTCTCCCTGAGGCCGTTTCCGGCAGGCTGAAAGCAGCTTTTCAGCATTACCGGTGATGACATTGCATGAGAAAACATTTTTCTTTAAACAGTAGTTTCTTCAAAGCAAGATGTGAAAAGCAAAAAGTCCTTCTCAAACTAGAATTTGCTTCCTAGAGTAGAGCACCAAAACTAATGAAAGCCAGGTGCCTTGGCCTGTCCCAGGAACAGGAAAGGGAGGAAAAACCAACCTCAGCAACCTGAAAATCTGCAGTTACAGCAACCTGCTCCAGCAGTAGAAAAGCCCAGGAGGGACATGTGTTTGTGACACCAAAACATGGTACACCAAAACATGTACAGGCAGTGGAGGGGACTGGAGCTGCTGCCACCAAATAAAACAGCTTCCAGGGGCTGTACTGCTTCCAGGATTTGCCAGAAGGGGAGGGAGGGTGCTGAAAGCTGCTTCAGGGCACTCAGGTGCACTAAGCAGAGCCCTGATGAGCCCAGAGCCTGGCCTGAAGGCCAGCTATTGCAAAAGTCATGTAGGTGTTCCGAGTCCTTCCTGGATGTGGACAGCAATTAGGAGCTGAGCTGGGACCAGCTGTGTTACACAACCATCAAGCCTGTTTGGCCACCCGTTGCCCCCCAGTTTCATGTTGTGGTGCCAGTGTGTAAGGCAGCACTGGGCTGGTGACACTCCCATGGTGTGTTCATCCTGTCCTTCTGCGTCATCGTTTTGCAGGAAAAACGTTGGGAGTTGAATGCTTGCTGATGGAATTATGTGAGCATGGCAGAAGTGAGTCTGACACACTTTCTGAAGGACCAAGGTCACTGCAGAAGTGTGTGCACATGCAGGAATATAAATCCAAAGTAGGTGTGTGTGCATGTATAAATGTGTACACATATATCTGTGTGTATGTGGACACTTGAGCAAAACATATAAGGGTGGAAAATACCTGAAAGGGCTACAAATAATTGCTGTGGTGAGCAAGAGAAGAAAGTGCCCCCTTTCCCTGGCCTCCCACAGCCATCCCAGCTCTGCCAAAGACAATGGCAGGAAGCCAAGGGGAAAGAAAGAGATCAGGGGGAGCAGAACCAGGCCGGGCATCCTCTGTTTCACACTGGAAGTATGGAAACTCAGAGGTTTAAGTCCTTTTTCATGAACCTTTCATCTGGACCAAAAGTGCTTGTACAAGCCTTGCTTGCTAGCCATGCCCCTGGGCTTCCTTACAGGACTGTGGATTTTATCCAGTCCTGCTGATTTTTCTGGGTGGAGATGAAACACTGACTTCCTTTCAGGAAAGCTCATCTCTTCCTGGGAATGGTTAAATAGTGCTGACTGCACGTATACCTCCTGGGAAGAATAAGGGAGGAACAAACCCAGCCAGTTCCAGGTTTTGCAAGTGCTGCAGACATTGGAGAATAATCTTTAGTAATGAGGGACTGATAAGCACTTTGTTACAGTTTGTTAATTAAGATGCATGTACTTGACTGATCCCAAGGTCAGGTATTTCTGCCCTGGTGTCCTGGTTCAGTCCACAGAAGGATGCCAGATCCAGGCAGTCCCAGGTCTGTGTGTGTGCAGGATCTGGCTTGCACTGATGCTGCCTGCAGGGATGGATCAGCACAGGCAGTGCTTGTTTTGGGGAGAGCCTCTGCATATCCCTCTGCCTGTCCCAGCCAACTCCTCCCTGCACCGTCCCAGGCTCAGCTGCCAGGTTTTGATTAATGATTGATCCAACACCACGCGGGTCCTCCAGTTCCTGCTGACTCCTGATGGCACAGAGTCCAGCAGACACATGTGTGTTATTAGCGCTGCAAGTCCAGCGGCGCAAACAGCTCTTCATCATATACACGTTCGCCAAGATATTATAGCACAGTTTCCACTTCCTGGCAATTAACTTCATCTTTACCATTCAAGAACAAGAAGCACTCTGTTCCACATAGGCAGGTCTGCACAGTTTGGAAGTTTCTTATTCCAAGTTGAAAACCCCAGAAAATTACTTTGACAAAACAATTTTCCTGTCATTTAAACACAAAGAAGCATGAGAAGTGGTGTTGCTCAGCTGACTGGGCACAGGGTTGAGTTTCAGATGACCTGGCTACAGCCCTTGGCTGTGCTGTGGACCTGCATACTGTGATCTTGAGTTAAAGTCCTTGTCTCTCTCCCCGCCCTGGTGTTGGTCTTACTTTGTTACCTGTGGGAATTACTAAAGGTGGTGGGGTTAAGAGTAAAACCATCCATCAAATGAGGAGCTATTGGGGAGGAAAAGGAGGGCCAAAAGTGGCTGCATTTCCTTCAGCTTTGCTGCTGTCCTTCCAGGTACTCAGTGGCATCCTCCAGTCTGGGGATGTGTACATTGGGCTTGGAATAGGCTGGGCAGGTCCCACAGGTCCCTGGTGGTCCTGGCTATAAAGGAAGAGCCAAGCCCTTAGCTGCAGGCCTGTTGGTAGGGCAGGTCTGATTTACTCACATAGGTGAGCTCAACTGCAAAGTCTTTGCAGCCAGGACTGTTTTCAATCTGGTGGCTGTGCCCAGAATAACAGGAGCAGGATGTCAGTGGGAGCCTTCAGAGCCACTGCAGTACAAATACTGATCAGTCCCTAACAGATAATGTTTCCTGTCTCCAGCTTTTAAGAGAGCCTCGTGGGCCAAGGGACTGGAAATCTTCCTCTCTGTTTCACTGGTTGCGGTCTCCGGTTCAGGCAGGTACAACAGGGAAGCGCCTGTTTACTGCTCTGTCAGCTCTGGATGTTCTCCAGATGCCATTGGGGAGACCTGGTGCCTCCTGAGAAACAAAATATGCTCATGAAGGCTCACTGGAGTGATTACTAGCTGTCCCACACCTTGGGAAGCCAGTGCTATCTGGGGCTCTGCCCTGATGAAACTAGGTACCGTCTGGATCACAGCCAGGCCTGGGCCAAATGGCCGGGCAGAGCATGACAAGGGAGCCAGGAGGAAGGAAATGAAGTCAGCCCTTGATCCACACCAGATGCACACTCACACTTTGCTACAAGCTCATTACCCCAACCATTACCCTGGTGTGCAGCTACAGCTGCTGGGGGAGCTGCCAAACCTGGCACGGACCCAGCCCGTTCCCAGAGGTTTCTTTTGGGCCGGGGCAGCCCCTTCCCCGGGCCCCGTGCGGAGCAGTGGTGGCTACGTGAGTTACACACAGCTATCCCTGCACAGGCAGCCACAGCATGATATGGGAGCATGGTGATCCATAGGGACTGGTGTGATCCTGCCCAGGCTTCTGTGAGGCTGATGGACAGCCAAGGCTGAAAATGTTGGGTGGGTAGTGATCAGAGAAAATATTTGCATTGTTTATAAGGCCATGAAAATCATGGGGTTTAAAGGACATATCCATGGAGTACAACCAGCAAGTAGTTGTTCAAGACAGCCTGCTGCTGGGACAGGCAAATCATGGCCTCAGGACAAACTGGGAAGAAGATCCTGTTCCCAGTAGGTCTGCTGGCAGCAGCCCTGACTCTTACCTGAACTCCTGCAGGACTGAGATGACTGTGGTTCCAATGCTGGGGGCTGTGGCTGAGGAAAGAGCTCGGAGAGGCAGCTCCACAGGAGCTTCTGACACTAGGAGATGAGCTGAAAGAGTAGGAGCTTGGCCTTTTCATGACTCAGTAGCACCGATTTGTTCAAAGAAGTAGCAGTTGGAAGGAGAGGGAGTGGAGCAGATGCAGCTGTGGGGTAGGAGGCCAGAGGAGAAACAGGCAAGATGAGGGAAGACCACTGCTAGAAGACATATTCAGCCAAGCCAGCTGCACATCTCGTGTTTTGGGGTTTCTTAATTGATTTTTACACTAACAGACAAGCTGATTTTTTTTTTGGATGTTTCTCTAGAACTGAGTCATTTCCTGGTGTAGAGGGGGTGGGAAGAAAGTAGCATTTTTCTCAAAGCTTTAAAACAGAGTTTTAGCATTTGGATTGAGGATTCTTTCTTTCTTTGGTTCTTCTCTTTCTTTCACTGAAACAGTTACATTTTAAAAACCATGAAAACAAAACCCAGTGGTGACAACCCCTAAACTTCTGCCAGAGTTTGCTCAGATTGTCCTTACCAGGTAGCCCAAAGCAGTGTACAGGGTGGAGGGTGAGACTGGCCAAAGCGGCCCAGCTCCAGACTGTCTTGTCATCATACTCACCCGCAGAGGCTGATGCTTTTTCCAGCTCCTGCACACATCACTGCTGTTGGTGCCTGTCTGCTCCTCAGCACAGTGACCTTTCTTCTGGTTTACACATCAAAATGGACTGTTTTGGCAGCAGTTTCCAGGTCAGTGTGAGCCACATGCCTTTGCACTATAGTGGATGTAGGGCAAAGCTGCCTAAAGCCGCCAGAGCTTATGTGTTGACCTGGGGAAGCCTAGTGTGAAACAGTGGTGAGTCTGGGTCTTTTTTTGGCCAGAAAGCTGTAAATACAACATGTTACTTAAATCTTTGACTAATAAAAGTGGACATCTGCAATCAAGCTAATTTGCTAGAGATTAGAGCCTAATTAAAATGTAAGAGGCAAAGGGGCTACCAGCCTCAGAGCAGCATGCATTGACAACTAAGGGATGCACTGGCTTTTGAAAATAAACAGGAGTTAACCACCTTGAAGGAGAAGTCACACCATCCAGGAAGCTCCAAGCACCAACTTCACTCTGCCCTGTCTTGCCTGTGGACTGGGGACAGGAAAACCGCTGGCCAAGGCGGAATGAACAGCAAAAACTCCCACTGACATCACTAGGTCCTGGGCTCATCTTACGGCATTTTTTTGTTTGTTTGGTAAGCATGTCCTGTAGTACTTGGTTTCTGGAATGTTTTATGCGTAGTCTCCTGATGGAGAAGGAAGCAAACATACCCTTTCAGAGTTATTGCCTGTACATCACACAGCTGGCTTCAGAGGGACCGTTGCTCCTGGTTGAGCATTGGCGTAATTAAGCTGGAAATCAGAATCACTGCAGTTACCTCAGATCCAGAGAGGTTTCTCTCACTGCACTGTTAAGCTGGTTATCCTCCCTAAATAGTGTGCAATGAAGCCAGAAGTGGGAAAAAAGAAAACTTCTAAAGGTGTGCTCATAGAATACAGCAGGAAACTGCAGAAGGTATGTTGGGACCGTGCACAAACTTGAGCCAACTCTACCCCCAGTTTCTCATGTCTTTCTGTCATGGTGGCGATGCTTGCTAGGACCCTTAGCACCACATGATGTGCAGTAACATCTGGAATTACAGACTAGCCTGGAGCACTGACCCATGGAAGTCAACAGGCACATGGTCAACAGCAGGTGATTGTAAAATACATCCTGGCCCTTGAAAACAGCTTGATTTCTTATCCTCAACAGATTGTATTAACCCATTCTTATCTAAACTGGTGAGGGGCAGTGATTTAGTGTTTTAAAACAAAAGGAAGCTAGAGAATACTGATGACTAACTTCCTCCAAACAACGTCATGTGGGTCATCTTCCTCACACGTTGTTTGTTTTGCTGATTAGCCTTTAGGTAGATATTCATATATCAGCTATTATTTTCCGCTGTGGATTGTGGTTTTCTGCCCAGCACCAAGTCCAGTTTCCAGGGTCATTGGGAAGCCAACTCCTTTCTAACTACGCAAAAGATGAACTGTGTTTCCTGCAACTTTAATGTCTCTAATGTTAGTGGTTGAGTAATAGCCGGACACAACAGTCTCTTCTGTAAGGAAATATGCCAAGAGTTGCTGCTTAGAAGTGAATAAAACTTTTTTTTACTTTTTTTTTTCTTTTTTGAAAAAAAAAGTGTTTTGAATTACTTGAAGCTGCAAAAACAGCCCTTTTCAATCAAAGCTTATCCTTCACAACAACAGGATGCATTGCTCTATTTAAGCAAGTAATAATATTGGTTTTAGTCACTGGACATGCGTCGCTTCCTGTTGGGAGGATTGCACAGAAAACTAATTTATTGTGTATCAGATCACTAATTCATTGTGTATTTGTAGAATTTATATACAGAGTTGTTTTCTAATACCATCTGTGTGTAAGAAAATATATCTTTGCAATAAGCTGGTGTGATCTGTCTACTGGCTGTACAACATAAGGACTGTGTTGCTCTGTTAGCATTGGCAAAACCATGAGTATTTGGGGTCTCGATGCTTCTGATTTACAGTCAGAAAAATTTAGTAATGAACTGCTCATTCTGGTTGTACGAGACCTTTCAGCTAAAAACTCCCAGTTGCTTAAAAAGCAATTACTGGGAGCAATGGCAAAATTTTGCTTAAGGACTTCTTCATTGCCCCCTGCTAATGATCTGCTGGGGTTCTGCATCTCCCAGAACATAAGGATAGCAGAGTAATTCTGATGTCTGTCATTGCTCCCTTACTTATATTAACAGTGTATTTCACAGCTAACTTCCCGTTCTGCAGTTGGTTTCTCTCTGTTAGGCTGTACTAATGAACTGAGAACAGATTCTGAGCTCTCACTCTTCCAGGGGGAAAAAAAGCCCAGACTCGGCTGAAATTAATGGAGTTGGTCTTCTTTGACCCGGGATAAGGAGGATCCTCATCTGCCCTCAGGTAAATGCCCTGGGGCTTTTCTTTCAGCCAGGCAAGGCTGCTGACACTGTCCTGGAAGCAATTAACATTTCAATCATCTTTGGGTTTCAGCAGTGCAGTTCCTGTCAGGGTGCTGAAGCAATGCGACTGACAGGCAATGCCCCTTGCCCCGACCTGAGAGGCTGTAATGAGATCCCAGCATTTCCCTGATGGTGGAGGACAGGCCGGATCTCTGCCCTGCACAATCGGTGGGTTTCTGGGGCAGGAACCACATATCAAAGCTGGTGACAACTTTTGAGTGTACATAGATAAATCAAGGCTGTGCTGTGCTTTTAAAGAATTATTTTTTTAATCTATCTGTATGTCAGTGGAGGATTTTTAATCAGGAAACCATCAACATCTGCAGATCCAGGCTTTCCTACATCATCTGAAGTCAGACTGAACATCTGTCAGCCCAGTCAATTGTTTTACCATTTTCCTGCTGAGCTATCTGCTGCTGGGAAGGGGAAGGGGGTGTTGAGCCCCCATCTAACGCCAAGAGCCCAGTTACCTTGTCAGTGTAAACTGGGATCCTCCTTTCAGTGAAGTGGGGTTAGAAATAAAATCCTGGTCAGAATGGACCATGCTCTCCCCAGTGCCAACAGCCAAGGGGAAACTGGGTCACACTAAAGAGTGCGCAGATGGGAAAAAAAGAAGATCCAGGGAACCTTGTCATTGAACTTCACCTTTATCCTCTGGCCGCGTGAACTGTGGTCCCTGAACACTTCAGCTCAAGCTGTGTTTAGCTCCTTTATCACTTTATCCCTTTTCCATCCTGTTTGTTCCTTTGGCCAGCTTTTTCACTGCAGTTAATTGACCTGATTTCACTGATTTCTGTGAAGACTGGCCAAGCCTTCCAAGCTGGAGAAGTGGGTCACCATCCATCATGTACACTGAGGCTTCAGCGGGAGGTTGCCTCAACCCCCTTTTAAGAGAGGAGCCTTTTTTGCTGACATGTGAAGCTGAATTTTCACCCCAATTTCACCAGAGTTATGTTGGTTTCTGTAGGAGGAACACCTGGGAGGTGCTGTGAGTAAAAGGAGGGTCTGGTGACTTAAAATCTGTGCGAATCATGCGTTTGTTGGTTCAGATAGATTTAACTTGGGACTTACCTCTGTTTGAGAAACTTCAGACAGAAAAAAACCCAACAGATTGTAACTCCCCAATGAGGGGTTTATTGCCAAATGGATGCACTGCATCAAGCGTTACAAGAACCAAATGTATCCAAGAGGGAGAAGCAATCCTTCTGTTAGAAATTACTGCAAACAAAACTGCAAATGTTGCCATCACTGTTGAAATTTGAACCATAAGAGTGGAATTCCATACCTCCAAAAAATCGCATTTTGGCCCAAAGTGGGAGGCAGAAAGCTTTCTCTTAAAAAAAAAAAAATTTACAGAAGCCACAGGATCTACCCTTTAAACCCCCTTTCTTTTTAGATCAGGCTACAGTTATGCTTAGTCTAGTATTTATTAAGGTAACTGTTCAGTTCTAAAAGAACATAGTCCAGAAAAACAGGAAAGTTACTTAGCTGGATGTGGACAATTTTATTCATGTCAATGGAAGTACTGAACTGTTTCAAGTTAAGCAACAGATTAAGTACTTAATCAGTTCAGAGCCAAAATTCTTCCAATTTCTGTAAGAAAACAACCAATCCCATTTCAGTACAACTAAAGCAGTGCATTGTATCAGTTTCCCTTTTGAAAGATAGACAGTAATTGCAATTTGTGAACACAGACACCTCTCAGGCTGAATCACCAAAATGCCTGGAAATGAACAACAGCATTCAGGTAGTGATATTTGCTGTAAAAAGAAGGAACCTGACTTCACTCAAGTACTCCCTTATCCTAGTGTAATGCTACTCCCTGGAGTACAGTTCCAAGTGCTTTTCTTAGTATAGTGTGAATGACTCAGACAAAAGGGTTTTTTCCTCTGTTCTCCCTGAGTGACCAATGTGCAGGAAGAGGAAAATGCTGCATTTCGCAAGGGAAGTTTTCCCGTATCTTACTGAACTTGTCAGACCTTCCTCCTCTGCTTTCCAGCTCTGCAGTTCCTGCCCTGCAAGTTGAGAATGGCCTTGGTCAGACTGAAAAGAGATGGTGCAGTTGGACCAGCAGGTACACAGAGCAATGAAGCAGTCTTGGACCACCTACTGACAGTGCCTTCACTGCAGAAATCACTTCAGAGCTGACACAAGGCTGGTCTAGGATGCAGCTCTGTCATTAGTGCAGTCACTGAAAGCCTTGCTGATGTGAATCAGGCTGAGAGCTGTGGGAAGGAAGGGTCATCTCTTGATAACCAGTGCACAAAGATCTGTCTGCCTGGTCACAGCAGTGGAGGGTTGTGAGGCATCATCTCTTACGGCATTTGTGGAATCCAGTCTTTATTACCTGCTGACAGACATGAGCACCAAACTCCCTTTTAATACTGAACAAAGTGAAAGCAGTGAGATATTCAGATTCCCGTGGTCTTGGGAGAATAAGGAATGTGTGCTTAGCTATAGGATGGTGCTCATCAAATTGTGACTCTCACAGAATTGTTCTAATTACACCATCAATCCATACAGGATTAATACATGAAAGCCCAGGCAGGGAAACATATGCTTTGGGTTTTATCTTCAGCCCAAGCCTCTAATCTTTCCTCAGGAAATTACCATGTATTTTATCAGTACCTTGGTGTTAATTTTTAAAACCTAAAGACTTCAGCCAAAAGGAACTGACCATCTACCATTTTTTCTTTCTTATGAATGCAGTTGTTGTAACCTCATTAACTATTTAGCATCCTGGCAGGTTATTGCAAGGAGCTGAGCTGGGCAGAACTGCCAGGGTTGTAACCCTGAAGGAAAATGTCATAGCTCTCCATATCTGATACATTTTGGTTAACAGAGATTTAAAAGCAGCAGCAACAGAACCATAGTAAGATCTATTTGGCAAATAGATACAAAATAACTATTAAGCTGGTTTACATCTGTTTCCTTTTTCATTCATTTTTCCTTCTCTAATTACATACTTAACATCAATCTGCTATCACAGTAGCTTGGATCATTTGGATCATTGCAGAAGCAGCAGCACATCTCTTTAAATACCCCTGTCAGACAAAAGTATAAAGAATGACAAGGCTTGTTCTGTATTGCCAGCGCTCACATGTGTACAGTCTGATAATCACATATAAAACTCTGTGAGATTTTGGAAGACTGGGGACAAATTTGTGGAGAGCTTTATACACATCAGAATAAACTATATTTTGAGTAAGCACATATGCCCTGAAGTACCCCATATATATCAGCAGATACTGCATCACAGGTTCAGCAAAAAAAAAAGGGAAAATAGTTATATTTTCATCAGGTGGTAAATAGTTTTTATGGTTTTTTATTTTCTGGTACTGTGAGTCAAAACCAAAATAAATGTTTGTTCTCTTGGAGAAATATGAGACTTTGCTCCTGCCTGTCATGTTTCAAATCTCAGGAGCAGAGGGCTGGCTTGTGGGATATGGGTTGGCTGGCACTTTGCCCCACAGCACCTGCCCACCCCTGGCAGCGTAAGGGGCTCCCAGGGAGACCCTCTCAGTCATCCTGGCTGGCCAACAGCCTTGGCAGCATTTGTCCTTTATAGACAAGGGGTCTGATAATAAGAATATCAAGTGCTTCCTAAAAAGGCTGGGCTGGCCTGACAAAGGCTCTGTAGTCAGTGCTGTGTTTGTTTGCAGCTCTGCAGGTGCCAAGTTGGTTGTGTTAGAAGTGGGTACCTGCAACCTGATAAGGACAACTGTAATGGTCTGTGTGCTGGTAGGAATAATCAATTGCAAAGAAATGGAGTAAAGAGCCAACAGAGCAAGCATGAGTTAGCTGAAAAGGTATGGGGGTTAGAGAGAACTGCAGGCTCTATGGGAACCAGCAGTGTCATGCAGATCTTACTTAAAAAAGAAAAAAAAAAAAAAGAAAAAAAGGCAAACATCATACTGGGATAGATCAGTGAAAGTGCAGTCTATAAGCTATGAGCTCATCCTACTATTCTACTTGCCATGAGTAAGGCCACAGTTGAGGTACCATATCCAGCCTGCAGCATTTGAGAAAAGTTGTGGGTCAGCTTGAGAGAGATGAAGAACAAGAATGACTCAGAAACAGAAGAAGGGAAAAATTAGAACGAATTGCAACAATGTGAAGAAATGACAGAATAGGGGTAATAATAAATATGTAAATAACTACAGTAGAGAGGAAAAGAAATTAATCTTAAGGTTGATTGTAGGAAAAGTAGTGGTGGGCTTCTGTGCTTGGATGTAATTGTACTGCTTTTTTAGACATTAGGGACCAAACATAGAAGACTTTTCTAGGAACTTTGCCCTAGACTATGAACTTCAGGGTCTGACCTTTTGGAAACCACAGTGACTAAAAGGCGATGTGGAGGAATTGAGTTTGCCCGCAAAATGACTCTGAGACAGCACAGAGGTCTCTCAACTCACTGTCTCCTCTTCTCAGAATTTGTCTTAAGCTAAAATGAACAGTATTTGGTTTTAAGTAACGGTAACAACTGTAGGCAGTTGGTGAGGACTGAAGCCAGAATGTGTCATTTCTGCTGCCTCCTACCCCTCCTTTCACAGAGAGGAGCATCTCTGCTCATCTCTCTCTTAACCCTGCTTCTTCCACTGGCCACACATGCCCAATCCTCTCAGCCAGTGCTGCATCTGGAGTATACACTGGTTTACTGCAGCAGTTTTGGTAACTTCACCTCTTCCCTCAGATTCGTTATGTCAGGGTGTCTATTCAAGGTTTTCCCTATTTGCTTTCAGAACATCAGGGTGGAGAATTCCAGATGAGTGCCACACAATCGAAGATCATGCTTGGGACAGGCAGTTCTTGATGCCTTGCTGTTGTTGTCATAGGAGACAAAAAGAGTGCCACCAGTATCTAGTGACAGGTAAAATAACCCCCAGCAGCACCACCGAAGAGGGAATATATTCCACAGTTCAGTTCTCTGCTTCCTCCTGCACTGATAAAAGCATGTTAACAGAACAACAGGCTTTATCCAGGCTTTCTAGGGAGAATAGGGGAGATAAGAATTTAAAGAGAAGGAAGGGAGGAGTAGGTAATGCTTGAGAGTTGGGCTATCTGGTTTCCAGTCTCAAATGTTTCAGGTGAAAACATGTGTCCTGCTTTTCAAATTTATGTCTCTCAGGGATGGTCTCAGACTAATGGTGGTTTTGGTTTGCATGATTTCAGAAAACCAAGTTTAAGTGATGTTGAGAAGAAAAAAAAATTGAAGAAAATGAGAAGAAATGAGAAGAAGAAAATTTGATAGATGTCCATAGATTTTAATTAATCACCCTTGGCCCTTCCGTGTTGTGCTTTTTAAAAATGAAATTTAAGCTGATTATCATAGATTTATTCCAGCTGAAGAATATGGTTCAGGCTTTGGATGTGAAGATTGACACACAGCTGGAGGAGTCCACATGCTTCAAGAAAGCATTGCTGATTTCTGACATGCAGTAGCATGCAGAAGCCAAAATATGTCTTTCTATTTTAATTATATGACCACTACTCATGAATGGGAGCCTGAACTCCATCTGCACTGACCTTGAAAATGCCCTGGAGGTTTATGATGAAATGAAGCGTATGTTTTGTGATGATTTCTGGAAAGTGGGGAAACACAAAACCCAGTTGTTCTAGTTTTAATTTTTTTCAGGAAACAGTGTGATACACCATCAGAGCTCCCACATTATTGCAGGAGAATTTGGCAGTTTTCCACTTCAGTTCCTGTAACATACATGGGATTTGGCAGTTGTATGCAAATGCTCACATCAGGATTTCATATATGACAGCCTCATCCCTGAATAACTGGACACGGGTAAGCCATGTGCACCATCATTCTGGCTCTTGCTGATAAATCACATCATCTTAATAGATGAATTACTGTAGTGAATGAAATGTATGTCTATACCTCAGTCACATTAATGACTCTGTAGTGCTGTAGACATACACAAATTGACTTTTAATTGATAGCTTGATTATGGGTCTGGCCAGAGTGACACCGAGCTCTGCTTCTGTCCAGATTTTGTTGAGCAGTAACGCCTCACGCCCAGCTTCAGACCTGAATGAAGGCACTACTTATAGGTACTTAGAGGTCCTAAGGAGTCTTTGGAGTGCACTTGTTACACCCACGCTGAATGCACGGGTGGGAGCGGAGTGTGGATCAGCTGCTCTTTGAAGGTCACCACGACAGCTGGAGCCCACCTGGAAGGGCTGGGTGAGCATTCTGGATGTATCAGCAAACTAAAAATTCTCACTATGACATAGGCTGGAAAAAGGGTGGACAAGGACAAGCATGCAAAGAGAAATACATCTCTGTGAAAGTGCTCAGTGGGAACTAATTTGTCTTTCACCCCAAATATTAGGTGATTGCAAGGTAGGTAGATAAAGTGGGTTTGATATGGTTTCCTACAATTAGTATTCCTTTTTTTCCCCCTGTTCTCAGTTTTCTATTGTCTTTCTCTTTTTTTTTCTCTCTCGTGGACTGTCTTCATATCCATGTCTTACTGTTTTTCACACTTCTTTTTCCTAAGGCTTTCACTATGCAGATTTATAACCCCTTTCAATTCCCAGGATACTGCTTACATACACAGGGTGAAAATCAGCCTTTTCCTGCCAGCTTATGTGGCCACCCTCCCTGCCTCTCCTGAATGACTCCAGACTGCTATTCCCTTGAGGACTAAACTAGGTTGGGATTTATTAAACGCTTAGCCCCCTGTTTGAATGATACATGGCCTCAGGCAGTAGGCACTAAGGTGAGTGCACACTGTTTCTTTGTAAAGGCACAGTAAACCACTACAGAGTGCACTGCCCCAGGCATTCCTAAACTATCTTGTCCTGCGTCAGCAAGATGCCTTAAAGAACTCTCTATAGAGCTTTCATTGCTCCATTCTCCCTCGGCTCCCACCCTGTGCATTTCAATACAGTATGGAAAGGATTTCATCCTTAATTGAAATTCCTTTCATCAGCCCAGATATAGCCTGAACAAAGATACTGACATGAAAAAGCAGTCAAGAACATATCTTTAAAATGTCAATTTGCCAGTGACAGGCATAAAATGCAGTCACTGCAAATCAAGACTCTAAACCCTCATTGTATATTATCACATAACTGCCACTTCACCCTCCTCCTGCTATCCCTCCCATAAGTTTTGATGTTTGTACATCTTTGTTTTCCTTTCCACATTCTTCTCATACTGTATTCACAGCAAATCTGAAGATAGCTGAGTCTTGAATAAAACCCTGCAGACCTAGAAGAAAGCTGTTTTAAACCTTGAAGAGTGTCATTTGTCTTAGACTCATATATATGAAGAAATTGATCATTCAAGCTCCATGAATTTTCTATTTTTCCTTTTTATTTATTCATTCTGGTAAAGTAATTGAAACATTTTTGTCCATATAGACCTATAAGTTTAATGCTATGTGGGTTTATGTGGCAGAAAATTGCTACAGTCTTGCTCAGCTGAAGAAAGAGAAATAAATAATCCAAGTTCTTTCTGCTGGCACAATGTAGGGAAGGATACACCCAGTAGAAAAAACATTAAGTATGGGCCATCTACTGAAGACTGTATTTAGCTTGCTTACCCTGGGTGATTAATTTAGGTGTTATATCTTCAAGTTTTGACTACACAGAGACCAGAGCCTGGAGAAAAGGAGGCTCAGGAGAGACTTTATTGTTCTCTACAACTATCTGACAGGAGGTTGTAGCCAGGTGGGGTTTGGCTTCTTCTCCCAACTAACAAGTGATAAGATAAGAGGAAATGGCCTCAAGTTGTGCCAGGAGAGGTTCAGATTGGGTATTAGAAAAAATTTCTTCACTGGAAGGGTTGTCAAGCACTAGAACACACTGCCCAGGGAAGTGGTTCAGTCACCATCCTTGCAGGTATTTAGAAGATGTGTAGACATGGCATTAAGGGACATGTTTTAGAGATGGACTTGGCAGTCCTGGGTTAATGGTTGAACTCTGATCTTAAAGGCCTTTTCCAACCTAAATGACTCCCTGATTCTATGATCTTCTCACTGGCACCAGAGTGATATGTCTCCAGTAAGTTCTTGATGCCATCCTCTCTTGCCCATGCATTCTTTTCCAGACACACCACTTCCCACTACATTTGGTTCCCTTGTGTTTGGGAGGGTCTTCTTCCATTCCCAAAGCAAATTAATTTTTCTATTTCAAATCCTTCCTTCCAGCATACCTTTGTCCAGAAACTGCAAAGAACTTGTCAGTGACATGGTTGATGAGAACACAGCCAAGAATGCTCATTAATAGTGCTTCATTATTTGGCCTGCACCTGAGTTTGGTAGATTCCAGTGTGATCTCTCACCTTGTGTTTCAGCTGACAGAGGCATTGCCTGTCAGTGCTGCTACTGCTTTAACAGATCCTAGAACAGGCCTGGGATACACAGTTACTAACTTACATGAGCAGTCAGAAATAATACTTGCACTCTTCATGCACTATTTGTCCAGGAAATAAGCAAAAATGCTTTGAGGAACTTCCTAGTCTGAGTCTGGTGTTTGTAACCAGTCCTGAAGCAGATGATAGTTGCAGGTGTGCAGGTATGAGATGTGGACTGTTTATCCAGCTGCAACAGCCACAGTTGGCCAGCGGCAGCAGGAAGTCAGACATGGTTAATGTTTAGGATACATAATCTTCACAGAGCTACTGCCAGGTGTCTTCTTTGGCTTCAGTCTCACTGTCTTCTGGCCTGTTCTTTTGTCTATCCAGTGTTCAGGAAAAGGAAGTGCGGTGTGAAGTGCCCTTCATGGTGAGGCTACAGAACATGGAAATAATCAAGACATAACCAACTACAGTGTGTTCTGTTTATTGTATTTGCCTTTTTGGTAGGTATTTGAAGATCTTCCCTGCTCACCTGAGGCATCTTTCTAGGTCCACCAAAAATTACTTAAAGGCAGGTAGTAAAAATTTCATAGGTAATGAGGTTTGCACAGCCCCATTCGCCCAAGGAGCAAATTCATCACACTTCCCCTTTGATTCAAAGAGGACACTTGCCATTCTTTAATTTCACTACTGCAAACATGACCTAAGGAAGGGCCAGGGTGGTGCATGGGAAATACTGTCCTTTTACCTGTCTATTCTTTGAGTAGCAATCTACTTAGGATATAACAACTTCTGCTGTCTGGCTCTGGGCGAGTCATACAGCCTTTGAAAGGGTTCTGAGAAACGTTAGTTTCAGCTGGTGCTAATGCCCAGATTCCAGCTCTTATCTTGGTTTCAGTGTGTGTGCAGTGAGGGGGACGCGTAGCGGCAGCACTAGACAGGCTCTTCACAGCTCTCCTCAGCCAAATCACTTCTCAGGGTGTATTCAGGGTTTTCTCAGGGTTGTATCAGCCTTCCCACAGATTATCAATAGTGTCTCTTGTAACAGCTGAGGTGGTGCTTGAGGGCGTTTGTCATCCCCAAGGAATTTCACAGGGTCCCTCATTTATGTAGTCTGTGTTGCCTTTATCCAGATTTTCCTATCACAGTCTGTGGAGTAGGAGTCCCTTTCATCATTTCACGACCCATCCACGGCTGTGTTGGCTGTCTCTGCCACCCAAAGGAGCCCAGCATCAATCAAGTAGGTGGGACACGTTTCAATACCCTGTCTGATCTCTCACCCTGTCACTCTCCCAGTGGGACATGCCTGGGACACACATAATTAACTGGGTATTCTCTGTCCTCTAGAGGAACAGTCTGTCCATGCCAGAGGCCACAAGTTCAAGCTGGATGGCGATAATACATTTCTCCCTTTCATTTTCTCCCTTAACAGTTAGCATAGACACAATTATTGCTGGCTGATTTTAGCATTTCTAAAATTCCCATTGGTAGCAAAACTAAAGACTGCTGTGGATGGTGGCTGAGCTCATTTTGGATGTTCCAAAGACAAACCATATCACACATGTCCAGCTTTCTGTACACAGGTTTTTTCTTAGAGTTGGCAAGTGTTACCCAATGAACATGAAAGGGAAGGACATCTCAGGTTTGTAACTTATGAAATGACCCCAGTTCTTGAGTTTTTGGAACTTTGTTCCTCACAGGTAACATGTACAGTAATGGCCAAACAGTAGGAGAGCAACATGAAGGGGTGAACATGCTCACAGTGTCTCAAACCAGGACACTGGTTGGAAGTGCAAGAATTGCAGGGTAAGTGCATTTGCAGAGGCGTAATTTTCCTTGTATTTTCACTTGGGCTGTGTGACCTTTTTTTTCAGCAAGCAAGCAGTGGTGGTTCATTAAGGGGCATAGTTATACCCTGTGTTACCAGCAGAATGTAACACATATGCGTGTCATCAGTTGCCCACAATCTTTGCTCTCTGCTCTCAGGGTCGAAGCATGCGTTCGAGATGCAGTACCACTGATCCATGGGTCTGCCATATGCTCTAAGCAATTTGCTAATTTATTCAATGAATTGTTTGGGATACGGATCATCACCCTGATTTTCTAAAGAATTTAAGCTTCTGCAATTGCATCATTTTAAGTTTTCCCTGGTATCTCTTGAAACTGCCGGCGAGTTTCACCCAAATCCCCAGATGCTGAAGAGCTTCTGAGCCTGGGACGCGCAGCTCGCTCGGCAGCCGGGGAGCGGAGCGCCGGGCACTGCGGAGGAGCATCTCCATTGGCATTGCTGCACAACGCGGGCGGCTCGAGGAGCGGTGCTCAGGGCCACGGGGAGCCCCTCACCCGGCCCGCCGCGGCCCGTTCTGAGGGCTGGCACTGCCTCAGGTGTGAGCGCTCAGGCTGACCCGAGCGCAGATCCCCTCACGGACCCCTCCGAGGGCGCGAAATGGCCCCTGCGCGCGCCCGCCCCTCGCCCCCGGCCCCGCCGCGCACGCGCGAGGGTGGGCGGCCGGCCGAGGGGTTGGGGGGGTCCCTTAAAGGGCCCGGCTGCGGCTCCCGCGTACTGCCCGGCGCTGCGGGACCCGCTCCCGCACCTCCCGGCGCCCCGCCCAGGTGGCGGCGCTGCGGGCACGGCCCGGCACAGCCCCGCACCCGCCCCAGCACCTGCGGCGGCGCCGCTCCGCGCCCGTAACCCGGAAGCGCTGCGGCGGCGCGGAGGGGGAGCCGGGACATGGCCGCTGCCCGCTCCTGCCTGCGCGCCGCAGCCGGCATGGCCCTGCCCGCGGCCGCGCGCGGCTGAGCTTCGACCTTGCCTTCCCCTTCCCCTTGGACCCTCCTCATCCTGCTCCTCGTGCTCCTCTTCCTTCTCATCCTCCTCCTCCCGGGGACTCTGCCGGGGCCGGGCCGGGGGTGGTGGCGCTGCGGGGGCCCCTCGCTGCCTTGCGGGGCGTCCCGGGGGCCGGGGCGGAGCGGGTGGAGCCGCGCGTGGTGCGGTGTGTGCGGGAAGGTGCTCCCCTGGATCCTGCATGTTCCCTGCGGGGGGCCGGCTCCGGTGCTGGAGCGCCGCACTGAGCCGTGGGATCGGGGAATTCATTTTGTAAATGTGTACGTGTGGCTCACGTGCTGTGAGGGGGGTTTAGGGTCGTGTTTTAGAGAGTTGAATTTGCTGTAGCGTTAGTTGTGGGGAGGGGGGGGTTGAGGGCTGGCTGTAGCCCATCTGTATGTCGTGGGGTTGTGTTTTTGGTTTGTATAAGCAGTTTCCAGGCTTTGAAGAGCTGCACTGCTGTTGCTGAGCTGTAGTTCCTCCAAGGTTGCCATTGTTTGCGTTCTGGGAGGGCAGCCGGTGGCCTCGCAGGAAGGCGGCAGGTCGCGTCGGAGGAGGGCTCTGGGTCGGTTCCGTGTGACTTCTTTCCAGGAGAGGTTTAGCTTTTCTCCGGCGTCTCTGATGCCAGAACAAGGCCCCAGAATGAACGGTTTCTCTCTGGGCGAGCTGTGCTGGCTGTTCTGCTGCCCGCCCTGCCCCAGCCGCATCGCTGCCAAGCTGGCCTTCCTGCCCCCGGAGCCCACCTACACCGTGCTGCAGCC
Organism: Corvus kubaryi; assembly: GCF_017639235.1. Taxonomy (NCBI): domain Eukaryota; kingdom Metazoa; phylum Chordata; class Aves; order Passeriformes; family Corvidae; genus Corvus; species Corvus kubaryi. The sequence goes on along the minus strand of NW_024581133.1, from coordinate 4,576,319 downwards.
CGAGCAGCAGCAGGAGCCCGGGGCGGCGGCCGGGGCGGGCACCCCCACGGGATCGGGCACCTGCAGCCTGCACCTGAGCGAGCGGGCCGACTGGCAGTATTCCCAGCGGGAACTGGATGCCGTGGAAGTGTTCTTCTCCCGCACGGCCCGAGATAACAGGCTGGGCTGCATGTTCGTTCGCTGTGCCCCCACTGGCCGGTACACGCTGCTCTTCTCGCACGGTAATGCTGTGGACCTGGGCCAGATGTGCAGCTTCTACATTGGCCTTGGCTCCCGCATCAACTGCAACGTTTTCTCCTATGACTACTCCGGCTATGGGGTGAGCACCGGCAAGCCCTCTGAGAAAAACCTGTATGCAGACATTGATGCAGCCTGGCAGGCCCTCAGGACAAGGTAAATGGATATTGGGAACTAAGTATTTCTGTATCTCCCTTTAATCCTAGTAAGTCTGCACGGTTAACCTTGCTGAGAGGAAGGGAAGGGTTTGTAGACGGTTTCAGTTACTTTGGTGGCCTCACCAGATGTTCCGTGAACAGCTACAGTGTGATTTACTGGATGGCTTCATTTGCTAAAATGATGGGCAAACCTTCATCCTTTGGCTTTCTCTAGATTTAGAGGATTATTCAGATGTAATTTATGTTAGCCATTGCTTCACCATTGAAAATCTCCATCTTGAGTAGGATATGTTGCACTGGTTACAGTTTGAGCTTGCAGACTGCAAAAAACTGGTTGTTTGAGACCTGCCCGCCGCTGTCTACACTTAGAGGTAACCCAGGTAAGCCAAAGCTCTGACTGAATTTGGCAGTAGCCTTGGCTGGGGCCTACCAGGAAACTGCTGGTGTTGTGTGACACGTTTGGGGTTTCATGCAAGCTCGTGCAACATAGGCGCCTTTCTCTTTGGGCCTCCAAACAACTGTTACCCAATGGATATGGTAGCGGACTGGAACGAAAAAGCATTGACATCTGGAAGTAGAGCTGGGGACTCTGCCAGGAGATGCCAAAGTATGTGGCATCCAAAGGGATGGAGCAAGTGAGAAGGCTTGGCAAGAAGCAGCGTGGTGAGTGGAAGCAGTGAGCCCTTGGCCTCTAGAAAATCCTGAGCAGAGCTGCTGGCTCTGGCTCCTTGCTACAACTGATGGCCGTCCCTGGGCCTCTCACTATTGTCCACAGAAACCATGAGCTCCTTTTGCTGTTGCATAAGTGGTTCTTAAAGTATGACCTCGCACAACATGTCCTGAAAGAGAGAGCTTTAAAAAGCTTAAATTGTAGTAAGCCGAGAAGAAAAAAGTGGTGAACATTTTCAGTTCTTGGCTCTGGCGTTGTGTAGATGAACTGGGCTTGCGTGAAATGCGTATTTAATGTCTATCTTGGGGATACATGCCAGCTTCAGAAATAGTGACAGGAGTTGTTACTAATTTAGATAATTGGCTTTGCAAGAATCCAGGGATTGGTTAGTCGTGGAGTCCAAATGCCTTTTGACATTGCTCTGCCTAAGTCAAGCGAAGAGCAGGGGGAGAAAGGTGTAGGGAGAAGTCATCCTTTCATAGCGTGTGTTCTGTCTGTTTGGTGACAAGACTAGATTCTGGGCTCGTTTTCCAGGACTTCAAAAAATATTTGTGTCCTTGAATTCAAATAATGTGGTCTTATGTAAAGAAGTAATTTTGATATGCTGTATGCGTAATAAATTATTAAGTGCCACTATGACACTTATGGGTGATGTAAATAAGATTCAAGGGAGAAAAAGTGGTAAGTCTAAGCCAAGTCTAGTTAATGTTTGTCCTTCAGTTTTCTGTGTTTTCTCTCTGTTTCACTTGATACTTAGTTGATTATACTGTTTTATTTAAACCTTCTCAAGCTCTGAAAAAGCACTTTCACATCTGCCTGGAGGTGCTTCTTCTGCTGACAGGCATTTAGTACGTGGTTAAGTTCTACGTAGGTCCAGAAACAAGGGGTTCCTTCACTTAAGTCTTTTAAGAAACCTGACCCAGTAGGTGATGCCAACACATGCCCAACTTGCTCTGAGATGATTGGGCTTCTTCAATAGAATTGTGTCTGGACAGGTTTATAGGTTTCCATTAGTGTCCTTTCCTGTGGTTTATACAAGATCTAGGCTCTCCTTTCCACCTTAAATTGAGGGGTTAAAATTTCCCAACTCTTACTTTGCCATGTTTATTAATCCAACCTTTTGGTGTACCTTGAGAGTATACTTGAGCAGTTATCATTGGTTAGGTTTTTAGGAGCCAAAAACCATTGGAATTGGATGCCCAGGGAAGTGGTGGCATCACCACCCTTGGAATAGTTCGAAGGGCCATGTGAGTGTGGCACTTGGGGGTATGGTTTAGTGGTGAACACGGTGGTGCTGGCTTAATGGCTGGACTCGATGCTCTTTTGAAGTCTTTTCCAAAGTTAACGATTTTGTGATTCTATGATTGCAGTATTTTAGGTGTTCAGTAAAGAAGTTGCTCGCTGCAAAATGTAATTTCAGTAGAAAGTTAATCAATTCTATTAACAGATGACCGTTGTGTTTGTAACAGGTATGAGCTGAAACCTTAGTCTTTCTGCTGATGAATTCTCCAGATAGCAGTGTGAACTTCACAAGGCTGATCATTTCCTAGTCCTCAATCCAAGTGGCTCACAATTAAGTGAAATATTCTGCAGTAGACATACAAGTATGCCTCTTGAGGTAAAATGTCATGTTACAGCATTCCTGCTGCAGCAGTTCCTTGGTAGCTCCAGGAGATTGTGTATGCTTTCATTCTTAATGCAAATTCCTGGCGTTTGGCCTCCAGTCATATGGTAGTGAACTGTAATGCAAAATTAAAAGTGAAGTCTTAAAATAGAGGTTCACTGTGCCATCAAAAGCATTTAGTCATCCGTGCTAAGTTCCGTGGGAAGCTGTTGCTCTTCTGAATCCACCAGACATTCCACCTGGCAGCAGAAAGGAATCATTAAATTGTTGGAAGTCTGAGATTCCTTCTTTTTTCCTTTTAAATCGTGCCTCTGAAGTACCACTGGTACTTAGCAGTCATTAATTTGTCGGTGTGTTCTGAAAAGAAGGTGGGAATTAACCTGTGCTTGGAGGAAGCTGTCAAATTTTAGAAATGATGGTGAGCTGGCAGGGGTTGCCATCATGGCTGCAGATTTTTGTATTTTTTCAAGGTCGTGAAACAAGGATCTTGCTATCACATACACATTTAGGAATCAAACCTTACATAACAAATGATTATAAAACTATCTGAGAACAGTGGATGAGAAAAGAAAATCATCAAATTCCTTTGTTCTGTTTCAGTTATCAGCCTGTCTTTGTAAGATCAGTCTCAACTATTCTCCATTCTCTTAGTCTTTGTAAAGGAAACTTATTTCCCTTAATTTAAAGGAATTTAGTATTTCTCCTCATGAATAAAGTATACTCTTAAGTGATAATTTTACTAATTACCAATTTTCAATACTGTCTTTCAGCCCAGTAAAGATGTTGACGTATAATTTTATTCCCATAAAATGAATTTTTATAGATTTTTCTTCAGAGGTTGTAATTGTAGCAATAGAGGTTGTTCTTGTTCTAATATCAAGTATTGATCAGTAATTAATTTGGGCTTTTACATATATTTATTTCCACTTGATTAACAAATTTCCATCTGGCATCTCGATGTTTATCAAAAAGAATTTTCTATCTTATTGCTACAGATCATATTTATTGTGTTTTATTTTAGTCAGGTTGGTCTGGTTTTGTTCTGTTTGTTTCAAATTCAGAACCAGATTGAAGAGATGGTTTATCAGACTGTCTTTTCTCATTGTCCATGTGGTTTTACGTTGCTGCTTTTTGTTCAGATGTGTCTCTTATCCTAATATCTGATTGTCTTAATGCAACATCTGTGCAAAATGACTTGATTGTCCTCCTCTTCCCCCCCTTTCCTGAATTCCACATGGGAAGGTTGAACTTTCTAACACTTTTACATTAAGACAATGTACAGGACTTAAAAACAGGATGCACATGCAGGGCTTGGGTTCAGTGCTCAAGCACAAAACCATGGCTGCTTTGTCGATCACATGCTATTTATATTAAAATCAATTTGTATGTTCCCAAAAAAATTTGGAGAAGGTTGGTGAAATGTTTTAAAATCCCAGTCAAAAGAAAGAAGGCACTGCTGCCCCACTCCGTCTGCTTCTGTAGAAAAGTATCAAGGAGCTGTTAGTCCATCTTCTGCATCCGTAAAGGAGATGAAGAAAATGTAATTGATAAATAGCTTAGAAGATGTGTTCTTGTTGCATTTAACAAAATACAGCTTAATTTGTTTTTATTACTTGTGGTGCTGATTATCAGGAGATTATTGCTGTTTCCTTTGTAGGGGCTGGTGGAGAAGTCTTACATTGAATAAAATCAGGAAACAGCCCTAATTGGATTAGACCAGAGTGATAACTAATCTTCTGAGAGTGTGTCAGTTTAGTTTGTCTCCATTCTGATGTGATGAGGTGGTTACAGCTTTCCAGGTGAATAACAGCTTCAGGGTTTTTTACCTTGCCTAATCAAAATATTCAATTTCTACATCAATTTTCTTTGCAACAGAATCTTCTTTCACCAACACTATATTTCTGTGCCAAATTCTTTAGATTAGATACTTAAAGGTTTTTATTGGAGGTTACCACCTAAACTCCTGACATGACCAAAGGCAGTGCTTGGCAGAGTCACAATTAATAGTCCTGGAGTAATAGGGTTTCCTTTCTTCATGGAGCATCACCTGGTAGATGTTTTCAGTCATACCAGCTTTTCAATAATGTTGTTACAGTGTCTCCAAAGGATTGTTTAAAGGTACTGCCCTCTAAAACTTAACTTATTCTACCTGCCACGGTCAATACTTTGAGAAAGGCTACATATAACTTTGAGCAAAAATAGAAGCATACACAATCCTCTTCTGTTGTTGTCTATGCAATGAGCAGAGATTAATTCAGATTATGAGCGTCCCTGGGACAAATACCAACAACTGTGCAAAACAGGTGCTCTGATGTTCAAAGTTATTCTAAGTGTTTACTGAGCTTTGGTGTTGTATTACGTCTTTTAGTCACTGAAGTAAAAGTAGTTTTGTTAAATATTTCCCTGTTTCTGTCAGGACTGCAAGATCAAAGCTTGTTAAAAAGGAAAAAAAAAAAAGGAAAATTTTCACTGTCAAGAATGTTTTGCAACTGGTGTTATTTGGGAAGAAAAATAAGCTGCCAAAGAGCCTTTGGCCAACAGTACTTGCTCTCCTGAGTGTAGATAGTCCTGAAATTCAACTGCCTGAACTGGAGATGTTGGTTTACCCTGATGTACAAAGGTTGTAGGACTTGGTTCTCAACATCATCAGAGCATTGAACATAAAAGATTTCTAGAGAAACATGTTGTTAAATCCTCCATGCTGAAGTAACTGCTTTTTAGCACTAAATTACATGAAGTGCATGAGAAAGGCAAGCTTTTTCTCCTTCTCTGGATAGAGAAGTGTCACCTTTTGAGGCTGAGCTGATGGTTGTCTGCCATGGCTGTTTGACCTGTGCACGTTGTTGGTAGCTCTTAGATAGCTGTGGGAATGGGTAGGTGGAAACCATTTCAAGGTGTGCAAGTGGTTATCTGCCAGCAGCTGGCTTTGTGGGAAAAGCTGACTTAGTGATTGGATATTTCTGTTTCAATACTGGATGAAGAAAACAGGTTCTTTTTAGTTTTCTGCGGTTTTTTGTTCCTGTGATGTTTCCTCATGTGGAGATAGACTCGTACAAGGGCAGTGCCATGTATTGGTTGTTTGGAGCCTGACTGCTGGAACAAAGGTCTGAATTTCCTATTTCCTTTTAATATGATGTGCCTGGTGGAGAGGCCAATGTGATGATACTAACTTTCCATCCCTGCCCCAAACACACTTTTAAGTTCCACAGTTGTATTCTCTGTTGGCTTTAAGGTCAATAGTCTCAAAATTATGCAGCAGTAGTAAAGAAAATGAGCAAATAACATAGGGGTTTGTTTTTTTCCCCAAGCTGATAATAAATTTAATGAATAACTAAGAATCCATTCTGCCCTCCTTCACAAATGTAAATCAATTGCAAGGCTGCGTTGGAAGCAGTTGAAATGAGTCATAAAATAAGGGGCAGATGTGTTGTGCCTAACATGCATGTGCACATTCAGGCTCGCTTTTGCCAAGTAGCCCCTAAGAAGATCAGAAATCTTTTCCTGTGGATTAGGAGATAGCTTCAGTTGCCACTGAACTTAAATTCAAGGAATTGAAGCTGCTTACCTGTGTACAAGATGAGGAGTTCCTTGTGCGTCCTTGAATCTATGAAAGAAATCTTTCTATAATTTTTAAATGCTGGTGGCTCTTAGGTGTCTGAAATGAAGTGTTTAAGAATAGGTTTTTTGTCTGACTCTTAAAGCTTGGGTTTGTGTGGCTTAAAATACAAACTCAAACCAACTGATAGGCAAACCTCCTGTATCTCCTGTGTCAGTTGGTGGTGGATAATTGAGATTGCTGCCGACGAGCACTGGTGAACTGAACAAGCAGTTGCAGTGACCCATTTGCTACTGCTTCATCTTGACTGCCCTGCTTTCCAGTTTTTAGATGAATGACTTACACTGGTCTTGCGTGCTCAGCCTGACATCTGATGATGAAGCTCAATTTCATTCCTGACTAAAACTGAGTGTTTGTTGGCAATGGGTTTTTTTCCAGTGTGTCAGGTTTTGGGAGCAGTGGGAAATGTGGGATTGTAAACCCAGGAAACGCCGTATGAACACAGGGGAATAAAGATGCTTTTAACAGAAGGCTAAGAATGTAGAATGGGATGGATGAATAGTGCACAGTGTCAGCTTAAGGACAGAGGAACATCTTTGCATTCTTTATTCCAAGGGCTAATTTGAGAAAAATGGGTTACTGTTGTTTGCACATTAAGCTCTGCTGCCTGCAAACAATCACAGAAAGGTGCAAGCATGGGTCAGTTGTGTAATGACAGAGTTATACTGGCATTATCTGTATCCATATCATTATATTTTTTAACCACTGTGTTAGCTTTACAGAACAAAGGTTCTCCTGTTAAATGAAACATTGTGGTTGGATTTGCTGACTATGAGACCAAATAATACAAAGGCACAAAATTGGGCTAAACAGCAGGATCTGGCTCAATGCCCACCTGCCTTCCCACCCTTGGTTTCATGTCTCCTGATAAGCACATGCATGTCTTTGGGAAAATCCCTATAATCATGAAATAAATCTGTAGCCTCTCAACTTTCAAAAAGGGGAATTCCATGTGGGTTAGCAAATGAAGAATGATGTTGATGTGGAAGATGAGGTTTTCAGTTAGTATGCTTGCCTCAAAGTCTAGAGGGAAAAAATTTAAATGAGAGGTAATCTCAAAGTATTGCCTCTGGTTTTTATTTTGTATTGCAAATCTTTTAGAAAAACTTCACATATGCTTTCCTGACAGTAGCATTATTTATTGGTACAGTCTCTTGAAGTTCTTTCTAGGTGTACCTTTCAAGATGAAAATTCTGTTTTCAGCTGCTGATTTGGAATTGATTGTTGGATTAGACAGTTTGGGCTATGCTTTTAGGAAGATCAGTGCCTTTTTAAAAAATCCTGCTTACATGTAGAAATGTTACTTTAAGAACTTTGACTCATGGCAGCCTTATTTATCAGCCAAGGCATGCTGCTAAATGAACTGCATAGCTCAGTGTCTGGCAAGTAACCCTTCTCAAGGCATGCAGTGCCAGCTAGAAGCTTTAAGATACTCTTTTTTATGATTTTTTTTTTTTTTTTACAGAACACTGCCACATTTCTTAAGATCCCAGTATGTTAGACCAGTTAATTTTAACTTAGTGCTATGGTATGGCCATTTCTTTCTGTGTGCAGCAGAGCAACTGTGGAGTAATGGATAATGTGAGCCAACAAGTCTGAAAGTTCTGAGAACAACTTCAAAATATTTCTCAGGAAAGCACCCTTTAAATAGTATGACGTGAAATGTTTCCCCTTTAATAAGGTTGTTTATAATGGGTTTTGTTCAGATTATAGAATCTTCCTAAGTGTTCCTCCTAACTTTTAGTTAGCTTTGCTATGAATGTCCTTACAGAACTGGAAAAATGGTGTTCAGCATCAGCAAAGAAGCAAAACCAGCTGTGTATTTTTCCAGTGTGCAGATAAACTGAGATAAGGTTCAGATTATTTTAGCATTATCCCATGAATCTTGATAGTTCTTTAAAATAAATTAAACAAGACACTTCGTCTTAACTATTACACTATACAATAAATTGCAAGCCTTAATAATATGCAAAATAAAAAAGATGACAATAATAATACGAAGTAATAAGTAGTAATACAAAGTGAACTTCTGTTGAGCGCTTTGCAACCAAAGTGGTGTATGGAACCATCTATACTTTAAAGGAAAGTTTGAGAAGTTAATTTGCTGCCATGAGCATTGGACCAATTTGTGCAGAACTTAATCATTGTCCCAGTTCTGTACAGTCTTCCCCAGCATCTAATGAATTTATTTAAGTGGGATTTTGGCTGTAGGACAGCCTAGGGAAAGTGGGATCTTTCAAGAAAATGGTCTTGGTTTTGGAGCATGTTCTCCAGGGCAAATTTACAAAAGTCTTCTCCAGCATGCTATTTGTTGTTTAGAACTTCATTTCTCACAAAGGCGTTCATACGTTTAAGTGTCATTTTGGGTTATTTTTGAAAGAAGTAGCTAATTTTGTATAATATTTACTTTGGAGGTGTTCCCTGGACAATTCTTACCTTGAGGCAGCTACTCAAGAGTCAGTCAGTTTCTTCCTTCCCCTAAGACTCACGTGTACCTCAACTTGCATATTTAAGTTGTATCACACATTTTGTTTGTAGTATTTTTTGTTGTAGTACCCTACTGCAAAAAGCTTGTCTTTTTCTGGTAAAGCATGAGCTTTAATGTGTGTTAAGGTACAGAAAAAGTTACTGGTTCAGTCTGGATATGAGCATCTCATCAAGTTTAACAAACTGTAAAAGTACCAGAGTTGTGGGAAGAGGCGGGGTAATGTTTCAGCTGCAGTTTTGCTATTTTTATGCATAGGGGTGTATGAACGTGTAACCTTTGCTCACACTGGTTAATAAATACACTGGGAGTTACCATGTGTTGCAGGCAGCACTTTCTGATGCAAGAAGCAGCTCCCTTTCAGGAGTCAGTACAGTAGTTCAAGATATTAAGTAGGGTTTCAACCTTAAGCTTGTCCAGTGTGCCTGAAAGGTTTTGGCTTGCTGTATCTTTGCCAGCTTCCAGCCTTCTGTTTCTCTGATAGCAAAACCCTTTGCCCTCTCCCCTGAACTCTTGCTAATTATTCATGTAATGTGATGTTCCCTTCTAAAGCCTGCTGTGCATAAGTCCAGTACAATTAGTTCTTTATTCTCTCTTTGAAATTTGTACTAAAAATCAATATGATGATGCAGGAATGACTATCTGTAAAGGAATACAGGCACAAAGTTGGCTTTTAGAAAAGAAATTGTTCTGATTTGTATTTGCATTAATAAAAAATGAAGATGACGGAACGTACTTGAATATAATTTGGATCTGAATTTTTGATAGATCTTGAAAGATAATAGTGTCATAAATCCTAAATGTTCATAGAGTTTTATAGAGAGCGAGTGGGTTGTAAAGTCTCCTTGATTTGTTGAGTTCTTTTCTATCCTGAGATTAAGGAATCTGGTGCCAAATATCCCACCTTCCAAACTGGATGTCCTTCTGTCAAAGCTCATCTTAGATCTGTAGATCATTTTGTGTAGAGCATTGAACAGATACTATTGACACAAATAGAATCTGGCACCTTCCCATTATTTCAGGAAATTACTCTTTCCATCCAAAAATCCTCTTAAATGTTCATAATAAAGAACACAAAACCTAAGGATCTTAGATATTTCTTACCTGGATGTAGTTCTGAATTTGTTGCATTTCAGCAGCAGGAGAAATTGCACTAAAGTTTATTATCCTCTTCGGTTGACTTTCATGGCAATTTTCAATTTTTTAGTACATTAATTTGCGTGTTAATTTGAAATAAAGCTGGCAGTGTTAGCTTAAACTTAGCTCATTTAATTACTGAAATTTTGAGGGGGAGAGGAGGATTTAGCAGGCATCGTTTGCTGTCTGTTACTCTGTTTTTCATCCTTCCACTATTCCCAGTTTTTCTGGGCCAAGTGAACTATGTTCTTTCATGTTGTTCCCTGTAGAACTGACCAGACTTCTCCTTGAATATTTTTTTAAATTCTCATTCAGTATTTCTATTTTGCCTCTCTCTTGGAAGCTCTATGGTATTAGCACAAAGGGAAACACTATATCCATTTGTAAAATACAACTGTGCATAAATAGGAAAAATGTGTGTTGGGGGAGGAAAGAGTAGAAGCTTATAAGTGAAAGTGGCCATGTTGTGGAATGGTGAACTGCAGAAAACCTACATGACATTAATACACTTCTGTGCTGTTATCTGTTATTTCAAAAACAGGAACACCAGCAGTACAAGACTTCCTTATGCTGTGCTGGTTTATTGGGAGGCAGTTAAGTGCTGGTGTGGCATGGACTGGAATTGCTAACATTTCTTCCTGCACAACCAGTTGTTCTGTGGTGATACTGCAGTCAAGTAGGGAGCCTGCATGTTTTACGAGGACTGCATCAGAGACAAAGAGGGGGGTGAATAACATCAGGAAGCTGCTTTTCTTCTCATTTTTATTTTTTTTTAATTTCTAAGATGCAGCTGCAGATCAGTTTCTACCTTTAGCATCAGCTGAAATAATGACCTTAAGTGATTGCATTAACAGTTGTCCTTGATCCACTGCAAGGTACTTCTGCTTCTTGTGGCATAGCTGGTGATTGCTTGGTAAGCATCCTTTTTTTGAGAGAAAAAAGCTGACTAGCAAGAAATCTTTCACCGAAAAAACTACAAAAGCAATTGGCCCTGTTAACTAGGTGTGTTGGCAGAAAACAAAGTCTGCAAGTGTGCTCTTTGATCATTGTTAAAAACCTCTTGATTTACACAATCTGGGCAAAATGTCTTTTACTCCATAGACTTGGATGATCCCAGATAAGACAGCTGGATAAGCTGAACAAGTATATATGACCTGGTTCCAGGAATGAATTTTCTCATCTGAATTTAGGAAAGTTAGTACTTTTCTAAATGTACAGAAGTACCCTTCCCATTTTTTAGAATAGCATTTGTTGCTTTAAGACAGGTTAAGTTTACTGATGTGCAATGTTTCTACATATCATTAAATGCAGATGTATGTTTCTGTAATAAATTATGTTTTTTGGTGCTATCTTTTCAGGTCCTTAGTGAGCACAAGACAGGTTTTATGAGCACTTCAACAAAACAGAAGTACACAGCAGAAACTTTGACTCTGTACTAAATTTTATTGTACACAATTCTAAGTAGTATTTACTGGGAGGAGGGAAGAGGGATTTAGCCCCTGGGTTTGTGGTGATAAAGGCTGTGGCTAGGAAATTTGATTTTTAAGCTCTGAACTAGTTATCTGTGGTCTGCTGTTCTAAAACATCTGGTACTGTTAATCCTGGTGATTGCTATATATTTTTTAATCATCTTAGGTTTATATTGACTGTTACTGGGGGTTGAACATTGATTGTGCTAAAAGTTCATTAAAGGAACATGTGCAAGATGAGGATGCTTGGGAAGAAAGGAATAGAAGAGTCTGATTTAAAAGTCAAGAGTGCCAATATAAAAATGCACAGAAAAAGACAGAACACTGAGATTTTCTTCTCTCTGAAAAGATGCTGGATGAATCTTTTCAGGTAATAAATCACTTTCATGAAATGACTGTCATCTTACATTTGCCATTTACCATTCTTGGTATTTGCTAGAATATTTAATGAATCTGCTTGAAAATGGATAATTGAGAGAGACGGGAGAGACTCATCAGAGAGCTGTGTTTCTCTGTAAGGCTGTGAATTTGGCACTTTTTGAAAGCAGATGTTTAAATGTATGCAGATTCACACTGTGACAAAGCTCAGTGTTTTGAGCAAATAAAAAATTGGTACGTGTTTTCTCCACTTACCATGGGGTAGGGAAAAATAGAGGTTACAGTGTCACTTAGCCAAGTAGGATTTCTTCCTATTTATAATTCATGAGACATGTAATTGCAGAGGAAACGCCTATTGTTTTGATTCTTAAATCAAAAGAAAATACTGCCTTTCTTCAAGTCTGTGGAAATGGGTAGAGTAGCTCAAAGAGACATGAAATGTTTCCAGGGAATTGAAGAGGACTATCTGAGTGGGATGTACGGCCTCCTGGATAGCACAGGCCATGAGACTTCTTCACTGGGCTTCTCTATAGAGCTCTTCAGTGTTTATGAGGTATGGCATTTCTTTGAGAGAAGCTCATTCTTACTTAATAACTTACTTCTACAGTGCTTGAGCATATTAATGTAAGTCTATAAAGGAGAGAGAAATCGTACTGCCAGCTGAGTCATCTTCATGCAATGCTGGCTGCTGAAAGACTCATGTTCTGGGGACAGATGCATTCATCTGCTGTTGGTTCTTTTTAGGAACACTGGACCAGTTCACTGTCATGGACCACTTTTGTATCAGGACCTCTCTGCCATTCTTGTTCTCAATCCTGCCTTTCTGCTCCCTCTTCTCTTTTCTGTTGGAGACTCAAATCACTGCCTGAGCTGCACTAATGCTTCTGGATGGAAGAAATGCTGCATCCAGTTTGTCTGCTTGCATTCTTCCAAGGCCTTATCCATTCCAGCTCCCATGTAATCCTCTTGGACTCCAGCTCTGGTGCTCTGTGGGAGAAACAGCATTCAGATTTGCAGGGGTCTTTGAAGAACAGTGTGAAAATGTCGGCTGTAATAGGATTTTGGCTACAAGCACCTGCTGTTTGTGTAGACAGTTGAATTTTTTCTTTGTTCTCCTCTGTTAGCATTATGGAGATAACACTTGAATCTTTTTTTCTACCATCTTGTGTTTTAGATACAGCTACAGTTGTCTGTAAGTGATGTAAGGAAAATGCTGTATCGGTGCTACGTATTTCACATTTAATGGCTTGCCAGCTGTATCAAATAATCATAGCAAAACCAATTCATTTAATGCTGCTAATATTTGAAAATGTGAAGTTCTTAGTAAAACCTGTAGATGAAATAGCTTTTACTTAGAGATTGAAACATAAACAAGATTACAATAAACAGATGAAAGAGAATGCAAACAGAAGGCAAGAATGGAAAGAAACCCAAACAACAAACAAACTGCGAAACAGAAACCCCCCACACAAAAGAAAATAGTTAGTTGCATTCAAACAGTGGTGGGATTCATTACCTGAGCAGTTCAAGGCCCAAGATCTATAGATACCAGTTTCTGAGTGCTCTGCTTTGAATTTTTTCACCTAATCTTCCAAATATTAGTCTCCAACGTATTAATTCCAGCATGAGCAAACCATTTAATGCTGCTACAGCATCCAGGCAACTAACTGCCTTCAGCAGAATTTACATATATGCTTCTTGTTTTGGATCCTTAGGTCAGGAATACCTTTTTTATGAGTTACAGTGTGTGTGACTAACCAGCTGTGCAAACCTTCTGGTGTGACGTTTTTGCGTGAGCTTTGCAGTTTGATCCATTAGATTGGTCTTGTTTCATCCTATGCTTATACAGTGATAACTATTTTCAGCTAATACACTGTGTGGTACACTGAAAGAAAAGGGCATTTCTTTCTGTCTTGACTGTCCTGGTTTGTGCGCTGGAGCAGTTGTTCCCTGCTTTATGAGCAGCTGGGCTGTAGCGGGTGGAAGGGGAGAAATGTCAGAGATGGGTGGAACAGGCAGCAGCTCTGGTCAAAAGCCACTGTGCTCCTCCCATAAATAATCCCAGCTCATGAGTCAGAGGCTTAGGCCTTGCATAGGTGCAGCTCATGGCAATTAGTGCCACAGCAGGGTGGCCTCACCTGGTGGTGCTTCTGGTGTGTAGGGGTAAGGGAAATACATCAGGAAGTTGGAGTTTGATGTGAAGAGTCCTGGCAAGAGCAGTGCTTGAGAGAGGTGCCAGAGGGGCTTCAATGAACAGATGGAAATGCTGGAAAAAGAATAATACAGTGCTTCTGAACAAAAATGCTTTGAGAACTGTGGAAGAGCCACAAGATTGTTTCCTCCAGGCTTGTAAACCCTCAGTTCCCCAGTGCTGAGCCAAGGCTGGTGAGGAGGGTTATGTGATGGGCTTGGGAGGTGAGCCAAAATGCATTGGCTCACTGTGAAATTTCAGCCTCAGGAGTAATGCAAGGCTCTCCAGTTTGGAAGTAGCTGAAATCGAAGAAACAGCTATGAAGGCACAAAACTTGTGGGAATGAATAATCAGTATTAGTACTTGTACTCAGGTTTGCTTAATGTCTCCTAGGGAATCAGTTTCTGTGTTAGTTGACACATACTTGTTTTAACTGAAGTGCATGGATATCATCAAGTGTTTCTTGGTTTTGATAACAGCCCTTATTAGGAGCACAATTTTAGGAAGTAGTTTACATTATTTTTCAGGTTTTGAGTGTAGGATGCCCAGTGTGAAAGTGCAGGCTTTTTGCAACAGTAAAAACATGGTTGAAATTTTAATGTCACATCAAGTGTTGTGAGGAGTATACTCATCTGTCTTCCCTCTGCTGTATTAGAACATAAGATATGTGTGCAGTTGAAGTAAAAATAACCCAGCAGGAGAGAGATGAGATGAGATAGACAGTGAGGGTGAAGATAATGGATTCCTTCAGAAGATACTACAGACTGAGCTTCTCTGTGAAAGTAGCTGAATTTTTTCTGCTCTCTGTTTATTTAAATGTACTTCAGAGAATGACTGTATAGGTTTTGTACACTGCTTGCAGTAAAGAGTACATACTAGAATGTAGCTGACTGAGTTTTTGTGAATTATTGATGCTGTGGTCATAAAGATGGTTCTCAGTGGCCAGCAAAAGTTTCCAGTCTTCTGTATTCCAGGTTTATTTGCTACACAGCATCTTAATGCAAAATACTTCATTAAAGTTAACTCCAGTGCTCTATTTTTAAGATAACTGGAGTAAAAAATTCATTTTGTATGCCATTTACCTGTTGTGTCTTGGGACTAAATGGTGTGAATCAAGATTGCTCTAAGAAAGCACTTTGCAAGAAGCAAGAAACTATTATGAGTAGAGAGCTCCCACATTTGTTCAAAACTATAATCTTGTGCCAGGGCTGACTGCAGAACCCCAGAGGATTTTTAAGGGTGCTAAAGCAAAGAAAGTTGGGGGCAGTGGGAATTGTTTGAATATATCTATGTTTAGATCCTATTTCCCTAGCTTCTTGTATTTCAACTTACAGTGGGTTTGGTTTGTATTTGCCCCTGTGATTAGAGAAATAAAACAACCCCCCAACATTTAGAGGGGATTATTTAGGAATTAATTTAGGAAGGTGCTCACTCCCTCTCATTGCATGAGTGTGCACTGAGTTTGGAGTGTTATTCTCCTTTTGTCATAAAGCAGTGGAATGGTGAAGGTAGGAGTTCAACAGATGGCTCAGCCACATCATTGCTCGTTTGTCTTGGATGTTTTACGAGAGTCCCTTTTGCTTCTCAGTGGCCTTCTTGCTTTCACTCAGTATGAAAGAATTAATGCTTGTAGGGGCTAAGTTATTCTATTACATCAGCATGCCTGTGGCACAAGTTCCAGCTTAAATTTCAGTGCACATTTAATGAAAACTCTGTTTCCTGCTTCCCTGCTATCTAGGGAAATAAAAACCCAAACAACCGAACAAAAAAAAACCCAACAAACTCTCAGGCAGGCAGAAGCAACTGCTCCAAATCTGTTTGTTGTTTATACATAAAACTGCTAGTTCATGTGGTAGACAAATGAGCAATCTATCATCTACCAAAATCAGTATCCTGGGTTATTGTGGTGCTGAAAAGTCATGTTATAAATACAGTTGAAGTTCCTCAGTACAAGAGAAAACAAAGGAGGTTTTACTTCTTAGTTCCTTAAAACAAATACATCTGCAAACACAGACTGCCTATTTTTTGCCTGGGGGAAAAGGAACTTCCTTGTAATGGTGAAGCTGGGGGGAGAAAAAAAAAAAGGAGGGGAGTGGATTTACTGTTCAAGAGCACTTGGTTTGGCTCTGAGTCCTGAGCAGTTTAACTTTAGTTAGAGAAGGTGTTTCCCACTTCAAAACGTGACATCTTCAGGAGCCTATATTTGAGGCAGATGAACAACAGGTAACTTAAGGCTGTATTTGAAAAAGGAGCATTTTTTTAGACAAACTAGCATTATTTGGATTAAAAAAGAAGTCATACACATGTCACCTGAAAGCTACTCAATGCAGATTAGCATAATTCAGTTAATTTAAAATGTAATCTCATTACAGTTTGTAGTGGGGAATGCCATGAAATACCACTTTACCTACCCTGGTTGTTCAGGGCAAACTTGCAGTGGCTTCACCACTCAGCAGTGTGTAGATCCCTGTTTTTGTCATGGATGCTTGAGCTCTCCCATGATATTCAATATCTCCAGTGATACCCAATATTCTTGTCAGGACTTGTCTGTGAGCACAGTTCTCGGTGTTTGATAACAGACTGCTGATTGTCACAGGACAGCAGTCAAGAACCAGTTGCAGGGATTTCATGCTTTGGTATAATTAAGTTACTGCAGGGCAAATGATCACCCTCAGAAGCACCTAGAAGTTGCTTCCACTTGATCCATTTATTATTTATATGAAAAGAGGAGCTGGTACATCACTGGATTAGCATTACAGTCACAGAGTCCAGCAAGCCTGTAGTAGTGTGGTATTTGCTAATAACTTCCAAAATTGCCTTTAGGAGGGCATTTTCAAGAATCATAGGTTCATTCTGTAATTCCACTGTCACTTAGCTTATATTGGTTAGCACTGGGGTTTCCCCATAGCATAACCAAATGACTCTCTGGTGTGGTAGTAAAAGTAATAGTGATATAAAACTGTGGTGGATTCCTTGATTAAGTTTCTCTGTCAGCCATTTAAATTATTTTGAGAGTGAGCACATTTGTGGAATTACTTATCTGCTCCTGTGACAGTGTGCAGGAACATATGCCAGAAAAATTGGTCTCTCTTTTTTGCAGCTTCATAAGCCAGAGTACAACCCGGTTTTGGCTCTTAGCACCATGGAAACGTGAAGTGAGAGTGTGATGTACCTGAACTTGAATTGCATAGTACTTGTAGGCCTGGAGAGGAATAAGGTAGAGAAGGAGGAAATCTCATGATTTAAAGCGTCAGTGTCAGTAAAACAGTGAAGAATTTTAGACCGATGTTTGTGTGGATTCAAAGAAACTGGCACAGGGATACTTGCTGTGTGCCAGGGTTTCCTGGGAGTCTTGAAATCTGATTTTTCTCATTTGACATTTCTCATTTTATGGTTAACTCAAAAAATCCTTAATCTAATGCCTTCCTCTCAATTTAGTGTTGGCATTTAGACTGAAAATCTGCTGTAATTTCTCTGGTGTTTTGGCTGACGTGCTGGAGTGGTACTTGCTGAAGCACAATGCAAAATTCTGTGTTTTGTTCTGATATTGTCAATTTCTTTCAATAATCATTATTGACTGAGTTGCTAGTGTTGATGTATTTTAATGTAAAAGTCACACAACATAAAATTATAGTCAAGATATGCAGTCTGCATGTGTGATTTATTTAATTGTGGATTTTTGTTTTTCTTTCTACCCCCAAAATTAGAATTTTAGATTCATACAGGATTAAATAGCCACTTATTTCTGAAAATGTACATTGGATATCTTATGGAAGTGTATAATGATGCTGGACAATATCTATCAGTGGTTCTTAACAAGTGATGTAACTTTCTCTGGATTATTAAACTTAGAGATAATGCATTTTGAAAAGATGATGAGTTGTATGTTGTGACAAATGGGTTTGTGTAAACAGAAACTTGAATAGCTTATGAAGAGCTGAGCACATGTATATTCTAGTAAAGGTACTCTAGAAGTCATTATTTCCTCCAAATTGTGGCATGATTTGTCTCATTCGTGATATATGCTGGTTTTTCTTCGTGTCTTGAAAATGATTTATTTCATTGGTGTTTGCTGGAGAGGGGAGTGCCCAGTTTCAGCCTCAGTCCCCTTGTGAGAATGCAGGAGCTGATTACCTCATTTTCCTGGCCTTGTAAATTTATGTACTTTATGTGTTGTAAGGAAGAACTCGCCCATCAGTTGCTGCCTTAGTTTAGTAGCAGTTAAACACTAGGTCTCAACAGCATTATGGAATGGGGTTTGTGCCATCAAAATGCTCTGCATAGACAGTTTCTGTGGCCATTCTTGAAAACTAATTTGTTGCTGAATACATGCTGCTCTCTATGCTTTCCAGTTCAGGTAAGGGATAATGGGACAGCAAATACAAAAATTCAAACTGAAAATGCAAGGTGAGGTTAACTTTATGGATTCAGTAAGGCTGAAAAAAGGACTGGCCTCCTTAATGAATATGTATTTGGCACCTTTGAGGACTGGCACAGATGCTGATGCTTTGGCCATGAACGTTGCAGGGCTTCAGCTGTGACATGTCTGGAGTCCCTGCAGCAGCATTCCACTGGCACTCTCCACTGAGCAAGGAGAGAGTAAAAATAGCAATGGTAAACTTTCCAGCTCTATGGCTCAAAGCTGGAGCCTTGTGGGGAGGAGGGATTCAGTATCTTAGGCTCATAATTAAAGATGCTTTGAGATAATACATAGTTTGCACATAGTGCTGTCAGCCAGAAAGTATGAGGTACTTTGCATGGCAGTGGGTGCCATCATCGCTGTTGTATGAGGAAATTGAGGAGGGACATGGCCCAAGCCATGCAGCCCAGCAGGTGAACCAGAAGTAGCTGTCTCATCCTCTGCTGTGCTCTGTGTCAGCAATATTCCCAGTCTTCTGTATCCCACTGATCTGCTGGCGTCACTGAGGTCTCTCATTACGCTGTGAAGGAATAAGTAGAAGAGTCTGGAGTGTGGGTTCTTAATAACCAGCTTCTGTGCATGTAGTTCATGGAGAGACTAGAATTGTCTGTAAACCTCATTTGTATTAACTGAGGCAGTAACATGGGTAAAAAAACTCCAAACTACTGTTACTATAGACTGTGGAGTGTTTTGGGGCCTTAGCTAGACCTGGCCTGAAGCTCTAGGTACAGAGAGCTGTACTGCTTATGAAGGTTGCTGGGGGGTTTTCTGCACAAATAAATGTAATCTGTATGCCACAGAGAGTACTTGTGGGTTATTGAGAGTGGAATAGGCTGGAGAGCTTTGAGCTTTGCCACCTGGAAGTATTTGTGGGTAAAGGGGAGCAGAAATGTTTGCATCATTTATACAGCAGTAGCTGCAGTTGTCAGTAATGGAGTTCCCTCTGGGGAAAAAAGCATGCCTGCCCTTTTTTCTTCTTTTATTTCCCCCTTTGTCAAATCAGGGTTTTGCATATGTCCATGGTAACTGAGATGTTTCCTGCTTTGGCTTTGCTGAAGGCTGGTTTCCATACTGTGGTGTTGCCCTGCTTGTTTAGAACTCTCTCATGGGCTCCACAGGAGGAGTGTCCAAGCATATCCAGAAATTTTACTTGGCTCTCCTGCTCTGTCGGATGGAGCTCTGTTTCCACAGAGACCAAAGCTTGTGTGTTTCAGGGAAGTTATTTTTAGGAGCTGCTGTTTAGCTGGTGGAAAGACTTTCTTCCTTAATAGGAGAGCAGACTGTAACAGGATTCCTCTTTTTCCAGACTGTCTTTTGCCTTTTTCTACCGTACTGTTTCCCTTTTTCTGTGTCACCCAGTTTCCCGTTCATTGCCGCCTTCTTACCCATGTCTGCGCTTCCTCCCTTCTCTTTCACTTTCTGTATCTCTGTTCCTATTGTGCAAGGATCTGATACAAGGAAGTTTGCAGAAAGTGAGGGAGGGACCCGGCCTCTGCTTTAAGAATGTTGGGTTTTAAAGATAAAGCCCCCAGGTGAGTTTGTACCTGGGCTGAGCTGTGCTTGCTGAGTCACCACTGGGCAGTGTTTTTGAGGGTGCAGAGGATCACGGAGCCAAGCCCTGGCCCTCAGCTCCAAGGACTTTGCACAGCTCACTTATTAATGGCCTTCGCTCATGAGTTGTCCTGTGTCCTTTGGCCTCACAATAAATAAATATTACATGTAGCTGTTTCCGCTGATGTTTGCGGTAAGCTCGATGTCTTGTCTGCTGAGTGATGACCTGATGGTAAAGGGCTTAAAAAGATAAATCTGTTACAGTAACGCTTCCTTCTTGGAAAGGGGAAGTGTCCCTAAATAAAACAGGCCCAGAGATTCTTTTAGTTGTCAGTCAGTAGCAGTGTAAAGCAGAAAAGACATTTGCTCTAATAGGCTAAGAGTGCACTAACTCAGTGTCCTAATACCCTTTTACAGTTATTAATTTTGTCCAAATTGTCACATTGCCTTTCTTTGGAGTTAGATATTGAATAGTTGTGGTGATGAAGAGCTACTCTAAGTTTAGACATATCTCTGGGCTTTTTAAATGATGCTGTAGACTGTATCTGAGTTTAACTGGCATACTATGAAACAGATTTTTCTCTGGTGTACCTATTGCCCCAATAGCAAGGTACTCCCCTTACAACATGAGATGTTTTCAGAAGCAAGCTAACATCAAAAGGAGTGAGTCTAAAGCCAGATCAGTGTTGAAGAAGATTGCCATACTAAGGCAATTGGATGTGTTGAATTCTCTGGCCACCCTGTGCTGTCCTATTATCCTCTGATTCTAATTCGAACATCTGTTTCCACATTCTGCTTATACTGTAAACCTTTTAGAAAGGGAATTTCACATTTATCATGATACCGCAGTTCAGGATGACATTGCAGAACCTGCCAGCATTAATGTCGTTCCACGCCCACTGAAGTGCCATGTAGATGATCACGTTCCAGTCCTGTTTTCTTGTATGTCCCTGATGCTGATGCATTTCTGCCCGTCTTTAATATCATGCAACAGCTGGCAGATAGACTGGATGCATGCCTCCAGCCCTCCCCACCCAGCAGCTGGAACAGGCTGTGAGGACCAGACTTTGTTCCAAGGTCCTGTTAACCAAGCCAGCCAGGCCCTGCTGTGTGCTGGACCATATCTAACACTAAGGGAGAAAAAAGTCTGCTAAAAGAGCTGCACAACATCTCTTCAAAAGCACCAGGCTGTGGCTGTGGTGACAGACTGCCAGCATGAGCTGCTGCTTGGTTACCAAGAGGATAAAATTTTACTCCAAAGAGATATTTTTATACAGTTGCTTATTCATATAACAGAAGATGCCAAAAGCACCCTTACGCTCAGCTGTACAAAAATATTAAGAAAATTTCAGTTTCACAGGGGCTACAGTCCAGTCTAGTTATACTTCATCATAAAAAGAGGCAATCTTGACAGCCTGTAATTGGACGATTATTACTGGATTATTCTTAATTTTAATTATTAATTGATCTTTCTTCCATTGTAATTTTCTCTTTTGCGCATACCAAATCATTTAGCTGCTTGCAAGTCAAGTACTCTCCAGGCGTGCTGTACACCTTGCAAGCAGCTATGCAAGGAAATTGAAACCTTTCAGGTGTACATGGGGTACAGCCTGAACTGCAGGGCTTGATTTTCATTGTCACAGCAGTGACCACAGGACTGTAGATGGTGTAGGCTGTCCAAAAGACAGGTTTTACACAAATAATTTTCTACTAGATACATGTTCTCTTCTGCATTCAATTATACAGCTTGCAATGAGAGGTGGAGTTACAGAGAGAAGTATTCTGGGTAAATACTTTATAATTGAGTAACAGCTTTGATTTGCAGCTTTCCTAACAAGTTGTGGTGGGCAAATACTCTTCACTTCTTCCTATCCACTGTCACCTCCTCCTGTGCCCCTTCCAAATTCCTTTCTATTTTGCATACTTTAAATGAAAACTGAATTAGTCTCTTTCTCAGCTTTTTTTGCAGTGTGAAGCAACGCACAGGCTGGGACAGTTTTATAGACTGGATTGAAATGTTGGGGAGCCTATGAACTCCCTATGAACCCTGCATTTTATGGAATGATGTATTTTTATAGTTACAAAATAAACTTGACACGTTTTGAACTGGAAAAGAAAAATGAGGAATATTTTATACTGATCAGAATCTGGAAAAATGAACAGACCTGTTGTCTTTGGTGTCACTAGCAAGGCAGTTTTGTCTTTTTATTCCAACTACATGGAATGAAAGGTGGGCAGAGGAGTAACTGTCTTGTTTAATGGTGGAAGGGCTGTTAGCCTCTAGGACATCCAGCTGAAATTCCTGAGAGTGACTCTGGATGGGGGGGGAAAGTCTCATTTATAATTTGCTGTGCTGTGGAGTGAACGACAAGAGGTGTTCTGAAGAAGGTGAAAATTAATGACCAAACTGCCATTCCTTCTTTGAGGATAGCTCTCTTCAGCCTGTGTAATGTTTGGGTTGTTTGCTTTGCTGGACTGTTTTGAAATTTAAACTTGTAAGTTCATGTCTCCTAGCAATAAAGACCCACAAAGGATAGGAGGGATGCTTTGGGTTTTATCCTCTACTTTTGTTTGGTTGGTTTGGTTTTTGCATCTGTGATGTGAAATGTGTTTTGGCCTTTTTTTTTTTCTTTTTTTTTTTTTTAAAGGGATCTTTCTTTTCTCTGCAGGTATGGTGTTAGTCCTGAGAACATTATCCTGTATGGTCAGAGCATTGGTACTGTCCCTACAGTAGACCTGGCATCTCGGTACGAGTGCGCAGCAGTGATCCTCCATTCTCCCCTGATGTCTGGATTACGGGTAGCTTTTCCTGACACCAGGAAAACCTACTGCTTTGATGCTTTCCCAAGGTATGTATCAGTGCTGCAAGGGGGGGTTCCTATAGTCACCCATGCTCTGTAGGTGTTTAAAAGGGACTGGTGGTGTAAGTAGATACCGAGACTTGTATTTGTTCTCCCTGGTGGAGATCTTGTAGGACCCTGATTTTGTGACCAAAACAAAGTCCCTGTCCTGTCTTTTAGAAGATTTTAAGCTTGTTTTGGGAAGCTCTAGAAAGCTATATACAACTGGTTTTAAGACAAAACGTTTGCTTTTATAGTGCAATTTTCACTGGAAAAGCAATTGCAACAGACTTAAGAGTACCCAAGTATTTGGGTGTGGGAGAGGTCATGGGAAGAGGAGATATTTTAGGAATCTTTTAGAACTTCTCATTTGATCCAGTTTACGTTATGGGAGAGTATGAGAGGGGAAGCCAGTCTCTCGATAGGAGGGCAGGGGGAAGCACAGGTAAAAAGCGTAGTGGTCCATGGAAGGGAGAAGATAAAACACACACTGAAGTCTTGGGCAAAACTTGGCTTTGCTTCAGAAGTCATGCTTGTGATAAGTATAGTAAGGAATATTCATTGCATTTCTTATGTTTGTTTTATTTTGGTTACAACAGATTAAATTTAGCAGCTGTGGGAGGCTGTAGGTATGAATCTGTATGCCAGAACAGCTAGAAGGAATGGTGATGAAGTAGTAGTGGCTCTCCCAGTCCCCATGTTTAGAATCCTTTGAAATAGATTATTAGTTAATTAATTAACTTGTTGGAGGTGCAGACTGAATTTGAAGCACTTACACTCCAGCTCATTCATCATCCTCAAAGCTGAAATCCAATATTTACAAATGCTTCTGCGAGAGAGGAAAAAACAAAGCCTTAAACATAGCTCTGATTACAGAAGTAACAGTGATTAGCTGTTACCAGCCAAATCAAATAATAGTTTAAAAAAGACAAGTGGGAAGGGGAACAGTGACAGCAGATGTGCTGTAGCACTTGAGTATTTTGTTCTTGCCCTACTGAGCTGTTCATTGCTGTCACTCTGACTTCCCTGGTACTGGGAGCAGTGAAAATAAACAGCAGTGCACTTTATGAATGTGTGCAGCTCAACTGTCTGTCTTCACAGTGGGAAACAAAACAGTTCTGTGTGCACCTACAGTGAGTTGCTATTATGTTCGTTTTATGTTGGGGACTCCATGAGAATTTGGTCTCTAGATTCTTCTAGCTGCAGAGCTGTGTGGCTGAGAATACTAAGTAAGGCTAATGTGCAGTTTAAATACTGCTTTATGAGTTGCTGAGTTGGCAATGGGACGCCTTCCAATTTTCTGCAAAATATAAATGTTATCTGGCTTAATGGTCTGTGAATATATGGGAAAAAAAATGGTTTCATTATATGAATACTGAAGTGAAAGGGCTTTCCTACAATAAATGAGAACTTAGTGTCTAGCCACAAAAATCATGCATGAACATCTCTGTAGCTGTATGTAGCTGATAGGTCTGTCACAGCAGACCTTTCAAGGGCTTGAAACTTCAGTTTATATAGCATGTGGATTATAAAGTATTTACATTTGGCTATGATACTAATTTTGGGATGAAAATGGGGAAGAACAAAATTTGTGTTATTCTGATACCTCTTTTATATTGGGATTTTTTTTTCATTCATCATAGTTGCACACAGCTGAAGTTTCAGGCAGGAAAAGTGAAATAGGCTGCATTTTAATTTTAAATAGCACCTTAAATGGCATGAAACCTGTGGGGTTTTTTGAGAGATACAGAGAGAGAGACAGAAATGTGTTTACACTCAGCTGTTCACTGGAATACCAGTGGCAGTTCTCTAGAATACTAAATGCTGAGGTTTGTAACTGTGAGGCTTAGTGCTTCAGTTTACATCTTTCTAGTTAACTTTATATTTTCGTAAAACTTTCTTGAACCTGTTTTTAAGTCAGGGTATGCTGGCATCTGTATTTTTTAAATCATTTTAAGCAGTCTTGGTCATTTAGTAAAATCAATGGTCACGCCAAAATTGCATGCCTGCTTGTTCTTCAGGAGCAGGAAAATCCAAACACCTTTTATTAGCTACCATGAAGAAATAGATTTGTCCTCCCACCAAATCGAGTGTTACCAAAACTCATTTTTCCACATTCCTCCATTTGTTGATGGAAGTGGAGCTGGTAGGAAGCTGAGAGTTCATTAGGACAGGGTGTCTGTACCCAGATTTGGAATCACTGGTAACTACCAGCGTGAAATGGCTGTCTGGAAATAAAAGCTGTCGCCTGCATGAGGAGAGTCAGGGAAAGCTGCTGTTCACTGCTTGCAAGTTCATGTGCTACCAGGGTGCTTCATAACTGGGGTTTGCTGGCCTGACCTCTTAGGTGGGAAGGTGCCTTTGTCACTCTTCCCTTCCCTCAGAACCCATTTTTCTCTGACAGGTAGTCTCAAGCTATATTGGTGTGCTACGGGTAGCTGGGCAAAAGGAAAAACGTTGCTCTAAGGCCACTTTGCAGTCACAGCTGGCAAAGAGGCTGATTCCATAAAGTAAAATCCTGTGTGATTTCTGTGGTTTGCAGTTAAATATCCCTGTGTAATGCTCTTCTCCCAGTTTTCTATTTCATTGTTTGAACTTAAACAATCAGTATTTAGATTGATTTCCTTTAGCTGAATCTGCCTAATTTGGGGGTTTAAAGACAGGTTCAAGCTCCATGAGCCAAGGTTTTTTTTTTTTTGGTTTGTTTGTTAATGAAATCTTGCAACTGGAATGTAGTTAATTAGTTCCTAAGCTGTTAAATTGGAAGGTGATAATATGTCATTTGAGAAGAGTCCATGCATGTAGAATGTCCCAGGGAATCTTACTTGCCTCACAGTGCTTTGGGTGATGGATACAGTCACTATTTTGGTGGGGGTTTTTGGGTGCCAAACTTTATTTGCATGCTGCCCACTCAAACTTGTTGTTAGCACTGGTGGGATGGTGGTGATGGCAATGCAGGCTCCTTTTTGTAGTTTTTTTTTGGGAATGAGCCTTGTCTCATATCAGTTGTGCACAATTCCAATGGTCTGCAGCCATTTAAAAACATGCAGTGTTAACTGGGTTGTGTCAATAGTTAAGCTTGCTTTCTGTAATGTTATGAAACAGAAACCCCCAAGCTGAGCTGTGTCTTTCTTTTCCTTCCCCCAGCATTGACAAGATCTCTAAAGTGACCTCTCCTGTGCTGGTCATCCACGGTACTGAAGATGAGGTGATCGATTTCTCCCATGGCCTGGCCATGTACGAGCGATGTCCACGAGCAGTGGAGCCCCTCTGGGTGGAAGGGGCTGGGCATAATGACATAGAGCTTTATGCACAGTACTTAGAGAGACTAAAACAGTTCATATCTCATGAACTTCCCAACTCCTGAAGAAGCCTACCTGATTTTACCTCAGTTACTGTGAACGGAAGAAATTACCTGTTTTTGCACATGCTTTAACTGGATAGCTGTAATAGCTTTATACTATGAAGAAATACCCTGTCTTGAGGGTGTTCTAATCAAACATCTGATGAAATTTGTCTTTTATATCTGGAAATGATTCTACTAATGCACACAAATATGGTCAACTACTGTAATTCCAACAATTTTTAGCTTCATTGCCCTGAAGGAAGTGGGAATCCTAGCTGCTTTATGGGGACACTTTTTACCTAGTGCTGTATTAATCGAAGATCAGTTTTCTCTGTCTCACTTCAGCTCATTTATAATTCTGTCCTACAAAGACTTTTTCCCCACCGTGTTCTCAGTGTGGGGAACACAACTGTTACGAGCTACAGCTTGTTCTGAACAATCATGGGTTCAATCTAAGGGAGTACTTTCTCTGTGCAGTTTCTAGCTGTGGTATTGTAACTGGAAAGTTATTGTGATGAAGTTCCCCCTCCTCCCTTCTAGTGTTCTTTTGTTAACTTACTGATCTTCCCAAGTGAATTATTTAAATATACTTTTACCTGAAAATAAACAAACTACTATATGGGGCTAAACTCTGTAATGACCTCTCCATTACGTGTATAAACATAACTGGAATATTCTTAAAGGATCTAGGGACAAAACTGCTTTTGTTTAAAAATAAATGTGTAAATTTACTACTAGAAAACTCATTTTAATATTCAGATTGTCTGAATAATAGCCATAACAGACATTTCCTTCTGTAAAGCATTCCTGTAGACTTTTTAAAAGTACTGTACATATTTGAATTTACATTGTGCATAGATTCTTAATTGGTAGTTTTAATTTAAGTCTAGTTACAATAAACTGCAAAATTCTGGTTTGTATATGATTGAATACATTTTGTTAAAATATGTTTTTATCCCTATATTATTTTGCTATTAAAGTTTTATAAAGTTTCCAGGACAAAAAAAAAAAAAATTTACACATTTATGTTTTGATGAATTATGTAACTAAATTTTCATTGAGCTGATCTTTTTAGTTTAGAAGTAATTTGATTCTTTGACACTGGAATCGCACAGATTATGCATCAGAAATGCAAAACACTTAAAAATTGTTACACTACTAGCATAGGTCTAATTTTTCCAAATTTAAAGGCCTTAAATGTACTGTAAGCCTCAGATTGTTGTATAAATTGATCGCGATTGATTGCAGTTTGTGTCCTGTTGCTAGAAAGCAACACAGTGATTGTAATGGAATAAAGGATGCATGGATTAGAGCTTGCTCAAGTTTGGAATCTTATTTGGTGCATAATTTTCATAAGTGAGGAAAGTGTAAAAACAGATTTCTTGGTAGAGTAACCTGGGTATGTAACTGAAATATGAAGAGGTTATGTTTAAGTGGTGTTCAGCTGGTTCTAAGTAATGAAAAATTATGATTCACTGCCTGGAAGAAATATTTGAACATAGTTATTATGAATTCTTATAACAGGCCTGCAGTTAATTTTCTGTGCTGCAAGTGTGTGTTGTCTTTGATTATTGCCTTGCCCCTGTTAGTGCAAAAGGGGAAAAACTTGTCTTTTCACTTTCAGAGACATGAGGACATGCGTCCTGATCCACATCACCTGGGTGCTTAGACTCTGGATCTGGGCATCTGTACTGTCTAATTGTGACTTTTAACTGTCCCCCAGCAGTTCTCTGGTGACTCTTCCAGCCAAAATTGTCAGGTTTTGCCTAATCACGACCTCAAGCTCAGCACTTCCCTCCTGTATTTTAAATAAATAGGCAGATACTTGTCTGACTTTGTATATATTTATTGTACCTTCGGAAATCCACAGTGGCTTTCTTCCATTCCTACCTGTGTTCTCCCTGGGACTGTAGCCCTGTGGAAACCAAGCTGCTGTGTGTGGTACAGGTATTCAAGGTAATGTTGGAAGGGTCAGCCTGTCCATGGAGTGACTTGGGGGATTTTTACCTAATGAGCTCTGGTTTTTGGTACCCACATTGATCTTTGTGTTGCTCTGAAACTTCAGAAAGTTTCTTCTCCTCATGACCCCTTGTAGCTACCCTTTTACTTTAACAGACTGATACTTCTAACCTTTTCCCTATAAATCAATTTTTTGATTACTACTTTTCCAAGTCCTCCAGTCATTTTGTGACTTGTCTTTGCATTTGGATTTGTTTTTTGCCAGTATTCCTCTGTTAATGAGAACCCTGAATATGAATTCAGCATTGTTATTTATGTCCCGTGGTCTCAGCACTTGCAGCCCCAGTTCATGGTGTTCTGACTGAACATGGATTTCCGCTTGTACTGTCTTTTATTTGCCTGAATTCCTGCTTAACTAATTCTCAGAGGGGCCTCCCTCTTCTGGCTTCTGCATTGTCTGGTTTGGTTTGTGAAGTTCATCTGCATTAAACTAACACAGGTGTTTTGCTCTTAATTAAAACGTTAATGACCTATCATTGATCCACCGGTATGGATCATCTTCCCTCTCTTTTAATTCAGTAATTTGTTAACCTGTTTGTTCCCTTAAATAGTTTTCCTTGTAGCCCTGTTCTCATCCAATAGTTCTTAAGTGAATTCTGAAATTTTTATGATTTTCTGATGTGTGCTCTGTATAAAATAAATGCTAATAGTGAGCTGCTTTGCATTATAAACTTGTGTCAAAGTTTCAGGCATTTCAAAATACTGCTGGTCAACCTGCGAACTGTTAGTTGAAAAAATGTGGCCAATTTGTGAAGATGCAGTTTCATCCATGACAGTGGATTTCAGGTCCTCATTTTTTTAATGGAAAAAAATTTTTTTGATTTTTTTCCCCCAATATTTTAATTTTTAAATTATAGGAAAGGGGATGATGCGAAGTTATGAAAAACAAATTTGGGCTGAAAAAATAGTCTGTTCCAGCAAACTGCTAACATTCTGTAATTTAAATGTATAATGTGGGCCTTTACAAGAACTTGTAATGCATATTTTAGTGCTATCAAGGTGTCACTGTAAAAATGGCTCTGTGTGCCTGGATAAATTATGCAACGGGTCTCCCGAAGGTGTGAGTGATCACTAACATTTTGTTGTTGATGGGGATGCTCTGTCCATTTTTCCTGTGTGACTGACTGTTTTTGTTCATGTGGCACAGCCACAGGTGATGTATGGCTTGTTTG
Source organism: Corvus kubaryi (assembly GCF_017639235.1). Classification (NCBI taxonomy): domain Eukaryota; kingdom Metazoa; phylum Chordata; class Aves; order Passeriformes; family Corvidae; genus Corvus; species Corvus kubaryi. The sequence continues at coordinate 4,547,006 of NW_024581133.1, read as the reverse complement.
CAGGAAGGTAAGATGTGGTACATCTGTTTACTATCCATAGTTGTCAAGTGTTTGTACTTTGAAAAAGCTAGAGAAGAATGTTTGTTACAGCTTCAGAGGTGTCATTTTCCAAGGAGTCTGATATGTATCCTTTTAAAATTTATGTAACTGTTACAGATTTAACTTGTGCTCACATGGGGGCCTGTTACCTGTGTTGCCTCTGCTGCGGTTTTGTTCCTTGTTTTTCCACGTCACTCCTGTAACTTGTGCCAGCTCTGCTCAGGGTGCTGGCCCTGGAACTCCAAATACCCAAACCTGTATTTATGCTTAGCATTGTACACATCTATAAACTCTGTATTGCATTTGCTTTTTCTAAATGGTGCTAAACATAGAAGTAGAGACCCAATGTGTTTGCTTCCTCTGGTTATTCATTCAGCCTTAAACCTTGATTGTTCTCGTTCGGAAAATGTTCTCTTCCCCAGGTCCGTTCTTGTGAACGCAAACTAATGATCTCAGTTAAGCCCATTTAATTAATTTCTGTATATCCTTCTATGTGGAACTCTCCAAACATTTTAGCTCTAAAATTTCTCGTGTTGGAAATGCAGTCGTTTGTACTCCGGCACTGGGTAAGGGTAGGGTGGCTCTTTGATGGTGGGCGCTCCACTGTTGGGAATGAGGTCAGGCACAGAGACTCCCTGCTCGGTCTGTGTTGTTTTCCAAGTCCGGTGGTAACACTGAGGTCAGATGGGTGTGAATGTCAAAGCAGGAGGTTGTACTTGGTTCTCATAACTTTGGTACAACAGTAAAAAGCAGGAGCTGCTCCTTGCAGCAGGAGAGCAAGCCCTGCTCCTTTGCCGATGTCTAGTTTTGAAAGGGTTTCTGCAGTAATCAAATTAATTTTGCAGAAAGTGTAAAGGTAACATGCCTGCTGTCTTAAAAAAAAAACCGACTCCAAGAAGACCCCTACACCATTAGTAGGTCAATTTTAAATTGCCTTCTGGTTCCTGTAAGGGGGGAAGGTGTTTTGGTCTGGGTGTCCTCAGGGCCTGGGGCTGCGGGGCTGGGAGCGCATCACGTCGCTTTCTAGAGTAAAATCGTATGCCGGCTGTCCCTGCGGGCTGTGCTCGCCCTGCGTGGGACGGGGCTGCTCTTCCCTCGCTCCAGAGGCCGAAGCATCCCCGCTGCCCGCGGCGGCTGGGGCAGCCCCGGCTCTTGCTGTGTCCGTGGGGGGATCCCCGGGCTGCGCTGCGCTGCGCTGGGCAGGGCTGTCCCGGGGCAGCGGGGGCGGGCAGGGGGCTCTGCGGGGCTGTGGCTGGTGCTGGTGCTGAGGGCGGCGATGGTGGCGAGCGCTGCGGTGAGCGGGGCCGCGGGGCCGGGGCTGCCGGGCAGGCGGAGCGGCGGAGGCGCTGCTGCAGCCCCGGGGCCGAGCCCCTCGGGGCGTGCCCGGCGCCGGGAGCGGCTCCCGCAGCCCCCGCGGGACCGGGGCCCTGCTGCCAGCCCGGGCTGCCCCGGCTGGGGCTGTCCGGGAGAGGAGGAGGAGGCGCGGAGCCGCTGGATCTGAGCCTTGCTTTATCAGGAGAACCAGCGGAAGGAACACACGCCTCTGGATTACACTTGGACTTCAAGGCAAACATAGGTGGCTTGGTTTGCTGTGCCTTTGGAGGTGACTGCATGCAGAGGGTCTTTCGTTTGTTTTCTCCTTTTGTTTCTAGGCCTTTTTTAGTTTAAGAGCTGCCTTAACCTAAGAAGACATCGGTCCAAAGTTTTGCTTATTGTAAATAATGTTTTTCATGGCAGTTTATTCTTGGAACTTGCAGACCTGCTAGAAGATTTAACATCGGTTTCATTTCTAGTCACTCTGCTGCAGCAGTGCCATTAGGAATGCTTTGGATCTGCCCCAAAACCCTTTCCCTTTGGCTCAAACCAGGACCCAACGGGATGGCAGTGGTGCCTAAAGTCCTCCTCTGTGCGGACCATCTGTAAAATATAACTGCTAGGACTGAGTAATACAGTGTTATACTCCAGGGGTCAGTTACAGCCATAAATGGGCATTTTGATACATGAAATTCCAACATAATCGTAGAACAATTAACTAATGCTATTAGAATATGCAAGCAATCCCCTGGACCCTAAGTCACAACTACTTGAAGTTGATAACTTTAATCTTGAATCGAATGAATAAACAACAAACCTAAAGCTTCTCAAACATGCTGGTCTGGGATGCCCCTCTAGGAAACAGAAAAACAGTCTAAAAATTTTTGTTCTCTGCTTAGAAATGAAAGGGAAGGCTTCAGGCACATTCCAGGGCTCCCAGGACATGACCTCCAGCCTTCAGCAGTATGCTGTTACATTAAAACATTCACCATTTCAAACACTTCTGGCAATATGCCACTGAGTTTTGGGTTCCTTGTCCCTTTTAATTATCAGAGCTTTCTTTAGTGTTTGCAGCCCTACTTATCATGAAGTCCCAGCCTACTTATGTTGCATGTAATTGTTTTATTGATCAATTCCCAGAGTGTGAATTGAACCTTTGTGCTCAGCCTGGAGGAAGGAGAGCTGGATAGGTGCACTGCCTTAGAAGAAAATTTAAGCTCCATAGAATCCAAATTGTCCCTTACCAGCACCTTTTATCAGCAAGATGAAGTTGCTGTGGCCTTTGAGCAGCCACAGCTTCACCTGGTTACACCAGACTAATGGCTTTAATCAGCAGGCAGAGACAAGGAGCAGCTAGAAAGCAAAACGGGGCCTTAAACCCAACCTTAATCTGTTGGAAAAGTAGAGTCTGTGCTGGACCCTGGGGCTGGACCCAAAGTGCAAATGGCTCAGTGGGAATGTAAAAGTTTCCTTCCTTAATCAAGTATAATAAAGTCTTTTACAAGAATAACAACTTTAACAGCTTAAAATTTTTTTTTCAGAAAATTAATATGGAATAGTAAATTTTCTGTTGGGGATTGGGTTGGTTATTTTTGGGGGGGAAATCTGTGCACTATTTGAGGGTTTGTATTAATAATGAAGGTAGTTTTCCTGAGCATTAAAGAAAGCAGTAGTTTAAATGAAAAATTATAGATAATCATTATTACACTGTAGTACCTAAAAATCTGTCACACAGCTATTGGTCTGGCCTGTTGAAACATTCAGTGTTTGTCAAAGTAGTGCAGTGATCTGTAGCCAGGGCTGCAGCAGAACATCCATAAATGTAGTTATGTATTAAATGTAGTTATGTATACGTATATTTTGAGGAAACAAACTCTCTGAGATTCTTTGCTGCTTGTGTTTAATAGGTTTCACTGTATTTATGATTATTTCAGAATATCCCAAGAGTTCTTTGTGGGACATGGATTATGAAAGACTGCTGCACAGTAAGGAAGCCCTTCCTGGGACTGTGGGCTCCTACAAACCCTCCAGCCCATTCAGAAGCAGCTCTTTCTTGAATTATCACAGAAGGAGAAGTTTGCTAAGTCAGAACTTGGGCCAGAAGCCACAAGAAAAGCACTTGCCCTGTGAAGTATTCCTTAAACTTTTCAGATATGTTCTAATGGATACCCTTGGACCTAGCTTGGCCTGGAATCTCTCTTGGTTTTATAGCTGTGATCAGGAAGCCAACCTGCCCAAAATTCACATCAGTGCCCTCAAGGTGGTCCAGCACAAGGTGAAGCCATTCTTGCTATACAAGATGCTCCAGCTCCTCAGGAATATGGGTGTGCTGTCTCAAGCCCAGCAGTCCAAGGCCTTCTCTCTGCTCTAGAAGGAAATGATTAAACCAAGAAAAACACCACTAAAGCCCAAAGAGGAACAAAGTGGTAGGTACACAAGGAGGAGATGTGGGTTTGGTATCTCAAATGCTTTCTGGTGCTGGCTGATGGGCACGGCAGGGCCAGGTGAGGGGTGGGTATTGCTGAGTGCAGCCTGGTACAGGATGGTCCTGCACTGTGCCAGGAGCTGCACTCAGTGCTACAGCTGAGAGACAGCCGGGCTTGGGGTGCTCATTCCACAGCAGGAGCAGTGGAGAATGGGCAGGACCGACTGGAGGATGCGCAAGAGCAGTGAAGAATGGGCAGGATCCATGAAAGATGCCCAGGATTGCTGGAGGATGGACAGGATCAGTGAAGGATGGGCAGAGGATGGGCAGGGTCGCTGAAGGATGGGCAGGATCTGTGAAAGATGCCCAGGATCGCTGGAGGATAGGCAGGATCGCTGGAGGATGGCAGAGGATGGGCAGGGTCGCTGGAGGAAGCGTAGGATCAGTGAAGGATGGGCAGGATCAGTGAAGGATACCCAGGATCTCTGGAGGAAGGGAAGGATCGCAGGAGGATGGGCAGGATCAGTGAAAAATGCCCAGGATCGCTGGAGGATGCCCGGGGTGGCAGGAGGATGGGTAGGATGGCAGGAGGATGCCCGGGATCGCCAGAGGATGCCCAGGATCAGTGAAGGATGCCCAGGATGGCAGGAGGATGCCCAGGATGGCAGGAGGATGGGCAGGATCAGTGAAGAATGGGCACGATCAATGAAGGATGGGCAGGATCAGTGAAGGATGCCCAGGATCGCTGGAGCATGCCCAGGATCGCTGGAGGATGGGTAGGATCAGTGAAGGATGCCCAGGATGGCCGGAGCATGCCCAGGATGGCCGGAGGATGCCCGGGATCGCCGGAGGATGCCCAGGATCAGTGAAGCATGCCCAGGATCGCCGGAGGATGGGTAGGATCAGTGAAGGATGCCCGGGATCGCCGGAGGATGCCCAGGATCACTGGAGGATGGGTAGGATCAGTGAAGCATGCCCGGGATGGCCGGAGGATGCCCAGGATCACTGGAGGATGCCCAGGATCAGTGAAGGATGCCCGGGATCGCCGGAGGATGCCCAGGATCAGTGAAGGATGCCCGGGATCGCCGGAGGATGCCCAGGATGGCAGGAGGATGGGCAGGATCAGTGAAGGATGCCCGGGATCGCCGGAGGATGCCCAGGAT
>NW_024581133.1:4423198-4541965 GCF_017639235.1 Corvus kubaryi | reverse complement strand
AGGATCAGTGAAGGATGCCCGGGATGGCCGGAGGATGCCCAGGATCAGTGAAGGATGCCCGGGATGGCCGGAGGATGCCCAGGGTCGCTCCGGCCGCGCGGGCTCTGTCCGGCCGCGGGGCAGCGGCTGTGCAAGGGCGCCGCCTCCCGGCCGCCCGCGGCTCTGCAGGGACAGGTCGCGCCCCCTCCTTCCCCCGGGTCCGTGTCCTTGGGGGCTCCGGGCACTCAGATTTGGGGTTTGAGCTGCCTCTGACCCTGCGGAGAGCCCGCCGGGCCCCCCAGCGCAGGAGATTTCCTGCGGCGCCTCCAGTACTCCGTGGGAACGGGGTGTTGCTCAGGGGATGCTGCCTCTGTTCGTCCTTCCTTTCTCGAAGGAAACAGGAAACCGCCCAGCGAGGGAGTGTGCCAGGGAAAAAATCTCTTACAGAGGAGGAACCTCCCTGCACCCGTGTGCGAGAGCTGAGTCCCTGGACAGGGACGTCTGTGCCCTGCGAGTCAAATTCCCGCATTCAGATTAACTTGGTTCTCTGCCCTCGCCTTACCATGGAAATCTCAGCCATCGATATTTGGTGTTGGACGCTACAGCTGTGTTTGTAGGCAAAGCATCACAGTCATTGCAACGTGCGAAGACTCGGGATGGTCGAGGTTGTCTCCTCCCTGACAGCCCATTATAGAAAATGACCCTTTTTTTTTCTTGTTAGAAAGGCAAACTGCGGTTTATAAGCCACAACAGCACCCGGAGGAGGGCTTGGGTTGGTTATTTTTGTGAGGAAGAGTTACACCAGGCATATGTTGGAGGCAGTGAGCATTAGTCATGATTTCTCATTTGCAGGTGTGAGGTTGTTCGGGAGTGTTCTCACGCTGTGGATGCATCCTGTAACAGAGTGCTGTGGTGTAAACTTCATCCCGGTGCTGCTGCAAAACAGAAATCAGCTTGGAAAAATGAAATCTGCAGAGTGAAAGAGTTTAGCTCCCGAGCACCCCTCTACAGATAGCAATGGGGGCTTCTCTGTTCACTTTAAAAAGAGACAGCATCTTTAGAAAACAGGGTGGTATGTTCAGTCTCTTTTAGTCTGAAATCTTCTTCCTCAGGCCAGTGAAAACTTAATATGGGTTGAAATGGCACTGAAATCTTCCACCTGAGAATAGTTCTTTCAAAAAAAAAAAAAAAAAAAAAAAGTCAAACCAGCGTGTTTCTGGCTACAAAAGAAAATGCCTTTAATGGATTTAAACAGTACTCACTCCTTCAAGATTTTGGTTGCTTTTTCAGGAAAAGTCCCAGGTAAGCAGGAGTGACTTTGGCTTTGTTGATTGTTCTGTAAGGCCTGCACAAAGCTTAGCACTTACCAAAGTGCTTTACATTTACCTTGACTATTACTATGTTTGATTAATTACTGATGCCTTTTATTTAGACTGTAAGTTCGCAAAAGCTTTTGCGTGAAGTAAATATTTTAAATAACAGTGTATGAGATTTCTAGGGCCCTGGCAGATATAAAAGAAAGGCTCAGGTCCTCTTCGAATTTTGCACTTCTACAAACATTGAGTTCAGAGAATTTAGTGTGTTTTAGGACAAAATACTCTTATTTGTCTTGTCTTGCCTGAAACTTCCACCAGTAGATAAATTTTTTTCTCAAAAGAATGAGTGAAGCCTCTTATACTTCTGCTAACTGCTCTGCGTTCCCATGACCTGCATTCATATGTGTCATATTCAGATAAGGAGGAGGCATAACGCTGACTAATGCTGCTTTTTTGGAAGGAAAAAAGACAAAAGCTATTTGAGACAGGAATAGAAGTGCCAGCACTAAATGACAGATGAACAGCTGGTAGCAAAGGTGGCAGCTCTAACGTTTCTCTGTGTTTATGGAGTACTGAAATGAGGGAATGTTATCTGGATTTGTTTCTCTGGGCTGGATGCTTATCTTCAGACTCAGCAATTCTCTGGGTCCCAGGACCGGGTGTAAGAGAGTGGATGGGTTTTGTTTAGCACAAGTGAGTGTTGCTCCCTCACCAGAGCTGCAGCCTGGAGTATGGGGCATGGCTGTGCCCCTCACCCACCCCCTCTGCTTCCAGTCTGTTCCCATATTTTGTCTGACAGCACTTGCTCCTTATTAACATGACTATAGCGTCTTTGTGCCCTCTGTCAGAAGAAATCCTGCACCAGAATAAATTTCAGTGGTGACAGATTGGAACAGTTTGACCAGACGATGGCACACAAATGTCTCGGGGACTGACAGCACCTGTGGCTCTACACCTCTTTGGCTTTGGCCCTGGGCAGGAGCAGTGCCTGGCACCATTGCCTACCCACTTCCGGCTTGTCCTCTCTGGATGTTGGACTCTGGGATGGAGATGAGGGATTATGACCCTGGGAGAGAGAGGCTGTGGCTGCAGTAAATCAGGTACCTGTGTTTATGTGTCACCCGGAAGCTCAGTTGTGCTGTACTTCAGAGTCTATGAAAAAGTGTGATTTTAGGGTTCATGGAAAACAAACCAGTGTGTGATGGTCAGTGCCAGGTGTGCCAGGTGTGATGGTGTGCCAGGCAGTGCCATGTCCCCTGAGACTGGGACCTTCCAAGCCGGGAAGGCAGTCCCAGCAAACGGGGCTCTTGTCAGAGCAGCTTCTAAGCCTTTTCTTCTCACTGCAGACTCTGAGTACGGGTTGATTTGGCAGATGATGTGGGGTGAAGTGGCAAATACCTCTCTGCTCACCCTCTGTCAGGGGAGCTTTTGCAGCTGCTGGGTTACAGTGTCGTCCATAGATCTGCCAGTACAGGACAGTACAGGGTGAAACACCACCACGGGAAGGTGCCGGAGGGGTCAGCTGCCTCCTAAGAAGGGCCAAGGCATGTCCCGGTTTAGGACATCAGGAGCTGGGGGCTGGGGCGCCTCAGCCCCCCACCCTTGAAGAGGCAGCTGGCACCCAGCCGCATGCTTTGCATGGGGCTGTTGAGCCCCACCAGGTGCTCAGCAGGCTCTGCACAGACCCCGGGGGAGCCCGGCAAGGAGCCCGCTTCCCCCGGAGGTTCAGAGCCGGGGAAGACCTTTCCGTGCGGGCAGCGGGGCATCAGGGCGCCGGTCGTAGATATACGTCCAGGCTGGAGGGAACGTCCCCGGCTGGGAGGAGCCAGCGGCTCAGCCGCTGTAAACAGTGCGGGCACCGCCAGCGGTTGGGAGATGGATATAAAAAGGGAGGCGGAGGGGAGGCAGCCGGAGCGGCGGAGCGGGAGCTGCCTGCGCCTGTCTGCCCCTGCCCGTCCCTGCCCTGCCTGCCCCTGCCCTGCCAGCCCCGCCGGGTGCCCGGCAGCCCGGGCCGGCAGCTCCGAGAGGCTGCGGGCAGAGTCCACGGTCGGCGCTGTCGGGACAGGTAAGTGTCTGCAGCGAAGTTTTGAACCCGCCGGTGCCGCTCGTCGAGCCGCCGCTGGGTTCTCGCCGCGCCGGCTCCCTCTGTCCGCGCTGCCGCTGCGGTGCTCGCCGCCTCCGGGGCTGTGCGGAGCGGGGAGCGGGGTTCTACTTTCGCCGTTGCGACCTTAAGTGAAGGGGGAAAAAGGAAAATCTAAAAAACCCAACGAAACCAAAACACGTCAAAAGCAAAACGTGCCTTTTGCCGGCTCCGTGCAAAGTCGCGGCGCACGTGTTGCGGGCGGGGGCGGCCCCGGGCTGCAGGTAGCGGCTGCGGGACCGCCCGGGACGCGCCGACCGCGGGGAGCCCCGGGGAGCCGCGGCTCCTCCTGCCCTTCGCTCCGGACCCGGACCTGGAGACGGTCCCGGTCCCGGTGCCGCCGCGGGACGCGTCGTGGAGCAGCGATTGACGGCAGCATCAGGTCGGTACCGCTCCCTCCGCGCCCCCTCGTCCCGCCGGTCCCGCCGCCGCTGCCGCCGCCCGTCTCTTGCAGGGCCCCTCCCGGATGTCCCCCCGCACCTCGCCCCGTGGCGACCCGGCTCCGACACCCGCCTTGCCGGGCCGTGGGGCGGCCCTACGCCTCGGGAGCTCCGCCGCCTTACACTCCCTCGTCACCCGCGACGGAGGTAAGCGGGGCCGCCGCCCGCCCCGGAGCCGGTGCTGCGGGGGATGTCCCGGCCGTGCCTGCCGGCACCTCCCGGCCCGGCGGTGCGCGCCCCCAGCCCCTCCGCTCTCCTCGCCACGCAGGGCAGCTGGTGTTGGCCGACCGCCCCCACCGGCCGCCCATCACCCTGCGGGCCCGCTACATCCTCATCCACGACGGCGGGGAGCTGCACATCGGCTCGGAGCGCTGCCGCTTCGGCTCGCGGGCCACCATCTCGCTGTAGGGGCGAGCCGCCGAGGGGGCGGCCGTGGAAGGCTTCGGGCAGAAGTTCGTGGGCGTGGGTCGCGGCGGCATCCTGGAGCTGCACGGCCGGCGGCGCCGCTCCTGGACCCTCCTGGACAGGACGCTGCATCCCGGCTGGGGCAGCCGCGGGCCCGACCTGCGCGTCCCGGGCGGCGGCACGGCGGGGCTGCTGGCGGGGCCGCTTCCACAGCCACCTGCGGCCGGGCGGGGGCCGGCGGCTCAGCGCCTTCCTGGCCCGGCAGTCCCCCGGGGGGACTCGGCCGCCCGCAGCCGCACGCCGGAGACGCGGCTGCTGCTGCTGCGGGACCGCCTGGGCAGCAGCTTCATCGCCCGGCTGCGCTACAGGTGAGGCGGGGGCGGGAGCGGAGCCACCATGGACAGCTCCGCGCCGCCGGGGGCTCGTCCCGACCGAGGGGCGGAGCGGGGCTCGGCCGCGCCCGCGGGCGGGGGGCTGCGGGTACCGGGGGGGAATGCTGTGGGTACCCGGGGGGATGCGGGAAGGATGTGGTGGTCACCCGGCGGGGAATATGCACCGGGGCACCCGTGCCAGAGGGTGCGGAGTTGTGCCACGCTGTGAATCTGAACAGCGCGATGATAATCGTAGCACAGTCTGGCTCACGTGGATGTTGACCAACCTAACAGCAGTACTCTCTCAAAGTAACGTTTTAGCTTTCTGCAAAGGGATGTGCACTTCTATCGTGCACAGGGTTATCTAGATCAAAATTAAATCAGTATGCTCTTCATCTAATTGCATGATTCTGCCATGTGCAACTGTAAAAATAATTGATTGCTTCATTTTTCAGGGGTGCCTCATAATGGATTTAAAGTGGAGGTGTCCAAAGGAGTAATTCTTCATCTGGTGGATGAGGTTACAAGCTGGTTACCTGGTGATCGTATCCTCATTTCATCATTGCCAGTACAGATTGTTCCATGCATCAGGCTGAGGAGTTTAATCTCCTTCCTTGCCCTGAATGTAAAAACAATCAAGTGAAAATTGATGGTATGAAATATTTTTATTAGGGTAGTCATTTGTGGTAAATATTTATATTGTCTTGTCTGTTTAAGTAGTTTTTGTCCCATAAACACAAGGGCACATATGAGAGCTGAAGGCCCCAATACTATTTTGGGTCTTGAAAGTTTGACCAGAGGCAGAAGTCCTTTGTAGCAGCCAAGGCAAGTGCTGTTCTTCTCTGGGATCAGATACTGGGCATGTCTCCAGACTTGGTGATTGCTTAAACAAAAGGTGTGCACTTGCTCAGAATAATTCAGTAATAAAGATGCTGTGTTCACCCTGAATAAAAAGGTTTCTGGTTCCCACAGGCAGCCCACTTTGTCTTCACGTTGGAGAAGTCATAGATGGTGCTGATATGAGGGCAGAGGTTGGTCTTCTGACCAGAAATATACTTATTCAAGGAGAAATGGAAGACGCCAGTTATGGACAAAATCGATGCCAGTTTTCCTCTTTTGATACATTCGGAGGACACATTAAAGTGAGTAATTTTTAATACATTTGCTTGTAGGTGGTTTCAGATAGTTCCCTTCCTGGTTTGTAAACAAGCAATATAAAACATCAAATTACCACTGTGTGTGTGGGAAAAGGTGTATTTGCCTATAAAAAAGGGGGAAGTTTGTTAGCCTGTCTTGCAAAACTAGACTTGCAACGAGACTGTGCCATTTTCTTCAGCAAGTCTGCAAAAACTTGCCCTTCTAGGGGAAACCCTTTGAGGGGATTCTCTAGCAGCATTGCTGTGAGTAGAACCCGTGTGAGGTTAGTTCCTGAGATGTCACTGAAGAAATTGTGGTTCCTGCAGAGCAAACCCGCTCCCTCCCTGGCTCTGAGAAGTGCTGGGTCTCACCCTGTTGTGCTTTGCCTCCTCTTGGCTGTCTCGTGTTCAGGGTGGAGGTGCAGCCTTGCTGGTGCAGGGGCTTTGTGTAAAGTTGCTCCTGTACCAGGCAGTGGAAACTGGGGAGCTGTGCAGGTCTGGGCTGAAATAACTTGCCAGTAGAAGCTGCCAGGAAATAGAGCCTGGTGGCGAATGCTCCCCCTTTCTGCAGTTGGCAGGAGCGCCGTGTCTGTCACTGGTTTTGCTAAACACCGCACATGCTGTTTGGCAGCTGCTCCTTGGCAGCCCCGTCCGGTAGGTGTGCAGCTGCTGGCACACGGCTCTGCAGGTCCTGAGCTGCTGTGGGTGGAAACAGGGAGCTCACACTTCCTCCTGGGACCAGACTGTGTTTCACTCTGCAAAAATATTGCCTAATGGGAGAGAAAAAAAAAAAAACAAACCCAAACCTGTTTTTCTTTTTGTGCGTGTTTCTGTTGTAACACCTTACCTGGATCTACATTTGTCTCAACAGACCCTAAGGAATTTTAGCTCTGTTCACATGTCAGGAGTGGAGTTAAAAAACATGGGGCAACAAATCCTGGGCAGTTACCCTGTGCATTTTCACCTGGCTGAGGATGTCGATGAGAGAGGAGGATATGAACACCCAATGTGCCTCGATAACCTGGCTATCCACCACTGCTTCTCTAGGTGTGTTGCCATACATGGAACTCATGGCCTTCTGGTAGGAGACATATTTTATTAGTAACAAGTTCATTTCTTTGCTTAGCCAGGGCTAAAGACCCAGAGCCATTTGTGATGCAAAGAGAAATCAGGATATTGAAATAAGGCACCTTTTCCCCAATAAATGTCCTGACTTCTCCTTTGTTGGAGTTAAGACTGGTGCTCTGGTAATGCTCTTTGAAATAAATGTCAGGTTCTCAGCACAGACTAATTAATATTATCAGATCAGATATAGTGTGATCAGATACAGTGAAATCTTTTCCATGGTAATTCTGGACAGTTTGTGATAATGGGAACTTTCATTTAAAATTAAAGAAATGGAGTTTAAATGGAGCTTACTGAAGCAATGGACCTTTAATTTGCAATAGAGATAAAAAAGACAGGGCTTGTTCAAGTCTGGGCAATGTGAAATATATCCCAAAATGTTCACATGACAAAGGGAATGAAATATGAGCAGGACAGACCCAAATGGTCGCTTCAGTTCCAGGAAAGTCCTCAGGAACTTGGCTTTGACCTAGATCCTCACAAGGGCATTGTGAAGAGGAACTTAAAAGAAAAAGGTCACAACAAAAGCCATACATGTCCCAGCTGGAAAAGAGAGATTCCTGCTCCAGTCCCACCGCATTGCTGTCCGCCCTGCAGGACCCTGAGTGACATTTTGGTGACTGTGAGCATTTCCTCATTCACTCGATGTGTGCTCAGGCAGACACTCCCTGACCTCCTGTGTTTTTCGTGACTGTATTTTCTCAGTCCTGGACATAAAGCTGTGTAAGACATGACATAGATGTGCTTTGTGTGTGAAAGGGTCCCCTGAAAGAATGTATTAATGAAAATGCAATACAGGACCTGGAGCACTCTTCATGTGTCCTAAAGTTGATTTATATTGTTCAGATCAGTCACAATTATTGATTGCCTTCTCATATTCATGATTTCCTCTGTCTGTAGAGCCTTTTTTTGTGTACAGAGCTCCCTAGGTTGACAGGAGGCTTGTCCAGTATTTGTGGATGTAGTTTAACTTTCTTTCTTTCCCTGTGGGTATTAAACCTCTGGAATTGAAGTAACGTGTTTGGGACGAAAAATTAAGCCTTATGCTAATAATGGTCCTTAGAAGAATGGTGTATGGTGTTGCTCATTATCAGAAGGGAGGTACTCAGGGCTTTATCTGGATGTGTGGGGTTCAGTAGTTCAAACAAGAAACCAAGTGAGATCCAGCCCTGGTTGTGTGACTCTGAGGGCTTTGAGCACATGAATCGGTGAGTAGATTTTATAGTAAAGATTAAATGTGTGATTCTTTGACAGAACCCTGTGGCTCTGATATATAGTCAGATGATATAAATGTAATAAAAGCTTTGCTTTAAAAGAATTTAAAATAATTTGCAGTGCCAGAGAACAGCATGTGTATCAGAGCAAGGCAGTTAAATAACACAGACAGGTACCTGCTCCAGCATCAGATTGTGAAATCCCAGCCCTTGAAGTGGAGTAGACCAGAGAGGAGGTTTCCCCCCTCCCATCCTGAGGTTTTTGATGATGTAATTTTAGATGTACTTTGCCAGAGCAGTTTGTGCTCCTCTGTGTGCAGGTCATGCGGAGCTGTCTGCACTCCCCTTCTCCATCTGTTGCTCTTGCCAGGCTTGTGCTGCTCGGCAAGCCAGCAGCAGCTTGGGTTCCTCACAGGGGCTGGAAGCAGGCTGGGATGTGCTCTGTGCCCACATGCCAGGCATGTGCAGACTGCTGGAGTCTTTCGTGTCTGATGGTGCAGTGCATAAAGGTCACGTATATTGTGTTGCTGAACTATATATAATTCAGTGTTTAGAGGCATCTTAATCATCTGGTGTTGGCCACAGCAGCAAGGCTGCAGCCTGTGTTGGGGACAGTGTTTCATGCTGGCACATACAGTAAAATGCCACTGTGACAGTGCTGTGGGTGGGTGCTTTTCCAGGCTTGGGTTTTCGATCAGTGATATGCTGGAATTGATCATTTATTGGGGTTTTGTTCTGATGGCATGGACCCTTATCTTTCCATGCAAATGTAAGTGATCTTTAAACCACATTAATCCTGGTCATGAGAGTGATCACTACAGTTTTGTGTACGTAACTTTTCAGGGCTGCCATGCAAGTCTGATGCTAGGACTAATTTTATTAATTAAAGCTATAATCTGCTTTTTGGATACAAGTCTGGCCTTTCATGCAGCCAGTCTGAAGCACAGATTAGCCAAACTGCAGCTAAATGCAGAAGAATGAAACTCTACAATCGAAATGCCATTTAAAACAATGAGCAGTTTGTTGTCGTATTTCTCTCCCCAAAACTAGTCTTCCACGGCCTCCTTAGCACAGCTTCTGCCCATCCTTTGGGAGGGTGGAAGTAGCCAGGCCTACTGATCTTAGCAGGCTGGCAGGGACACTTGCATTTTTGTCTAAATCCATTTCCTATCTGTATTTCCAAGACTCAGCTGGCCAGGAGGGACACACTCAGTGCCAGTTCTCTGTTACCCTCCCTGTGGCTCACTCCATGGTGCTGTACCCATGTGCAGGGTCCCAATGGATTTCCAGCACTCTGTCAGTGGAAACTGGGTACCTGGTTGTGTTGTGCCTCATTCTTAAGTCTCTTTTGGACACCTCATTGAGGCAGAAACCAGAGCAGCAGATGACAAGTTTGAGGGGTGACTGCCAGGAAAACAATGAAATCCAGCAGACCTATACCTATGGGGACTATAGTGTTTGTGAGCCCAGATGTTATGTACAGTTGCAGCCCATCAAGGGGAAATTACAGGATATGATTCCATGAAATGGATTTATTTCAAGTATCCCTCTGTATACAAAAATAACCAAGTAGGTTAATATTAGTTAATCTTGCAGTCTTGCACAGACATAACTGACGTCAACAGGAATTTTGTGTGCCTGAAGAGGGAATATAAATGCTGACAGGGATCATTTGAGTACAAAGTTGAGGTTTCTGTAAGATTTAGTAACAAATAGCTGGTATTTTAACTAGCCTGATTTAGTATTTACATTTAAAAGAAGGATTTCTGAATTTGTCTTCATAAGACTGTACATCAAAGGAGGCTTGTGCTAAGTCCTTTTGGTCAAATTAGGGTTTAATGCAATATCCCTGAGCATGTCAATTAATATTAAATACACTGAAATAGTAAAATATCATCTCTACCCAAGATGATCATTACAGGAAAGAAGTGGCTCTGCACCTCCTGAGAATGGAGGAGAAGGAATGGAAATCTCATTAATATAAATTACTTTGCATGGTGCTTTTTAAATAATATCTTATTTAATTTTGGAAATGTTGCAGTCATAAAAACTTCTGTGTTAACCATGCTGATTTGTTGGTTCATCATTCAAGACACACTTATCTTTATGTATCTTTACGCAGATATTTACTTCATGACACTGAATCAAATATTCTCTCTGAGAGCTGAGGGTACTTTTATATCCAGTATTTTGCAATTTTCCCTTAATTACACATATAATCTTCTTCAGAGTAATTTTAAGGTCAGTCCACAGTTATGCACACTGCCTGTAGTTCAAATCAGCTCCAGGACTGATGGAGGCACCATAGATAGAAGGTTAGCAGTGTTTTTATTCGTGGTCTTTACTGCCTACCTGCAAAAGACGTTATCCAGTGAAGTAAGACAACAGATGACAACGTTTTCATAGCTACACCTGGCTTCTGTGTGTACCACTACTGATCTTCCCTCTGAAGAAAAACTCCTTACTGGGACAAACATCAAAATTATGTCTCCTTAATCTTCTGCTTAATGGACCATTTGCGGCTTGCACAGATATTTGTTCTGTTTTTTCATGTAGAAGCTTCATAAATTCATAGAGAATCCCCTAACTCCTGCCATTGCCCCTGAAGTTTCAAAAAACAGACCAGAAGTTTCACTTTTCAGGCATTTTCCAAAGCTGCTTAACTTAAAAAAACCCCAACAACCCTTGGATTTCCTTCAGCTGCATTGAACAGAGCAAGGATTTTGTGTTAACGTTCTCATATAATTTACAATAGGTTCAGCATGTGGCTCCATAAATGACCATGTCTGACATTACTAGATGGTTTATTTTCCTTAAAGAGTGTCATTAAAAGGTTGTGTGGAGTTTTAAAGTCAATTGGAGAGTTGTGGCTCAAGTCCAGGGCAGTGCTATGAAAATGTATCCCTTCCTGTTTGGTAACTGCTTAGGATCATTTCGATTTTGATTTTTCAGGGCTGTCAGCACGTTCTGGATTGCAAATCCAAACAACAACAACTTAATGGAGAATGTAGCGGCTGGTGCTCAGGTAAAACCATTTAATGGCAGAGCTATGCTTTGCCTCCACTTCCCAAATATTCTACACTTATCTATTGATGTCAGGAGCATTAAGTTTTTAGTAAGACATAAAATTTGGATATGTTTTTCTGCAACCTTTTTCTCTGTTAAGAACAAGTATTTGCCTACACTTCACTGATTTCTCTCACGATTGTGCCTGGAAATGGTGTGTGATGTCTCTTAGAAAATGTTGATTTTTATTAGTAGTTAATAGTTAAATGCCCAATAAAATTTTATATTTCAATATATGAATACATGCTCTCTCCTTATTATTATCTCTTATGTTTACCCAAAGCATATTTGTGTTTTATATACCTGTATAGACCTGGCTGTTTTCTGATAAACCACCCGAACTCCACCCACAATAAATGCATTTTTAAAACACTTGTGTGTATGCCCCGGGGACCTACTACTGTGCATGCCAAAGGATAAGCTGGGAGGTGTGGGAGTTATGGGCTGCTGTGTGTCCCCCAGGACCCACACCTTGGACAGGCTCAGGTTGGAAATCTGGCCAGCACAGTGTGAAAAGCTAAACTCCCAAGGTAAACTGTACCAGTATTTGCCCTGTTTCTCAGACCTCCCTTTCTCTTTCAGGATGTTGGGATATGGGACCTCTTCCACCGGGTCCCTGCTGGAGAGTCTGATGGAAGATATCCATAGGGACAGGCTGAGCACTCCCCCTTGGGAGTGTTTTACAACAGAGTCCGCTCCAGTTTCGAGGTATTTGGATGGTTTTTATGTTCCTGTCAATATAATAGTGTGGCACTGACTGTGTGTGCTGCTCTGTGACAATTGTGGGTGTCTCACATTTTGATAAAGGTCTTTTTAACACTGTATCAAGACACAACCAGCTTTTGGGGGCAATGTTTGTTCTAAATATTAGAGAGTGAGCTGAGCAGAATGAAGGTCCCATTCCAGGCCCTTCAGCTGGGTGGCTGTGTTACAGGGAATGTGCCCAGGCCATAGGTACACCTGCTTCTAAATGAGATTTAAAGAGACACAGGCAGGACACTCAGCACTGCTGCTGGCCACAGTGATGCCAGGATATAGGGGGATGAGGAAAAGTCATTTGTGCCAAGGCCTGCTCATCACCTCTGCAAAATGAGACCAAAAATTCAAGGGTAGTTCCAAGAAAAACACTTTCCCCCAAATATACTGTTGACATGAAAACATAACCTGTAAGATATAAAAAACATTTTTAACTCATTTCACAACATTCTAGATTGAAATTGGTTCTGTTCTCTGTGCTTTGTATATTTTACATCTTGGTCCATGGCAGCTGCTGCTCCAGCCCAAAGCCTGTACGCTGGTTACAGCAGCTCATGTTCTCCTCTGACTGTCGGGGGACTCGTCACTCATTATTTAAAGCCTTAATTCTTAACAACACTCTTTTTCCAAAAAGTTATCAAGAGCTTGGCAGGGTCCCTTACTGCTTTCTGCGAGGGGAAGAGAGAGAGAGAGAGAGTGGGAGTTCAGAGCCTTGCTTTGGGTCAGAAGAGAGCCCAAGATGCTGATGCATAACATATGGCAGGGCAGGCTCTGTCCTGAATTGAGCGTGCCACATCCTGTGCTAATGTCACACTGAGAGGTGCCAAGTGACACCGAAAGGGAAGAAAGAGCCCCGGCTGCTGCCGCTCCTGTGCCTGCACGCACGGGCTGCCCACATTCATTGATAAAACGGGGTCTTTGGTCCCTTTGGAGCGATCTGTTAAAGTAATTGGAGGTGTGTGCATTTCCAGGCTGGTTTGTTTATTGGAAAAGGAGTAAAGACAACGAGAGCCAACGCTGAAGGTCCCAGGGAGTATCTCACTGCTGGTAATGCCCGGTAAGCACATGCTGCATGGCTCCGTGTTTTGGATAGTTGTACCTCGTCTTGGCTTCTGCATTGCATTTAGCAGATCATTAATGCCTCATTATGGCTGGAGCATCTGAGAAAAAACACAGGAGCTTTCTCTGATGAGCAGAGGCAACTATTCCATAGCTATGCACTGGATTGTTTGTGTTATTGCTGACCGAGAAGGGCACCATGCACTTGGGGTTGTGAGGACTAAGCAGTGAAGCATGTGGAAGTGGATCCAGATCCCATTAGTGCATTAGCGGGTTTGTAAACCCCAACATTTATTACTCATTGCTTAGAAGAACTTATATCTGAAAGGTGATGTAAGAGGCTGCTGAGACTGGTCTAGGATTAATGAGGAAACTAAGTAGCCTCAAAGGTTTTTGCCAGCTGCTTTGAAATGTCTGAGCTTCCATTCACAGAGTGGAAGCAGATAATTAAGGCCATTTTCTCACTCACTGCAGTCCTGTGGGTGTGTGTGAGGAGGTTGAGAGAAATCAGCTGCTGCTCCTGGTCAAGCCTTGGCTTTTTCCCTCCTCCATCATACCCTATCAATATGATGTTCCTGTAAGGCTGAAAGGAAAGGATGACTGGTGTCCCTTGTGACACTTCCCTGCCAGGGTGATCCCCTCGGGCACCAAGGAGACACGAGCCTTGGTACCTCAGCTGGAAGAAGTAGGGGGTGAGGGTAGACTCAGAAAAAGCAAAGGTGATTTTTTTCCCAAGCACAGCACAAATTTACCATTAACAGCCACTGTGGCAAGAATTAGCCTGTGAGTAATTGAGATGCACCCAGCTCAGCAGCTTCTCTTTCAGCAGACACAGACATGTGTGGGGGTTTGGTCTGTACATGCAAGGAGAGCAGCTCCAATTACTCTGTTATCTTTGCTGAATGAGATTCTTGAAAGTGTCTAATTGATTTTCTAGCATCAACACAGGGATTCTCAATGGGCCCTGTAAGGACAGCTACAAGAGGATCCGAGTGACTTGGGAAAAAGGTTTCCTATGCCTCTAAATCACACTGAATCAAATTAAGGAGTAGCTGTGGGCCCATTGGTGTCTAGTGAGAAATAACCTGCTCATTTCACCTGGGCCAGAATTTTGTCCTTATGAATGTTTCTTATTTTCTGTTTTACACCAAAGCTCAAAAGTGAAATCAGGCTAACAGCCTGACTCTGATTCAGGACATATCACCTCTTTAGACCTACCATGCCAATAATTGGAAGCCAAACAAGATCTGCTGGGCATTACTGCCTCTGTCTAAAGTTGATTCCTGTGTCTCTTGTGCTGCATTAACTAAGATTCTTTCTTCAGGTTTCCCCCACATTAAGATGCTGATCCTGAAAAGCCACGAGTTCCTGCCATGATTGATGGTCTTACTGCTCTTAAAAATAATGACCACGGGGCCTGGGCCAGGGGTGGTGACATTATTTTCCACAGCTCAGGGTAGGTTACTGTTTTATCATTCCCCCCACAGCAGATATAAATAGGTCTGTAGGCCAAATTCACTGCAGCCATTCCTCATCATTTA
The DNA here is from genome assembly GCF_017639235.1 of Corvus kubaryi. Taxonomy (NCBI): domain Eukaryota; kingdom Metazoa; phylum Chordata; class Aves; order Passeriformes; family Corvidae; genus Corvus; species Corvus kubaryi. Next base: position 4,527,417 of record NW_024581133.1, on the reverse strand, counting down.
CACCATTGTATTTCCTCTGTCCCAGGTTTTCAGAAATTGGGATTGGACTCACTCTGGCAAGGTAATTTCTTAAAATTGATCTTCTTCCCATATTTTCCCCCCAGTGCAACACGCTCAAGAATGGAAACTGAGACACTCCCCTGGTAATTAGTGTAAGACAGGAGAAAAGCTCACATTTCCCCTCCTGGACCACACCAAGTCTTCCCTGGGCAGCCGTAAATACAAGGGGCAATTTAGCCTTTCATTCTCTTTGCCTCAGCATGCCTGGGGAATACATTGTAATTGCTGAATATTTCCTGCTGAACGGGAGGTCCTGATGCTCCAGCTCAAAGCTACCTTGGCACTAACTTGCTGATTTCTAGACATACTTTAGAGCAGGCTGTTACAGCAGTGCATGCACCTTTTTCAAAATTAAGGACACAGATTCTACTGTGTCTGTGGTGTAATTAAAAGTGTTAATTGGTGTGCTGTGCTGCATATTTACGTGGTGTTTCTTTGCTTGCAGTGATGGGACTTTCCCGACAGACGGCTCCAGCCCGGAGGTCACAGGCTCCATTTTTGGTGGAGAAAGCAGCAACTTTGGCTCCCAGGGAGGCCAAAACAGCTACTGGGGAAAAGAGGCAAATGGAGAATACAGAACACTGCCCAGAAACAAGTGAGTTATTCTTCTGCCATTTCTTCTTGGCGTTAGCTTAAGGTAGAAGAAAAGCCCCAGGAATTAATGTGGCTACCAATGAGTAATTTGTACCAGGTGCTTAAATTATTGTTCAGGCCAGAAATAATAAGCATCCAAATAAACTCACTCTTCAGGCCAACAGCTTGAGAGCATTCTTGACTGAATGTGTTTGATTTAGTTTTCTCCTTAGTGTATTAGTCAGTGGAGAATGGATTAGAGAATCCGACATATGCCGAATGTCTCTTGTGCAGTGCTCCAGTGGCACAGCATCAGGGTGAGGGTGCAGCTCCCACACACCATGACACCCTCCCTCCTGTGGGCATAGCTGGGCAAACACGGCCAGTTTGAAAAAGGAGAAACCATTTTTCATTATAGCATCTTTTTTCTTTTTTGATAGCTGTGTTATTTTCTGTTTTCAGCAGCACAGCCTCCTCTCAAGCAACCACAGTGCCTACCCACATCCTCACAGTAAATTGTGCCAACCTAAGCCTAAATTCTACTTCAATGTATGTTTTTGGTGATGCTTACCAATTCCTAAGCCTTCTATGAGGTGCTTAAAATTAAGTAATAAGCAGTAGTAATTAGATATGTCACGCATGCAGCCCTGGCTATACATGACTCAACCAAAAGTGACAACAGGAATGGGATCTCTGTAGGACAGGAAGAATAATCAGAGCTATCCTCAGTTATTATTGGTGTTGTTATTTAAATTGAAACTGCAACAAAACTCCTTTGCAGTTCAGACAAGCTCTAATCATGTTGTTAATCAATGAACACTTGGGGAGGAGTATGACAGAACAGCTGATACCTGTCCTTTTGGTACTTGCTTCTGAGGAGACACTTGCCTCCAGGAAGTCTGCCTGCTCTCATTTTTTCAGTCATGCTGATGTTTTCCTGAGAAACCCATCTGCCCTGGAACAAGGAACCTGATGGCAGTGCTGCCCCACACAGCCCTTTGGGTCTTGTGGAAATGAATTCCTGCGTGGCTGAAGAGAAGGGCCTTGAGCTGCTCTACCCCAGCTTACAAGATTTAGGCAAAATTATGAGAAATTTTTTTGGCTTTTGAGCCTCATCCTGCAGAGGATGTTCAGCAGAATTTCATCCTTCACATATGATGAGTTGTCAGATCCCAGTTTTGGGAAAGAAAAGGTGGTTTAGCTACTTGTTAATATCTTTCTATGCTGTCAGAAGACATGGAGTTTGCCCAAGCTTTTTACACAGGACTGTTTGTGTTTAAATCTCCTAGGACATTCCCTATCCATGGGTTGCAGATTTATGATGGGCCTGTCGGGATGGGAAGGTGCACTTTCGAGAAGTTCACCCCACCTGTTGACAGATACTCAAGTGCCATTGGGTTCTTCATGAAAAACTCCTGGCAGACCAGCCCCCAGAACAATGTGTCACAGACCCTGATGGAGAAAAGTGTAAGTGAGAGAAGCAGAAATGTTTGCTGTTAGATGTGAAAGGTTTTGAAGTTTTTAGCAGTGATCTATCCTAGAGCAGGATTTCCAAGCAGTGGTGTGTATTACATTGGTGCATGCCATCAATTCGTTTTGAAACACTTTTCTTCTTAGTAATGAAGGGTTTTTATATCAAATGGGATGATATCTTATGCCTGGGCAGACATGCGCAAAGAAATCTGCATTGGAGAAAAGTTTCACTTTGTAACCAGAAGACCCAGAACACAACTTTAGGTGGTACAGCATTGCCAGCTGCTGAGGACCTGCTGAGGACCTGGCCTCAGAGGCTGAGAGGGTCACACACAGGATATCAGGAGCCGGCAAGCTGCAAAACAATCCGACAGAAATAGCAAATGCACTGAGAAGCAAAGCCATGACCCAGTTTCTGAGATCAGCTGTGAAATTCCTGTTGAGCACAACAGGGACTTCCCTTGAGCTGTGACAGCAGAATGGGCCTCTGTATCTCTGCCTTGGCAGAAGCTGTAGGATGCTGAGCAATTCCAGTCCTTGTCCTGGGTTCCTGCAGGGATCATGACTCTGGACACTTGGCTTGGAAAATGATGGATTCCACCTGGCTCTCTCCCAGCACTCATGACCTCTCCTTAGCTTTTTTCAAACAAGGTCTGTAGTTGTTAGGATGTCCGTGAACTGTAGTAACTTTGGCTTGAGGTTTGGTTTTATCTTGAGGAAAATTTCCATTGCTCTGAGATTGACCAATGTCACTCCCTCTGGCAAGCAGAGAGTTTATCTGTCCCCTCTGGTACACTTTAGACCAACAACCAGGAGGTGTTTCATGAAAGGATGACGTTGATTGCAGTCACTTGACTGCTCCTCTAAGGAAAACACGGTCTCTGTGCATTTGGTGAGGAGATCTTAGTTACCTTAGATGTGTTATGGACCTCTGGAACAAGAATAAGGGGTAATTTGCTGTACCTTCTTCATGTGCTCCCTTGGGGAAATGGCTGTAAGATCGTCATGGGGAACATTAACAAGAAAATCAACCTGGAACTGGGGAGGGGAGCTTAGAGAAAAGAAAGTTTCATCAGTGGAGTGGAAGAGTGGAAAATTTCCTCAAGTAATGTAGGACTGTCCTCCAGAATGGTTTCAGACAGGTGATATCTGTGCACATTAGCAAAAGGATGATTATACCCTGAATGGCTGAAAATGCAGCTCTTTAATACAGTCACAACATTTGATGCCAATGAGCCTGTTAAATCTGCAGCATTTTCTGTTTGAGAGGCAGTTTTACTGCAACACCTTTAAGAGCTAAGGTTTTCAAAGTAAAAATGGTCAGAATATTTCCTAAATAATTCTGCAAAGCAAATTTTGCCACTGGAGTGTAAGCCTATTACAAAAAAATCCCCAAACCCAACCAAACCCTAATGACACAATCCCAATAATTATTTATTATTTGTCTATTTCCAAGAAAATACCAACTTCTGCAGCTGGTATTTACCAGCTTAAAAACCACGTATATTTGTAAGCACCTGCATCCAGCAATTTTCACTTTGATTCTATTTTATCTGGGTTGAACCCAGATGTGCTACATCTGATTTCAGACTTGTAGGATCACAGACAGTTTATTTTTTTATTGTTTTTGCTCATTGCTATATGTGATAATTTATCTTTGCCTAGTTAAGATAGAGCCTGTCAACCATTTTAATTAATTTTCCATCTCCAGGCTTCACTTTATTAGTTTTTAAAGGATGGCTAAGTACTAATTCCCTAAAGTACAATCATTTTACTGTTGTTCTTTAAGAAGAAATTAAACATTACTGCAAGTTGTACAATGATGACAAAACTATTAGTCATGCTGAAGGATAATTGTGTAATTAATCAGACTAATCAGCAGATTGGTTAGGCAACAAAATAACAAAGCCAGTCAGGTCTTGTTTAATTCCAGCATAAAAATAACAGTGAAGCAGAACATAAGACCTAAACATTGCACTCCATACAAAGGATTCTACTTGTCTATCCACTGACAAAGCTGAATCTCACGTGTTATCTATGCATTTATCCATTGCAATAGTACTGCTGGGCTTGTTTGTTTGTTTTGAAAAGAGTACTTCTTAAAAGTCATTTCAAAGCTGTAACCCAGCTGAGGGATGACTGATGGTTGTGGTCTCCTGTAGTTCTGTCAGCCAGGAGGACTTGGAGACCTCAAAGATGCCCCAGCCCAGAGCCAAGCCATATCTACACGCTGGTGCATCGCTTCTTAAGACCTGACATATTTTTTTTTAGTCATAAAACAGCCACCCATTCCCCCCTCTGTCCCTCTGAGGGACAGAGTGAGGTGAGGAGCATGGGCAAGGCCACCTGCAGCAGGTGCAGAAGCCTCCCAAACTGTCCTGGCTCACATCCACTGTGTCTCTGTGTCCACTAAAAGTCCCTCTGGTTCTTTTGTCCCTGCAGACAGGAGTTTAGGGTGGATTCCAGCCTATTCCACTCCTACCTGTTCCAGGAGTTTAGGGTGGATTCCAGCCTATGCCACTCCTACCTGTTCCAGCTCTAGGGCATCTCAGGAATTGCTTCTGCCAAAGAAATCCCAGTGGTCTGTGTTGGGTGGGTTTGTGATCCCCAGAAGAGCTCACAGACCAGTACTGACTCCTGGCTATGGACTAGCAGCTCCCATGGGATTGCAGTCCAGCCTAGCTAAGAGATGGGCGCTTCCTGATGTTGACTTTGCTATGTTTAGCCTGTGTTGTTTTAGCACTGGGTTTCTGCATCAAAGCACGCATTTACACACAGTTCATGATGGGAAAAAGAAAAGCAGACACTGAGTTGAAGTCTGTTATTTCCTGAAATACAGAGCAGAAAAAAAACCGTCCCAACCTTAAAGAGACTCCTGACCAAAGGGAACTTGGCAGGGTGAGGGTTTGCATCACTCCAGCAGAGGAAAAGCCTCTGAGGGACAGAGACCTTGGGTGGTGAAACAGAGAAAGATTCCCTCTGGATGAAAACGGTTTTCTTAAAATGATATCAGTGGTACAGTGAGATGTCTTTTATTGCCAGTTTGTGCCCAGAACTTGAATTTTACAAAAAGTTACAAGTTATTACAATGATTTCCAGTACCTTATTATCTTTTACAATAGAAAGAGCGGTTGTCAGGGTTCCCTGCAGGTGTGTTAGGTGTGCTGCCTTTGGACAGGTTGAGTTAGCACATTCTTAAGGGGTTTCGTACAGAATGCTGTCAGGCTTCAGACAGGTAACTCAAGTAACCTTTATACCATAGCACTTGGAGGTAGTCCACACTTAGTGAAAATTAGGTGTCTGAATAGCAGTGTGGTATCCAGACATGACCTGTCTCTGCACCCTCTTCTAGCCCATTCCTAGCTCCACGTGAACAAACCTGAGGAGCTGAGTCTTTGTTCCTGTGTGTTCACTTAGAAAAAAATACACACTGCCATGGCTGTAATTGCAAACTTCTTTGTTGTTTTGTAATTGCACTCCTATCCCACAGTGTACCAAAGTAAGGTAACCTTGAGGCTTACACGAGAAGTGACACTGCTCATTAACATTGCCACTTTAATTCTGACTTTCAGACTTTTTAGAGGAGAATGCTAGAGATAAGAATAAAATTAGCACCAAAACTGTCTGCTGCTGGATGGAACACTGAGGGTGTTGATCAAATGTAAGATGTACTGGCTGTGCCTTCATTTGGTTTGAAGTGCAGCTGACTTTGTTCTCCTCCCCAGCGAAGTGCCTGTTTTCATATGCAGCTCCAGAAGTGCCATCACACACTATTTCTAATGCAGTTTTTAGCTGCAGCACAGTGTTTACATTTTTAAATATCTCCTCTTTTATCAATTAAAACTAGGGAAAAAACCCCAATTTTTGGGATCCTCCTAGGCCAAGTCCAAGTAGGCTTTTGGGGGAAAACTTTGTGTGGTGAAGCAAGAAAAGGTTTAAAAAAGCTCAAAAATTCATCTTAAATTTCCAAATGTTTGAGCCTCCTTTAAAGGAAACTTCTTCAAGTATTTGTTTATGAGATTCATACTTAGAGAAGAAAGTGGCAGAAAAATGGTTCTAGGCTTTAATTTCATTTTAAAAGAATAAAGACTTTTATTCTGCAAGTAGTGGTTGCTGCAGGGTTTGGTGGTTTTTTTTCTTTTTTGAGGCAATGGACTTCCCATCTAACTCAGAATCACAATAACCCTTCTATTCTCCTAAGCCCTTCTGTTTATTATTGTTAAAATAAAGCTTTTAAAGCCCTTAGTAAACTTGCAGCCTAATCCTGCTGACCCTAATTCTTACTCATGTGCACAGCCCAATTAAAATTAGTTGGGCTAAATGGAACAAATTACAGTCCTTTGGGTTGGCACGATCCAGTTGTTATTTATGCTGTCTGCTTTTATGCACGCTGCTGCCGGATTCATTCAGAGGGCTTGACCTGGAGTAATTATTTTCTTGATTACTTCGGAACTTCATCTTCACACCCTGTAATAATTTCATCTGCAGAGATTAAAATATTCCATCCTTTTTTTTGCTGAACATCTGCAGTTTCCTTGTTTTGCTGGATTCTCTTATCAGGACAGATATTTTTACTTAGCTACTGAAAAATCTTGAGAGCAGAGCTGTGCACAATGAGGATAATGCTTCTTCCTGTTATTTCTCCTTCTTAAAAAAAAAAAAAATTCTTCATGGGATATATTGGAATATGCATGAGAGCCAATTCTGAGAATTTTAAACTTCTCTAAGTTTTATGGGGGTGTAGGAGGAACAATTAGAAAAAAATGGCACTGAACCACTTAAAATGGGCATTGAAAAGATACGAGAAAATGACCCAAATATCCAGTCTTTCTTTTTTTTTCTTTTTTAACATTCCTCAGTAAATTTCATAATCATCCAGTACTTTCCTACACTTTCAGTCATCCTCTTCTTTTGCCACCATTCAGTTTATTGCTGTGTGATTTCAAGCAACACATGGTGGTGTGGGTGCACTTCAAAGAACCAAAGAACCAAAAGTCTAATTTTTGTGAAAATATCTCCTGGGATTAAGAAATGAGAGGGAGGACCAACACAGCTGGCATTTTTTCTAAACAGAAGAGCCAAAACAAAACTCTTTGCTCAGACAATAGAGCTTCCTAGTTCCATCTGTATCACTGTCAAAATGCTGCAAAGCCAAGTCCTTATGTAGAGCTGAGCACTGATTTTTCACCTTATTTTCTCCACTAGCTTGGACTGAAAGTTTTTTTTGGCAGGCCGGGCCAGTGGTTTGGAAACAACGACAATGATGGTGACAAAATGTCCATCTCCCATGGTGTGGATGGCTCAGTGTCAGGGTGTCCAGACACCTCAGAGGCAGAGCAGACAACGCCCTGCTGTGGCATCCCGGCTGCCTCGCTGGCCCCCGCTGGGATGGGGCGATGTGTCCCGGGAAACTCGCACAGGTAACGGGGCAGCCCAGCCCGGATTGTCGGTGAGAGGGGGGTGCAGTGAAGCTGCTCAGCACTGCTCACACAAAGGGTGAATAATTAATTTGGTAAAATTTTGCTGCAAGGGGAAATTCAGTTGGGGGGAAGTTTGGTGTTTCCTTGTTCCGGGCGTTTGTCCGCTCTATCACGGGGCTCTGGTGGATTGCTCTGGTGGATTATGTTTCAGCAATGGGAGATGCTACATTCTGGTACATCCTACTTGTGTTCAGGATGGTGAAATGGGTGGTTGAGATGCAAACTCACATCTGTTTCTTGTTCCCCACGTAGAAATCACTGGCTGAGGGATGGCCTTAAACCTTCCCAGCAGTGAATGTCACAGTCAAACATAGAGTATGCATGTCTCCTTAAGCTAAAAAAACCTGGATGCATTTGCTTTAGTTGCACAGCAGAGAGCAGGAGTTGCTATTTAAATATCTAAACACTAGAATTAAAAACCCTGGTGTATTTTGGCTGGGCAGAAACAGGACTGGGCTCCTATGAAACAGTCCCTTTGACACAGGGTTTTGTCCTTGGCACTTAGTTTGGCTCTGTGTGTCTAGAGAAATGATCATCCCTGCTCTGGCAACCTAACAGTTAAATTCAGAGTTGCAAACAAGTAGGCATTTATATTTTTATTTCTATTAATATCCTCCTGGTTATGGCACTCTACATGGTGAGACAGTTTTTCCACCATAGAAGATTTCCTTGGCTAGGTTTAGGCAAGCATAAACATTTACTTCTCTGGGATCCATTACTTACCAGCATTTTTCAACTAATCAGCATCCAGCAGGATGAGTAAAGGTCATATTAAATGCTTCACTTTATGGGTTTTGGGGAGGGAAATATATGTATGTGCAGGGCAGAAGAAATTGGTCTCGTGCAGCAGGGTTTGATTAAATTGAAGAGGATAACTGTTAGAGAATTTCAGCCTCACTCTGATTCTCAGCACCCTGAGTGCTGGTAACTTGTTTGTCTGCTAAATTCTGAGTGTCATACTTCAGATCAAAAGCCCAAAAGAGTGAATCCGATTATGGAGAAGGGTGGTTTGCTTTGATCTTAACAACTTTATTACAAAATCTGTTTTTCTGTTCCTTTTCGTGTAGCTCTGGTAGACAAGAACTTTTATTCTTCCCGAGTGCAAGCAGGTGAAAATATCCTTTCAGCTGAAGGAAATAGTGACTCCTATGTTACTGCTGAGTGGAGCCCAAGATAGTCAGTCTAGGGACGGGCTACTTGGCATGGAAAACTGAGATCCAAGTCCTTCAGCTAACATTGCAGGCAAATCCTTTCTGAGCTAAGTGCCTAGAGTACAGTTAATTCCTTTCTGCTTGGTTTCTTTCATTCCCATTTCATGCTCCTCTTCTCCTGGATGCAATTTGCCCAAGAAAGGAAACGCCTGGGGAAAAGCAATTCCTCTGGCAGTGTTTCTAGATCCAAAAATCCTGGGGATGGACTTTCCTGAGGGTGTTTTAATCTGGCAGCTCAGGCTGACATTCCCACCCTCTGTGGTTGGTTCATGGCCCTTCCTCCTCAGTGTCTTCCAGGAGCACCATGTCTCGTTCCCCCTGCGGTGTCCAAGGGCTTCCTTCAGCAGGGAGCACTAAATAATGCCTTGTGGTTCTGGGACCACCTTAAAATGACGAAATTCTCTAGGCAAGAACTAGCAGGTCTTTAAGCCCTCCCTTCTCGATTCTGGAGTCTGTAGGGTTGTTGGCCAAACAGGACCAACCCCTTGCTCTTTAATGACGGCTGAAACTCTCATGTTGTAACGTAAATAAAGCAAGGCTTTGAGGAGGAGCACTAAATAGAGGGAAAGGCACAGGGAAATCACAAGAGCTGTCAGCACCACATCTTCTGGCAGTCTCTGAGTCACTCAGACTTCATCATCAGGGCACCGAGGTCCTTGGTGTCACATCAGCCTGACTTACATCTGCTGCAAAGGCCAATAAAGGAAGAAAAATGTAGGGAGAGGCTTCATAGCTCTCTCCATGTAGGCGTGTGAGATTTCCAGTGGCACTGAACTGGAGGCTCCCTGACACCTGCAATACTTGTTAAAATGTAAATGGGATTCCTAAACCTTTTCTGATTTTTATATGAATTTTAAGACAAGTGCCTTGGTTTCCACTGGGCAGTTGAAGCTGTGCATTTACTGTTTGCCTGCAGACTTCACAGCAACTCATCAGGGGAGGCTGTGAAACTTCTCTTTTTTGGTATTAGTCTTTATTAAAATAAGCAGAGTTTTTGGCAGTGTGTGCTGTTTTCTTTAATAAGCTTAAAAAGGTGTTAGACAGTCATAAGAGACTGCCACATAGCCAAACTAGTGTTGGTTTTGAACTAAAAAAAATTGATGCCTTGCAATTCTAAAATACTCTAGGAAATGCTGTTGATTTTACACCAGTTCACTTTGTCACTACCTCACCCCCGTTGGCTGAAACAGAAATTAGTCCATTTTTGTTAACTCTGTTCTTGCAGGGAATGTTTGCAATTGTGCTGGTCCTGCATCTCTGGGTTTCACCTCTTCAGTGGGTTCTGTGGACTCGGTGCCTCTGTGGCTGGTGTTGGTAGTGATGCTCTTAAATGTAAAGCAAGCAAGAGATGCAGGGGGGAGTGAGCAGTGCTTTTCTAGCCACAGGAAAACCATACAGTCCCAGGATGTCTGTGGTGCTTGAGGATTACCAGCACCTCACAGACTGGGAAGAAGGAAAAGCCTGTGAGATGTTTTTCAGTTCATGGTGTCTGTATTTGGATAAAGAGGTTCAGTTTGGATCGCTGATGTACACCAGTCGAAAATCACAGTAGCTTTCCTGATGCCAGTGCCATCCCAGCATGTCCTAGAGAAAGAAGGCTACTTATTTTTCTTTCTGCAAGAATTTTAAAGTCTTTACTTGGAAATTTCATCAAGAAAATGTTTTCCCCAAAACACTGACATTTTTTGAACAGTCACTCAACCAGAAAGGGAGAAGGTATGTTTTGATCTTCTCATTTTAAAGGTTTTCTGCCCCAACTTGACAGCTGACAGCACTGCAGGACAAAAGCAGCAGGAATGAAACAAGAAAGCAAGAAAACCTTTTCTCAGAAATCAAGATTGTAATTTCCAATACTTGGCATGTTGCTCATCTTCATACTCACTCTCCAGTTCAATAGCAGATCCCCCTGAATTGTAAAGAACTTATCTTCTCAGTTTCACAATCTACTTGGGAAAATTGCCATGTAAGCATGGGGAAATCTGACACATCTCTTCAGCGTGAAGTGTCAAGCAGCTAAAATGACATCTATGTCCATTAAACCACCCAAGCAATTAGAAGGCTCACATTTATAATGTTTTAACCAGCTCTTCTTCTCCAACCACATTAAGCTGTCACCACTTCTCTTATTTTAAAACCTCTTTGTACTCATTTTCTTTAAAAGATTTTGATAGAAGTCACCAAAAATTAAGATGGTGGTTCTAAGGAAGATGGATTTTTCATTCCTGTTGATCTAGTGACGCTCCACATGGGCAAAACAGTCTCTTCATATAGGATCTGGTTTTTTTGGTCAGGGCTGTAACCTCCTTTAGTAAGAAACATGTTTAAAGATCTGTCAGATACACTATTGTATTTCCATGGGACTGAAAATCACACTCTTGGTGTCCTGCAGTTCTGGAGAGCATTCACTCAGTGGCCATTGTTTATCATTGCAGGAGACCAAATGACACTTTACAAGTAATTTACAAGTATTTTTACCAACATTTCTATAATGCACATGTGGCATTTTTCCTTGTTCTACTTATCCCTATTTCGTTCTCCAAACAGCTGTGATCATTATCCTTAATGTCAGACTCGTGGCTTAGTCCCTACACACCTGGAGGAAAATGCTACCAACAAATCTCCTTTCCTCATCATCTTATTGAAGCATTCTGTAAATTCTGCCAGCACTTCCTTGGACTCTTTAGTAAGAGTAGCAAGCAGTATTGGCCATGCACAGCTCTCTCACTGTGTGCTTTGGTTTTTTCAGTCTTTACACAAGTAGCTTAAGGTACATAGGAATCTTTTGTTTTTGGTAGTCTGTAATACAGGAAGCTTTGGGATTCATTGACAGCATCTCCTTCCTTCCTTGGCTTTTCATTGGTGCATTTCATTTTGTAGTAAGTGCAGTATAAGTGTTCATTCCAACTGGTTTTTTTTAGAAAATGCTGTTTGGATTGAGAACAATTAATACACTGATGGGATTTCAGGTCTGAATGTACCTGACTGATCCCCTGCTCTGACCTCAGCATTACCCCATGCTGATGGGGCCAAGTGAGATTGAAATGAGGTTTATTGAACTATGTGTTATTGGCTTTCCAATCACGGTTTGAATGTGAATGCAAAATAAGTTTTTCTTCTTGGTTTCATAGATATAAAAGGCTTTTTAATCAGACTGTACAAATAATTTATTCTTCCTTGATCCATCAAGAATGAGCAAACAGGCTGCTGCTCAGAGATTGTTTGGAGTGAATTATTTGATCAATAGTATCAGCCATCAGGAAAAATTTATGTTAATGTCATTCTGGGATCCACTTTAATCTTCTAGTACCTGCAGACACCACTCAGAATAGCTTCTCATCATTGAAGTGCAATGGTGTGAAAGGAGGAGTGGACTAAATATCTGACAGGCGTTCACAACCACTTTTGGACTGTTCCTTTGGCACGAGACCCAAATGTTTAACTTAAGCATTCAGCATTGAGGCTGCTGGGTCCAGGGGTGAGGGGAGGGGTAGGCAAAGATGGCCTATCTGCTGGAGATCCTTAGGAGCTCAAACTCAACCCCAGGAGCAGGCACAACTGTGGGATCCTTCTGAGCATGAAACTGGAACTAGGGGCTGAACTTGCTAGAATCCCTAACTAAAATAAGCCCACATACAAACCAGTGAGAGACAATCTGGTTTTGCAGAGCTTTCTGTTTGTGTAGATGAGAGGAAGATAAGCAGATCTGGAGATGTGAGAGCCCTGCATTAGCAGGCAGATGTCCTGATAGATGGAGTCTCAACCTCTCTGCTTGTCTTGGCCACACTTGTATCCTTAAGAAATTAAAATCTGATAAGAAACTACTGCTTCCATTTAGATCTACCTCAAAGACACAAATTGAGTTTAAAAATAATTTTGATGGATGGATGCTCATGTAGAAGCTTAGACATTTCTGAGCTACCATGGATTTTTATGTTGGAGGTTTTAAGTTCTTGATGCAAAGAGTGTTATTCTACACTGTAGGAGAATGAAGGCAGCAGGATTATAGATGTCCTCATCTGTCCTTTGTGCATCTGAAACCCTTCAGTGAACATGACAGGCTGCCTGCAACAGCCCTGCGTGCAGAGATGGAATTGTATGACTAGCTGTGCATTCTCCTTCTGCACTGGAATTTCACATGTTGGAAAGCAGCAGAGCGTCATGCCTTAAAACTAATGCTTGCCACATGAATTTGGCTTTGCTTGAGTGATGGCAGGGCAGAAAACGCACTCAGCTGGAGTGTGGTTTTGTAGCTGGTCTGTAGAGTTGAACTACAGGTCAGAGGCATCTCTCAGTCCCTGCATGAAGAGCTTTGCTGAAGCCTTGGACCTTGGTATTTAGTCCATAAGGTCATGTAGTCAGGACATCGAGTTTCAGCCCCCAGAATTTCAGCCTAGTCTGCTATCTGAGAGCAAAGATGTGGATTCTATTAGATAACTGGACCTAATCCAAAGCCCACTGAAATAACTTCAGTTTTCTGTATTTTCAATGGAATAAGCCTGGTTTTAAAGCAGACTTATTTGAATTCATAAAAAAAGAGTTACTTTGTGATGCTTCCTTGATTACCCTTCTCCCTAAAGACTTTGAATAGTGAACGTTTTTACGGCACTGTACAACTCATATCTCACTTCATGGTGTCTCCATGGATGGCTGCAGATGCTATTTCTGGTTTACCTTTTTATTTGAACTGGAAATGTTTCAGTGACTTTCCAAATGTTCTGAACTCTTCATTGGCAAAAATCCTTTACAGGCAACGATGATCAAATGCACATGTTATGGCTGCCCTGGCTGGTTTAATGGATATATTTGCCATTTTCCTTTCACCCTCAGCTTTATATCGAGGCCAGATGCCCTGAGAACCTGACCTTGTGCATTGCCAGAGCAGCATTCCCTTCCCATCCCGTGCAGCTGCAAGGCGTGAACAGGGAGCTGTGTTCCAGCAGCACCAGCCTGTCCTCCTGCTTGAGCAGGATTATATCATCCAGTGAGATGGCAGAGCACCTGAGGATGTCATGCTGGACCACATCAACTTCAACAGGTACTGCTTTCTTTTTTTTTTCCCCCCCAAGGTCTGGAGCTCTTTCATTTTCCCAAAATATTCATCAGTGACCTTTCAAAGGTCTCAGCAATTTCTGGGAGTGTGGAAGCAAGGTTTTAAAGGTTGACACTAACTGATGCAACGAGATGCTTCTGCTTTCACTCTATTCCAGCTTTTTTGATGTGCAGAGAGGCTTCTCTTTCCAGGAAGTTTTGAAATAGAATCCAAGTAAGTCCTGGCCTGCTGTCCCTGAAATCCCTCCAGAAGAGCTCTGGCTCTGGTTCATTTATTTGTACTAGTTGCTGCACACATAATTTATCTCCCATATATATAAAGTGCAGAAATACGTCAGAATGTGCACAAAACTTTGCATCTTCTGTAATCCAAACAGCACTGGAATCATTGCTTCTTTCTAACTAAAGCTTTAAAATGGTAGGTCTCAGGACAGCCAAATTGCAGGCTGTGCTCTATTTATTTCACAAGTTTTCTTAGCATTGTATAAAGACAGGATATGTCCATTTTAGATGCTGCTTTTTTCCCTTGCAATCTTAATTTTGCGTTATTTCATTTATGGTCTTTAGTGCTGTTCTTATTTTAGTGGAATTACTTGTGCTTTGTGCTGGTTCTTCTGTTAGGAGAAAACTGAAGCCCAGTCATCTTAGCAGGGGTGGGCATTCCCACGGCTTGCACAGAGATGCTGCAGGGGATGAGCACCCCAAGAAAGCCTGGCCCTCACCTTGGCTTCTGCAGTTTGCCTGAGTCCTCAGCTGTTGTTAAAAACACACTGTGGTGAAAGAACAGAGGTTTGCAAGTGAAACCTGACCTGATTACGCACAACAGAGGCTCAGGTTTCCAAAACAGGTTTGAGATAGCTGGCACGAAAGAAGGCAAAGGCGCTGGGACAAGAAGCAGCATGTCCTGCTGGTAAACCTGGAGGGCTCCCAAGTCCCTCCAGTATTAACCACCAAATCCCACACCCATCCGCTGCTCCTGCAGCAGAGTGTCCCTGCTGTGAGTTTAGGGTAAGATGGTTGAGCTCCCTTTAGTTCCCCTGAACTTTGGAGCTGAAAAAGTCTAAAAGTACTGTCCTCTGTTCCCATTATGAAGGCCCATGGGAATGCACCTGAGAAGGGCAGTGTTTCCTCTTTATATGTGCCCATTCCAGGGAGTGACACACACCTGGCCTCTTGATTTTAAGATGCAGTAGTTGTAGGGCCCGGACTGAGTTGCTACATCATCAGTGTTTGGACACTCCTGTCACAGGGGAGTTATCAGAATTAAATCACTATTTTCTGTATGAGTATATCTTTGTGTACTTTAAGGAAGAGGAGTTCTAGTTGCTCACGGACAATGTGAGCTTTGCAATTATTATCTGTCTTAAAATGGTGAGCTCTCTCCTTGCAGCTGCAGAGCTAAATCTTCTGCCAAGTCACTGATGGCCAATTCACACTTGCCAAAGCTTTGGCCCACAATCTTCAAGCATGGATATAAATTTGAAGGCAGCACCAAGACTGTGGTAAAGCTCAGCTTGAAGTTTAACTCTCGTTCAAGCATCAATTTAACTACATTTTACTATTGAAAACCACAATGTGGTTGTGTTTCCCTTTGTCTTTTATGAAACCAGCTATTTGAACTGGGCAAAGGTTTGTAGAGTTTTCTGATCCAGAAACAGTTGGCAAGGTATCTGTTTTGAAGAATCATAAGCAAGAAATATAATGCAACAAAGGAAAACCACAATTTTACTTCATTTTGTTTAGAGCATCTTGCTAAGAAATAATTGGGAATGAATTTTGTGGCTGCTCCGTCTACACCTCAAGTATGCTGGATGCTCACTAGGGTGAGACTTAGGGCTGATGCAATAGTGAAATCCCCAGACTGCATGGAAAAACATGGAGAAATGAGATTCCTATGGAAGGGTGAAGGAACTGAGGACAAAAAGAGGTTTTAGGAGTTTGAAGGAAAGTAAGTGCCTGCGTAAGCAATTTCATGTATGACCTCTACTAAGCATTGTATTCCAATGATTTCTGGAATGAAAGAAATCTCACATTGTGGAGCCCAGAGTAATCAGAGACAGAAAACCAGACTTTTACCTGTCTCAAGTGGCTTTATGTTTTATTTGTTCTTTTAAAATTCAAAATACTGTATAATCTCCAAAAAATGATCTCTTAATATAGTAATATCCGTGCCAAACATGCGATGCAAACCAAATCATGTTTGGATGAACTTTAATAGTGATCTTCTAGGATTAATAATTTCAGAAATAGCCTGAATGAACAGTTAAAGTGTTTTCAGTCCTGTGCTTGTAAGCTGATGGATGGCTATATCCAGGATGCTGCCTTTGCAGGCTGCCCTCACGCTTCCAGAGTCATCTGCTCTGTGCTGGCTAAAGGAAGGTCAGAGGAGACATAAAGAATTTGACATGGGAGATATGTACCAGGATTTGGATTTCTGTGGAAGTCAGGCATAGCATTAATGTTCAATACTTGCATGATTAACACTTTCCCTGCCTCTGAGGCACCGTAGAAAGACCCAGTAGAACCTGTGCCAGTCCAGACATCTGTTAGAAGGCTGGAACGCCCAGATTCCTGGGGTGGGCAGGAGCTGGTGGGGATGAATTCACATGACTCAACTGAAATTGGCAGCTCTGTGAGCTGTGAATCTTGTCCAGTGAGTTCAGAGGCACTGCTCGGGTGGATTTGCTCAGTGGAGGAGGACACCAGTTACAGCACAGGCACCCAGGAGATCTTTATCTTTCTGTTGTGCTCTTTCTTTCTTTCTTTCTTGCTGCAGTACTTGTGCCTTCCTCCCACTGATTCAAACCACGTTTAGAGTAATCCTTCAGCTTCTTTGTTTCCATCAAACTACGTGGCTGAACCAAACAGAATTCCTGTGTCTCCACATGCTGCCATGTGCTGCAGACGGGCTGGGAGAGATGGACTGGCTCGCATTTGTCAGGGGATCTGTGTCTCTCACTGACTGATGGGCAAACATAAAGGCGTGGTGGAGACCCGCAGGTTGTGTTTTCAGCCTGCTGGGGAGCACTGCAGGCTCAGCAGAAATGCCTGATTAAGCTATAGATTAAGAGTTGTCTGTCTAATGCCTGGGAGTTTCCCTGCGAGGATGAGCAGGAGGACAGGTATTGATGCTTCTGGAAAGGGGTAGTGCAGGGCAAGTAACTTCTGAATGTTTTGGCAGAGGAGAGCACAGGCTGGAATTTTAATGGCTATAGGAATGAAGTGTGCTCCAGAGTCAGTCCAGATCTGCTGAGGGTTTCTTTCAGGGCAGAAAAAGTGTGTGCAAAACCTTTATGAACCCTCAGACCCCTTCTCCATGGGTTTTGTCTCTTCGTTGGAGTGGCTGTGGGGCTTTTGGGGTTGTTTTTTTTGGGGGGGTGTGTGTGTTGGTATTTTGTTTTTTCTGCTTCATAGAAGTTTGAGAATTATCTGTAAGACTTGGTTAAGGGCTTTCCTCAAAATTATTGTCCTGAAGCACAAAAGGTCTACAGAGAACATCAGGCTTGTTACAAGATGGAAGAGAGGCTGGTAAGCCTGAAGGAGAGGATTGAAAATATTATTTGGTTGCGAGTAAGTGCTTTCTTTTGCAGTACAAAGATTGGCACTTCATAGCGTAATCAGAGTCAGAAATTTAATCCTTCAATTTAATGACCCAGGCCTTGTGCCTGTGCAAATTTTCTAATCACAAAAGCAGCAAAGGCAAATACTATTATCAAAGGCATAGGGCTGTTCAGTAAGTCAGCCAGGCTTCTTTGTGCTATCAGCACATCTAAAGATAAGAATTCTATCTCCTCAAAGCACGTATCTGAAGTATAGTGTAATAAGTCATGTTGTTGAAGCAGCCTGAAAGCAGTGGCAGTTAGATTAAGCATTCCTTGCTTTTAATGAGAACAGGGAAATACCTCTATATGTGTCTGCTAAGGCTCAGAGGGAAGGGTTTCCCCTTGTTAGGGCTCTCTGCCATGGTTTGACAAGGAGAATTCAGGGAAATGTGCCTGAAGGGGTACAGTGAGGCTCATCATATTGGTGTTCTTCGGTGCCTTGATGAAGGAGATGGATCCTTATGAGAGTCCTATAAAAAAAAATTAGGGGGAGAGGGCCAAATTTCTTGTCAACAGCAAACAAAAGGGCAGGTGCCCATGTGAGTGCTCAGGCATGGGTTCAGCCTTTCCCCTGCTGTGGTGTTTGCGCAGGGATGGGCACAAGTTCACTGCTCAACTCCTCTATTTCATGGGCTGAAGACCTGTGCTGGGGCTTGTTATCATGTTCACCAGTGAATAATCTTAGTTATCTGAAAATTCAAGAGCCCAACATGAGCTTATGTCTAAACTTTTCTTTAAAAATCCCAGACCCTTTTGACCTTGGGTGACACAAAGCCTCCAGGAAGCTGCAACCTATCCAGATGTGGAGATTTCAGTGCAGGGAAACTTACACAGCCCAAGTCTGCACTGAGACTCTGGGGGACTCCTTATATTTGTATTTGCCAAGGTGGTGTAGGTAGATTTTTTCCTATGGCTTATTATTCAATGCCAGTCTGATTCATACTTTCAGCTACTTGTCATTTTTGCGATTAAATTCCTTGGCGGTGATAAGGTCTGGAGAAAAACAAAGATAACAAGACAAGGCTAGAATGTGCTTGTTGCAGTCTTGCCCAGTTTAGAGATATTTCCTAAATTGTTTCTTTTTCAGATTGGTTGCAAGTGAGCTTTTCCTCTTGCTTCCCAGATTGATAAATGCTCAGGAAGGCGTAGTGGAGCTCACCGTTTAGGGCTGGGAATGCTTTCTTGTTGTTATATGTGCATATGTTATATGTGCATGTCCTGACCCCTCCATCTCCTAGATCTGGATGCAATACAAGGAACACCACCACGATTTCCAATAACAATAAGTAAAATGCTACTTGGGTTTCATAGCCTGCCCCTCCTGGCAACATCTGTGATTCAGAGTTAATCATCCACACAACACAGAAGTCAGCAGATATATTTGAATTCCCTTCTGTCTATTTAAATCCCTTAAATCACCCACAGATCAACCCATGGAGGAAAACCACAAGATATATATATATATATATTTTATAATTGGAAGGAAGCTAAAACATTTGCCATGACACCAGGTTGCAGATTGCACCACTCAGTACAGTTGGGTGAAGCCAGTGCTGGCATTGCCGTGTCTGAGTGATCCTAAAGCCCTGAGGTCTTTGCCTCCTTGCCTGCTCCCTTGCTGCTCTCTGTCCTCTGCAGCTGGGATTAACAAGATGGCTCTGAGGAGACACATCCTTCCTGAGATGATCACATTACAGCAGGAATTAGAACAATCTGAGCATCAGACCCAGATGGCTGTGGCAAACCAGGCTGCTTGTCACTTTGCAGCCTGGCATATGAAACCTGAGGGGGTTTCCCTGCTTTTTTCTTTCTCCTGGCCCAGGGACTGGGGCTTGGTGGTCTTAAGGGAGCATCTCCTGACCTGATGTGCATCCAAGGCACAGCAGCAGGAAAATACAAAATACACAGTAAGTCTGTGATAGAGAACTTAGGAAGACATTAAAAAGACAGCAATTGAATTGGCATGTAACTCCCCCTTGAAAACATGTAGGGTGGGAAAAGAGATGATAAGATGATGTAGTGTGCTTAAATGCAGGAAGTTCTTACTTTTGCTTGAATACGTTTGTCTGCAAGCCAAATGCTGTCTGAGTCAGACTGTGGTTTCATGAAGATCAGCAGATCTGTACCTCAGGGCAGGATCCCTCCTGTAATTTGTTGAGCTTCACAAAACCAAGAATCATTCTTTTTGCCTAAGGAGATGTGGATAAAAATTTTAATTTATATTAATTTATGGCCTATGCTTTTGAATTTTTAATGGCATTTCCTAAACAGCACTATTTAGGAAAGGCCTTTAAATCCTAATACACCTGGCTCTAGTTAGGTAAACACACACCTCATTTGTTACAATCCCTGCAACAAGCAGTCCTCCAGAAGAGTCTATCCTCAATAACAAGGCCCTGGAAAAAATCAGCTGGATGTTCACCCACTAGCCGTGTTTGTCATTGTGGGGGGGTTGGGTGTGTTTGCTGGACCTGAGCTGACGGCAGGAAACCTTTAAAAAAGCCAAAATCTAACAAAAGAGGAGCGAGTGACAGCTGCAGGGAGCTGGGAAGGAATGAGGGCTCAAGGAAAAGAGCTGGAACTGGGAGAAAGTGGCAGAGACATGGCCAGATCCTTTGCAGCCCCTTCTCTGATCTTCTCAGTACCAGTGAGATGTGTGGGTATTTCTCATTCCTCTTTCCCCACCAGTGATGCTGGCAGAAAATGAGGTGAGCTGTCCTGAAAGCAGGTTTTGTGCCAGAGGAGATTCAGCCAAGTGCTGGGCAAGTTGTTGGGAGGTTGGGAGAAATTTTTTGAGAGAAAAAACAGCTGTATCCTCACTGAGAGCAAGAAGCACTGAACTCCTGTGATTTATTCTTGGGATGGGTTGGAGGCTAAATGGGGGCTATGCTTCTTTTTGTCCTTTGAAGTATAAAATTCAGTCTGTGAGAGACAAACTTACCAAAGCAGCATGTGGGGATTTCTGCTTGGTTCCCATATTACGAACAGGAAAGTTTTAAATTCCCAGTCCTCTCACTCCCTTTGAAAGTTCAGCTCACGTAGATGTTGAACAAAATGTCAGAGGGGTTGTTTTTAAATAGGAGTAATAACAGTTGGGGGAGACTGACTCACTGGATGGAACTCTCTTGTTTGTTCAAGCCCAAGGAAAAAATATGTAATTTTTAGTTGTACTCTATGGCATTCCCTCGTTAGTTTACCCCAGATTTTCATCAGTGAAGTCAGGATTTGGACTGTGCACTTCCATGTTCATCAGCTGTGTTACACACCATGTCAATAAACATGGCAGGGCTGTTTTCTAGAAAAACATTCATCAGCTTAGAGGTTCCCTTTACTAAAATACAGCCAGGACTGACATCCAGGACAACCAGAAACTCCAGCACTAGGTGATACCCATTTGCCCAGGACTCATACTCCACCCGATGTAACCAATATTGTGTACTGCTCACAATTCAGAACAAGTGTTATTCATCCTCTCCCAGGCAGTCAGAGCCCTAGACATGCACTTTTTCTGTGTTTATTCCAGCCAAATCTCATCTCCAAGTTACGTGACTCGCTTTGCATCCCACCCCTCCTTTGCCTGCTTGATCACATGTCTCTGAGTGTCTTTGCTTCTGAGAGTTCAGAGTTGAACTGGAGGGGGTGTTCTGAGGGTTGTAAAAGAGGTATGGGTGTGTGTATGTGCAGATCTCTATCTACCACATGTCTGAGAACAGGAAACCTCTTGCCTGCTTTCTTGCCTTTCCCCTGTCCTTTTTATGCTTCTGCTTATCCCGGGAAGCCTGCTCATTGCCAAAACAGAACAACATTTTTTTAACACTTTGTCTGATGACTTTGCTTCACCTGAAAGAGCCAGAACAGCAAATGCCAATATCCTAGTGAAAAAAACCCAAAAGACTTCTTGGGTTTGTTTCATCCAGCCATTTCCCAAAGAAAACAAGCAGGCTAAGCACAATGGTAAAAATGCATGAAGTGCACAGTGGGGATTGTTGAATGACAGTACCAGAGGGGCAGAAGTGTCAGGTTTTATACATTCTGGTGTCAGCAGATTCACAAAAAAATTCAAAGTAATGTTTAAAACTGTTAGGACCCACTAAACACTGACTTTTTTGCTAGCATATAGTTAGCTTTTCTCCTTCAAAGACCAAATTTTTTTGGTAAAAACACATAAAATGTTGGCCTGATTAAGAACAAGAATGAAAAAAAGTAAGAAGAATTTTCCTTATATATAAAATGAAATTGACTTTTTCACAAGAAAAGGTTGTGAACGCAGTTACTTAGTTTTGGGGTGCAAATACCTTAAACAGCTCAAGTTAGTTTTCTACACACATACTTTTATTTAAACTGGAAAGTTAGACTTTCTACCTAAAAATATTTTCATTCATTTCTCTTGCAAGAAACTCCTAAGAATGAAAGTAGAAGACAAAAAAATGTGTATTTCTCCACTGGATTTTTATTTATCAAGTCTGACTTCCACTCCTTGTGTTTTAAGTGAGTTTGTCTCCTTTGTTTGTGCTGGTCTTTAAGCACAAGAGCATCTAAAGCTACATATGTTGCCCCAGCCTTCAGGTAGGGCCCTGAACTTACTTTGAATGTGTAATTTGGGATCTACCATGAATTCAGTGTTTTCATTTCTTGCCAGTGCTGTGTGTGTCCACAAGCCTCCGGACACCTGTGGTGTTCCTGATGAGCCAGTACTGAGAGTGGCAAAAGCAGGAATCACCTACAAGATGCTTAGGCTGGTTCAGATTTTTCTTTTTCAGACTAGCAGCTGCTAAATAATACAGAATTGAGAGGTTTAAGCAGAGAAATGAAGCAGGACCCATGGTTTATTCACCACCCTGAAAGAGAGGAAGGCTTCCTGCACTCGGGACCAGCCAGGAGGTCCTCGGTGGCCAGCGCAGTGGCTGAGGAAGATGCACACACATCTGTTTTACTTTGAACTCCATGTCCCAGACATCCCATGCCCAATTACTGCTTGTTGCCCGAGGCTGCACCTCTCCCTCAGTTTTGGCAATGGCATCTAACCCCCATCCTCTGCCCAGCTGCAAGGCAGGGTCACAGGAACCATCCTGCAGCCGTGCTGACGTCTCTGCTTTTCCTGGAGGTGCTGGAGCCCAGCTCAGCCACACAGACAGGTATTTTGGAGGGTTTACAGTGGGTTTTGTACAAGCTGAAGAAACAGAACTGAAACACAGAACTAAACAGGAAGCTGTTAAATACCACTAATTAAAAGAGAAAACAACTCCCTTAATCTTTCCAATATTTACGCAGAGGATAATTTCTAATACCCTCCTTTCTCACAACTCTTCCCAAGCCCTTTGTTGTGAGAAAGTACTTATTTCCATCTCTTCCTCTACAAACTCCAAAGGAGGTGCTTTTCATTTGATCTTTTCAGTTCTGGTGTAATTTATTTCATTACTTGACTCAGCCTGCTCACGTGCACACCAGACTGCAGCACTCCTATTCCCAAATGACCCGGCAACTTAAGATGGTCACAGCTGGGGTTTTATCATGTTTTTTTTATTCTTTCACCCTCTAGTTTCCTTTTCTAATGCCTTTCTCATTCCTCAGGGAGGTGGCAGTCAGCATAGCACAGCACCAAAGCTGGTTCCCAGCATCTGGGGGAGTGACAAGCTCCTTGTGTGATGGTGACTTCAGGGGATGAAATCTGCTAATGCAATGCAAATCACCCTTATGAAACAGCCAAATGTCTTGGGACTCCGTCCTTAAAATATTCCATGAATATGGCTCTGGTGCATTTCTTTCATTTCCTCTAGTCAGAGGCCAGATCATCTGAAAATACATCCGTTTTTGAGCTGTCCTGTGTTATGACACAGCTGGAGTTGGTTAAAATCTAGAGGGCAGTATCTGGCTTAAGCTGATGGGTCTTTGTGTGGCTTTGATTTATTATTTTAGAACAGCCTGTCCCCTCTTCCATCCTGTAGATAGCTTTGTTTTGTTTTAATGAAAAAACCAGAACAAAGCTGAAATAGCTTTGCTTTATTGCTTTCCATGTGTAAAGGAAAGTAAAGGTCCAGGCATGCAGATCCCCTGATTTCACCAAAATGAAGTGGTTTCCCCTCATTTACCACTCTGCAAGCAGGCATGGGTGGTGGGTCACCTCAGGGAATCCTTTGGAGAAACTTTGACTTCCTGAGCTTTTTAGAATGAAGAGAGACAGATGATGAAGGTGATGCTTTCTTTCTGTAAGCCAAATTTATATTTTCCATTTTAACCAGGAATCCAGATGTATTTCAAAGAATACATTTAAATCCTGGATGGTTTTGGTAACACAAGGAAAGTAAACCATAGTACTGGTTCAGGCATCTTGGTGTTACACACTGAGCCACTTAAGAGGGGAGGAAGGAGAAAAACCCCAAAAAGCTAATTGTCTTGGTGTTCAGTTTTTCTTTTCAAGTGTAAACTTCTTGTGGCTTTCTGCTTTGCATAGCACAAGTGCATCTCACAGACAGGAACGGATGCTGGGGTCTTTGGTGGGAGATCCTTTCCATCAGTATAAGAATTGTATTATAACTGCAGCTTTGGCTCTAAGGCTTGTACCAAAGGTTTTTAGTTTGGAGCTTTTTTTTTCTCTGAAAGAGGCTGGCAATGGGAATCACAGGATGAAGGAAAGCCATAGGGACCATTTTTTTTTGTAAATGTGTACGCCAAAATTTGGGTAAACAGGAGTTAAAAGACGATTTAACTTTATCCTTGGTTATTCTAAACTGACATTGAAGAAACAGCCAGGGAGAGGGAGTTTTAATGGAAACCATCATAATAAACCTTGCTGTAAAGTGGAGGAAGCAGTTCTCTTTAGGCTGTGGCTCTGGTTCAAATCAGAGATTACTTTCTAATTCCTGAATCAGTGCCCCTGGTGAAATGTCTGCTGGATGCTGGTTCCCTCTCCTGCAGCAGCTCTGGATGAACTGGTTGCCTCAGGAGACACGAGTGGGTATGTGACTGGTTGTACCTCAGCCTTATGGTGCAAGGAAGAGAAAATCCCTGGTTTTAAGCCATCCTGGCACCTGACTCAAAGTCCTCGGAGGTCAGCCGGGGTGCCTGGATCAGACCTTTGTAATAAGCAGCCGTTGTTTCCAGACAAAGAAAAAAAAATCTGTTTTTCTTTGGCTTTGAGGATTTGTTGTGTTTTTTTAAAGCAGAAAGAGAACCTCAAAGGGCATTTCTTTGCTTTCCTCTGAAGACTGTACTCTTGGCTGCAGACCATCTCTCTCATACTCAAGCCCTTAAGTGCATTTTTTCCCTTTGGCCCTGCCTGCCCTTTTTGCTGACAGAGGAGACTGGCTGCCTGTCGCCTCTGCTATCCCAGGGAAGCCTTTTTCCAGGTGGTGGCAGATATCCCAGTGAGGGACAGAGACAGTGCACAGTGTCCAGCACAACCTCACTGTTCCCTCCTGGGCCCATGCTCTCTGTGGAACCCGAGCATCTCTTCCACCTCAACAGAGCTTCGGGGTGAGCCCTGCTGTGCCCTGGGTGGGCAGCAAGCCCTGGGGGTCTTTCTCTTACCCCAGCACCTCCTTTCTCTTTCTCATAGTTAAAATCCAGGTCTGTCTACCTTGCACGCTCTCTTCACTGATTTCAGATCAAAATGGGTTTCCAGGCTGGAGTACCTGGGGTAAGTCTGTGTCTGTATCCGAGCAGGGATTTGCAGTGCTGCTCAGAAAAGGGCTGATTTCTCAGCTGGACTGAGTTCCTTGTGCATCCCTGCTGCTCAGGTTGCTGCAGGTGTGGGCATGGTGTAAATATTTGTTTAAACCCATTGTACCCCAAGGGGCCATGAAAAAGAACCCTCTCGTGACCAACACTGAGACAGTTTGTGAAGCTTCAACCTCTTCATATTCCCATGAGAAGAGATTTCTAAAATAATCACATTCTAAAAATCAGATTTTGTGAAAAAAGGAGAGCACCACAGCACATCTTTTATTCTGAAGCCATGAAGACTGTCCAAAAACTCTTGCACTGTCTTTGTGAGACTTTAGGACACCTTTGGTTAAAAAAACATGTTACGAAACCATGTTTCTCAGTCAGCTAAAATAGTTAGGCAGGAAAAAAGTGTTTTGTGGTTTAACCATGAGTCCCATGATGCTTCACCTGACTAAGTAGCTACTTCAGGAATCAATCCACAAATGCCAGATTTGAAAATAAGATGGGATATATTTATTCATTCAACCATAACACATGAGCAATCGAATCCCGGAATGCCTTCCCTGCTAACCAGGCTCCTTGAAGATGGCCAGGTCTCTCTCATCACAGGAATTGTGAAACATCAATTTGGTAATGAATCCTCCTTTTTTAAAAAGAAGAGATAATAAAAAAAAGATTGCCCAAATCCTGTAAACAGGTTGTTTACTACTAAATAGCAGGAAAAATGGTCACACGTGTGGGTCTGGGGGGGAAGACCCATGAGCTGCCAGCAGCCATCTGGACCTGGCACATGCAGACTGGGCTCTAACCTAACTGAATTCTGGCAGTATCAGCGTTCTGGTTCTCTGTTTAGTTCAGCAGTTATTTTTTTAGCCTTTCAGAGTACAGAAGTTTTTGGATTAGCTTTTTTTCTTTTCCTGTTGTTGTTTTTTAGGCTATTTCATAATGAGTGGGATGTTTCCCCTTCTTTTTTTAACCCCACATGCTGGATCCTTGGAAAGGAACCAAGCTTACTCATTCTTTCTTCCAGACAAATAGAAACAAATATTTAGTTTTAAAAGAAATAGAATGAAGAATCCCTGTAAAACTCATGTATCTTTTTGATCCTGGAGCTGAACCGAGCTGTTTATATAATTTCCTCAGCCTGAATTGCAGCATGGACAGGATTGAAAACATACTTGGAACAGTCAGAAATAAAAACGAACTCTAAAGGCCAGAAGACCTGGCTGCATTGGAGCTTCTGTCATGCATGCTTTGGGCTGAGCTCTGCAATGAAGTGAGCTGGTGCTGGTAACTCCAAGCAAACCTGTGTTCCTCTGCACAACAGCCTGAGCACAGCTGCTGTTCCTTCTCTGGTGGGGTGTTGTGGCCCCAACCCCTTCCCAGAGAGGCCAGTGGCTGCCAGCACCCCACATCCATGGTCCAGCACCTCGTGTGCCACTGCCGGGCGTGTGGGGCTCCACAGGTACCGACCCTGATGGGTGAAACAGCCTCTTGTGTTACACAATGAACATGCAGCCATGTAAGGAGGAGGTGCAGGGAATTCCCTCAGGTGAATCTGCCCAGCATCACATAATCTGTGTAGACTGAAGGGTTTTGCCCTGATTTTCTGCAGCCTTTTGTGATGTGCTTCAAATATTGCCTCAAAGATAATGCTCAGCTAGAAACATGTGGGTGCCCGTTCATGGCACATCTCCCCTCCATGTCTTTCTTTTAAACCAGAACAAAAGGACTCTTGGGAGGACTTATTTTGGATTAGCTTTGAATTCCAAAGTACAACATTGCTGCTGTGTTTCAAAGCGGGAAGTAATTCTGGTTAACAGGAATAACTGAAAAGCTAGAGCCAGCTTTTCCCCTCATTTACTGTAAATTCACCCCACTCTAAATCCTGCAGAGCTGTTTCAGGCTCGTACAGATCTGCACTTGATTTTATAGCCAGGCAAAATATATGAAATCCATATTCAACTTACTTTGAGCCAGAGGGTTTATCAGAGGGTCCTTCAAGCTGCATTACAATGATGCTTTTATAAATACTGTCATAACAATGAACACCTAAATGTGAATCAGGGTCATAAATGGAGCAAAGGATTCTTACTTTTGGGATCTTGTCTGTATTGAGCATGTTACCCAGTGTCATTTTGCTGATGAAAACCAGTTAACAAGTGAATTTTTAAGGTTGTCTCTGGTGTAATTGCAGGTTGCTGTCACGAGCACAGCCTCAGTCGAGTACATAAGGATCTGGATCCAGTCTCTTGGTAGGGCAGCCATACAAAACCACTTGATATCTGTGTTCATTAAGGTATTTTGTGTTTTACTGCATTTGAAGTAGTGGTTAAACAGGGGAAACTTTATCTCCAAGGAAAGTTACTGCAGAATCTTGCTGAGCCCTGGCAGAAGGAAATGGGAGGTTCCCTTGGAAGAGGGCAAGTGCATTGTTCTCCCTTAAAATTAACTCAATTAAAGTCACTGAGAGTTTGTATTCTATTCAGATGAGGATTTGAGCTCTTAGTGGAAAAAAAAGGCCTTTTATCACCTCAGAAGAAGAATTAACACCATCACTCTAATGTAGAGGAAGAGGAGGAAAAAGCAAACCAGAAGCCATTGTTTACAAAGGATGTGGGGGGAAAAAACCAAGTTTGTTTTTCTGATTTTCTCTGCTGGCATTGCACTAAAAGATAAAAAACCCCTATATTTCACTACTGAAGAGGTTTGGAACTGTCAGATTGTCCCTGGGCATGCCTTATATGTCTGTCTAGACAGAGAAGGGTGGCTGAAATCATCTTGCAAGGACGCTGCCCAGGCTTACATGCCTGCGTGCTACTGAATTATAATTAATGCCAACAAATGCCAAGCAAAGCTGGTACAGCATCCTTAAGGAATAGGAGCAGCCAAGATTTCTTGCTAGGACACTGGCTGCATCGCCAAAAATTTATCCAAAGCCATTAGCAAGCAGGTGTTAGTGGAGGCAGCATCCTCCCCGAGGTGAAGCACAGCCACCTGTGTGTGCAGCACTCGTGGGACAGGTGGAGTATCCTCAAAGCTTCTTTGTCTTTTCTAAAGCTTTAAAGCAAAGCGTTGTTTTTCTAAGGAAGTTTTAATTTCAACACGTACTCCTAGCTGTGGAAAAGGCTGGGCTAGGCAAATGATAAAGGTTAAGGCCTAAAGGAGGATTCTTACCCCAAATATTAAAAGGCGCAGAAACTTTGGAAAATGAAGAAGGACATGTTTTGTTCTTGTTTTGCTGAACGAAATGCCAGAGTCAGAGATGTTTTAAATTTCTGATCCAAGCTTCCCCAAGGGCTGAGTGAGCTGGCAGTGGTGTGTCCTGCCCCAGGTCCCATAGGGCTGTGTGCTGGCTCCTCGAGGGGTGTGCAGCCTGTGTGTGGGACAGAACAGGA
The DNA here is from genome assembly GCF_017639235.1 of Corvus kubaryi. Taxonomy (NCBI): domain Eukaryota; kingdom Metazoa; phylum Chordata; class Aves; order Passeriformes; family Corvidae; genus Corvus; species Corvus kubaryi. The sequence goes on along the minus strand of NW_024581133.1, from coordinate 4,498,906 downwards.
CAGGACACACATCAGAACTGCAGTGGCTCACATGTAGGTCTGTTTGCAGGGGTGGTTGCTCTCTGCTGTGCTTGCATCCAGACTTTCACACCCTTCCCACATTTAGGAGTGTGAGACAGCCAGGACAGGCAAAAGATTTTGTCTGTCTTTGCTTCTCCTCACTCCCCTTTGCCCACCCATGGCCTGGACATTCATGTTTCCCTTACCCTTGACCCCATATTGCATTCAGCATCCTCTGACATCTTGCAGAAGCCACTTTTTAACACTTGGCTCCCACATCCAGTCTGGTCTTATATTCCCTGGAGACATACATGTCTCAGACTGATGGGATGTGAACTTCCTGGTGTGTATAGGCTTTGGAAAACCACATATATTGCAGTCTTGTGTATCCTGGGTTCGGTGTTCTGACAGCTTGACCTTGCTATGCCATTGCTCTCCTTGGTGCAGGTTCTGTTCTCTCAGGATGGGCTGTCCCCCAGGATGCTGGGAGAAGACATCAGTGGCAGGTTCCTCAGAGAGCTTTTGGCTTTCTGAAAGTAAATACTGTGGCACATCTTGAGGTGTGTAACCTGGGGAAGGACTTCTTGCTGTAGGAAAGGAGAAGAGCAGGAGGCACTTCTGCTACAACTTCTTTGAGGCACTGGGAGAGGCCTTCCGAGAAGGAATAGTTGGTTTGAACGTCTAGGTTTGCAGGGAAAACAAAAAAAGTGCACATGTCACCTCTATTCCCCCATGTGCTGTCTCAGCACCTCTCCCTTGCTCCATGGTCAAATCCGCTTTGCCCAGTGACGGTCATTTCCCCACATGAAAGGAAACTGTATTAAGGCTGAACTAAGCATTTTGCTCTCAGGATTCTTGGCTTCCTAAATGTGTCTTACTAATCCACAGAAGATGCTCATGACCTCATTGCTCATGGTTTTGTACCCCTTTGAGAAGGGGTTTTGCTTCCTCCTTCCACTGACCAACAATCGATGATGTCACTTCATCTTGTACTAATGACAGACTTAAAATTACAGCCATTTAAAAAATGTAGATGTTTTCCTTGCTTGTAACTCCCTTCTGGAGGAGCAGGATCATAGTCTAAGGCTCCTCAGCCTGCCTCCATACAACCTATGTCTGGTTTTTTTGTTGCAGATAAAAGTGTTTTCCTGTTCACCAGCACTGGGATATTCTTTGTGGTGCTGGATGCTTGTTCAGGAGCAGTTGTGGGTAGGCAGAACTTTGGCACAGTTAGCAGTGAAAACACTGCCCATGCAAAAACTGAGTGTGTTCAAACATCCATAAAGGAGAGGTAAGAAAACTGCTGAGACTCCACTTAGTGTAGTAACCTGTGGCTGATAGACAAAGAAAGTAAAATTAATTCATTTCATAACCATTCCTGTGCTCTGAAGAAATCTGACACAGATTAAACATGTACAAATCCCAAGCATCAGCCAGACAAGAGAAGTAGCATCTCTCCCCCAGGATTGTACAGATTAGGGCAGACAGAAAGAGGTTTTCTAGAAAACTAACAATTTCTTCTAAACAAACCAGTGGTTTCCCAGCATGGAGTAGATAAGGTCCCTGCAATGACACTCGCAATCCTATGCGCCCGTGCCAGTGTCCAGCCACTTCCTGGCAGCCAGTGATTCAGTTTTCCAAAATGGAAACAAGTCCACTTCTGTTTATTCTTACCGATTGTTTTTGCCTCTTGTGACAGATGAAAACCATAGGTGTGCCAGATTTTCCAGTGGGACTTTTCTCGGGTGAGCCAATGACTCGTCCTGCCTGCCTGCTGGCTCTCCTACCTTGTGTGGGTCCTGGCAATGGTCTGGACCATCTCTGTTTGTGTCTGTCCCACATTCTTTGTGGTTTTATGTGTTGCCATATAAACATGGAACAACAGAGATGGATAGATATATTCTTGGCTGCTGGTAGAAGCAGGTCAAGTAACCAGAAAAGACTTTCAGTCCAAGATATTTCTGAGCAGCTCATGACAAAGATTTGAACACTCCGGAATTATTACTAGGGGATTTAAACACGTTCTTAAAGTCAGGCAAGCTCATGCATACTTTTCTGAATTGGAACTTAAAGGTTTTGAAGATTCTTAATGAAGCATTTTGCAATCATGCAGTAATTACTGTTCTCCTTTTCAGATCACTTGTTCTTGTGTGCTCTAGAAATATCACAGACTTGATGGGCAGCTCTGAAATGTCTGTTTTTGCCAGGTAAAGCCTATTATCTTCCACAAGGGAGGTAAATATATTTATTCTATCATGTTTCTTTGGCTTTTTATGGTTTTTCATGTTTCTTTGGCTTTTTATTAGGTTGGAAAATGCAGCAGAATTACTGGTGTGTCTCCAAAGCAAAAATCCACATTCACGTATACACTGCTTATCAATATATTTCCTGCTGCAAATGTCAGTGTGAAAACCTCTTGGCTTAGGGATGCTGAGAAATAGTAGAGTTATTTCAGGATTTTGACCCCAGTTTGACAGTGAGAAGTTGCATGCTGCAAACTTTTCATCCTAGAGGAAGCTTGTTTTTTCTAACAAAAAAAAAAAAAAAAACCAAAAAAAAAAAAAGAGAATCATTTGATAAAGATTCCATCTCTAAAGTTCCACTGCTTTGTGAGGAAAAACAATCATAGCCTGAAAAGTTGATGAAAAGGAAAACAGTCTGCAATGAAATAGGAACTGTTTATTTTTTTGGATAGCAGGACAGTGAAAGCAACAGTTTGGGAGAGTCCTTATTACAATTTTACCTGGTATTGCTGCAAGAAATCCATTGGTATCACTGGTCCAGAAAATCCATGCTGGATCCATGTTTCCTACTGGAAAGCTAGGGGCTATTGAGTCCAGGTTTGGATGAGTAATGTGAGTGATAAGGAAATCAAGAAAATATTCAGATTTCAGGCCCACAAGCAGAGATCAGATGGAAAATTGGCTGTAATTCCAGTTTCTTATTTTTGGGGGGGAAGGAGGGGGAGCAGGTTTTAGGGCATTGGGGACTTTTTGCCTACTGCTTTTCTGAAATTCATATCAATTTCGGGTTGAAGTTTCAAAGCTCATTGCTGTGACCATTCCAGGGGAGGACAACACAGTCTTTACAGCAGAGGCAGTGATTCCATTTCTGTGCGTGTTTGATTCCTGAGAAGCTGCTTCTTCTTTCATCCTTTGAAAAGCAAAAATTTAAGGTTTTCTTTTCTGTTTTTGTCCTGAAACTTCATTGTTTCATTCTTTCATCAAAGCCTGGAATACTTTTGAAAGGAATTTTTTGATTAAAAAGGAATCTTCTTCTTTTTTTTGTTTGTTTTGCCAAACTTTGTTCCCTGCAACACCTGTACCATCCTCTTGGCTGTTTTGGGAGCTTGGCTCAGCCTCCTGCCCTGACTGCTCCAGGGGCACAAAAAGCAGCAGGCAGGGCCAGCATTCTCCTAGGGACACGCTGGCTGAGGGTCCTGTCCTCACCCTGCCACTTCGGTGGGATGCTGGAGACTGGCAGTGGCACTCAGCTGCTGCTGGCTGATCACAGGCTGCCCCTGTTTTGCTTTTCCTGAGGGCAAGGGTGCTCACCCATGTGTCTGCCCTGATTTCCAGTCTGGGTAATTATGTTCTGCTCCATGAGCTTCCTCCTGCTGGTTCAGGTATTTGGATTATTTGACTTCACAGCTCCAGGACTGCTCCGTGCTGGGGGGGCTGCGTTTCAGGGCAGGCTGGAGCATTTCTGCCAAGCACACGCTGCTTCTGCCAGGGATAATGCAAAAAAACCCCAATCCTCTTGACCCCAGCGGGATCAGGATTTAGGGTCTTGTTTCCTGGTTTTGTAAAACCTTATTTAAATTAGAAGTGTTTACAGGAATAGTCTCGATCCAACCAGCTGCAAATAGCCTTGGGAGTCTTTGCAATGAAAAGCATAATATAAACACAAGCCATTATTATTAAAATGGAAGAATATATAATGTCTTTGTACTTTGGGACAGCAGAGGACCAGAGCAGAGTTGACACGGGGGATAGTTTAGGCATAACAGGAAGAAACATATGTAAAGTAATAAAAGAAGGATTCAAAGTGTCTAACCATTTTCAGGTAGTCAAATATGAAAAAGTACCAGTCTTATTTAAAAATAGAGTAAAACAATGTTCCTGCTAACTGACATCTGGGTACCTGGCTTAGCTTGTTGAAATACCAGCAGGTCCATGATGCAGCAAGTTTATGGCTTCAGCAAGGCTCATTCCCACTTCCATCACCCTGTCTCTCTCCTATATGTTCTGTTATTTTAATTCAGGGAAGAAAAGAAGAGCTAAGAAATGTCCATGATGTGCAGAGGGACCTGTGCTGTGCTGCTGGTAAGTGAGCTACCACACCCAGAGGGTCACTTCTCTCCTTGTGTCTGTTTTTCAGGGAGTTTTGCCATGCTTGGCTGTAAAGGACAAGCCAACCCATCCTGGATTAAAGTCCTTAATCATGCTAGTTACCAGAAAGCTGCTTCTCTTGAAGCTGAAAGAATATCAATATCCAGCTAATGCTGTTGAGCCACTAAAATTTGCATTTTCTCAGACCTGCTTGGAGCACATCCCTGCAAAGGCTGGGGCACCCCGGGGTTAGCACTGCTGGGGAGTGCCAGCCAGGCAGAGCCCAGCACCACCACCAAACCTGCTGTTCTTACGAGATTGTACCAAACTGATGGTGTTCACTTGTATATTTTATAACCAATAAATATATTCTCATTTTATCCTCTGTGGCAGAGCTTTATTTTTCAACCAGTGCCTTACAGAGTGGAACAGGAGCAGCCTGTGGGCTGCCCTACCCCAGGGGAAATGTTTCAATATATCTGTGATTTGGCATTGAAGGTAAGTTTTAAAGGCAAGAGCTGTTCTCTGGTAACCGTGGGACTGCAAATGAAATTTGGCGTGGAAATTTAGCAATTCCAGGGAAATATGAACTTAAGCAGAGGTAGGGAATTCTCCCTTCAGTCCTGTTTTTTATCCCTTAATGTCTGCTTTTTTAAAAAAAGTGTCCATCTGCTGTGGCATCTTAGGTGAACTCAGCAACATCTGTCAGTGTGCAGTGATCTGGTGACAGTGTCTTGTAATTGAACTGAGCACAGGGCACAACAAGGAGTTATAAATGTGTTTCTGTCTGAAGCTAATGACTAGTCAAATGGTGTTTGTCTAACTGATGCGAACATTTAATTAAAGACATACAGGAATAAAACCCAGGCTAAAGTATGTGCTGCTTAGGGTGAAGTTTTGTGTTCCTTTCAATGCTCATATTGACTTTCAGCTGCCTTTGAGGACTGAAATATTGTCAGTATTAGTGGCTAATTCTCTTTGCTTTATGTTTATGCTCCAGTTATTTGAAGTAAAGACAAAAATAGAGCTTTGCATGCAAAGTGAGAAACAACTGGTGACCTCACTGCCTGCAGTTAAGCACAAAGTGACCCTGAACTGATGAAAAAGTCACTTTGGTTTGACATGATGTTACTTGGTGGCTACAGTGAAAGGACAGATGATTTCAGATTATCCCTGTCCTTGAACAACATGGGCTGTTCAAACAGGTAGGTAAAGGTTTTGTAACTAATGTCCCGTTGTTTCTTTGGAATTCTCAGAAATGGCCAAACAAGTTGCTACAGGGAAAGGTTAGTGTTTTGTTGGCCAGACTTTTGCTCCCTGGTGAGTGAGTTGCTCTGGCATCCACGCGCCAGCCAGCTGACATTGTGCCTCTGAGTGGGGACTGAACGCCTTGGATGGGACACTTCCTCCACCAGATGCATTCTGCCCATGGTCCTTGGATGTGGGGTGAGAGGACACCTGGAAGGTTTACAGGCAGAGAAGGAGACCGTGGCTCCATCCCCATACCAGGTGGGAGAGGTGTGAGTTGGGTTTGGCTGGGGAAGAGGTTCTGGCTTGCCAGAAAGTGTGAAGAAATCACTGATGCTGCTCAGTAAAGGTAAGGTAAATTGTGATGCACGGGACATCATGGGGATGAGAATTGGTACAACAGCCTGAGCAGCTGGAACTGACCCTCTAGGGAGATCCCTGAAGTCCTTATGAACTCCTATTGATACCTAATTGTTATGATTTCTGATGCTGTACAGGGGGAAAAAAGCAAGATGTTTTTGGCTCGTAGCATAAGCTCAACATTGGAACAAGTACTTACAGAGCAAGCTTTTAGCTTCTTTCAGACAATCTGTGACATGTCCAGACCCTGGGCCACAATAAAGCTTTGCAGAGCTCTAATCCCAGGCTGAGACTAAACAATTGGCAAGGGAAGAGCCTGGTGAAGGAAGGAGAGGAATGTGCCTAAACCTCTGAAAAAATCTCTATTCCTCCTCCTGCCCCAGAAGGAGAGCAAATGGCAAATGTCCTGGAGAGGAAGGTGTGGAGTTGTGGCGAGCCAGATGCAAACAGTGAAGTACCACAAAAGCAAAAATAAAAATATTTACATCCTGATGCAGTTATTTGGGTAGTTAAAAGCAGTGGTTTGAAGAGGATTCAGGATGCTGTGTTCCTCTTCAGCCACAGCACTCACTTTCCTTACCTTGGGAGGGAAAAGAGCCCTCAAACCAGGGATGGTCTGCAGAGGATACAGTTCCTCCAGGGACTGCTGGGACATTCAAGGGGATGTTTTCAAAGGCTGCTGCTAACTTGGCATGCACCAGGAGCCTGTGTGTGTGACGCTGTGGGGTAAGTGCTGCGTGGACGCTGTGTTTAAAGGAAGCTGCCCTATTCCTATTCCTCCTGGGGATTTCCTGAGGATATCCACCCGCATGCTGGAGTCCACAGGAACTGTGTGTGTCCTCGTGGACTTGCAGCTAATCCAGGTGTGTCCAGCACATCTCATGCATTCAGGGTGTACAGCCACTCTGGTCATCCCCAGAGCATTTCTGCAGTGGCTCTAGCATTCCCTGGAAGCACGAGCTTGGCTGGCAGCAGGCACAGCAGAGTCAGTGCACCCTGAGGCTCAGCAAATGGGGCTCAGCTTCCCACTACTTCATGCTGTGGAGGAGGGTTTAATCCAGTGAAATGCTGAGCACTTCGAAAGCATGTGAAACTGGGAGTCAGTCAGCCTCGGATGGGTGGAGTGATGGGAATTGCAAATGATTTTGTTTTAACGGAGCCAAAAATTGCTTCCTTTCCTCTTCAAGGTCTGTAAGCCTCTACAAAAAAAAAAAAAAAAAAAAAAAGAAAAAAGAAAAAGTAAATTCTGAAAAAAGTACAGCTTTAAAAAAGCTCTCTCCCCCCCCCCCCTTTTATTTGTGTCTCAAAATAGTTTGCCAACGTTACAACAAATTAGAAAACACCTTCATTTTCTTTAATTTATTCTTTGTAAAAATTTCCTCTAACTCCTGGTCCTCATTCAGAATCTATTTTTATGGACATCAGGAACCAAGGAACTTGTAGTGATGTTTATACAGAATATGTGAGCATAACCTTCTTGTTGGGAAAGTTATTAGATAAATTTATAAGAAACCAAGGCTGACTGAGAAAACAGTCAGAGTGTTGCTTTTGAATCCAGTATTGATTCATTGAGAATTAAAGTCTGTTCCTGAGTTTAATCCTCCTCTTCTTGCTAGTAAAAATGAGCAGCTGATGTGTGGGTGGCAAGCACAAGAAAAAGATGTGGAGCAGAGGCAGCTACGCTGCTGCCATGAGCTGGGACTGAACAGCATTTCCATTAGCAATCCCCAGAAATTCGTGTGTTTATTTTCTAAAGGCTTTAGCTGTGCCTGCGGCTGGGTGTGTGAAAACCCCCTCTGCACAGGAATGTCACTGTAGCAAAGGCTGGCATGTTCTCAGGTCAGAAAAGCAAATGTGCACCTCAAATCCATCTTCCCAGCTGGGGCTAAAATACCGAATTCCATGAGCAGGGTGAGGGGACTGGCTGCCATGCAATGTCAGCAAGAAGGGAGCAGAGGCGTTAATTTAACAGCTCCTCCCTCTCTCAGGATCAGCTTCCAAATCGATGTTGGCTTTCCTGCATATGCATGAGGAAACATGCAGCAAGGCTTCAGAGCTCGCTACCAAACTGCTGCAACCTCAGCATCAGCGGTGGCTGTGGGAGGGTCTGGGCTAGGTGCACCACGGCCCTGGCACTGACCCATTGGGGTCTCTGAGAGCATCTCCTTGGCAGAGGTGGGCCCCTGGGAACAGACATTCTACCCACAGGTCATCCCAAGCACCCGGGCAATTTAGTGTCTGCTGAGAGTTCACTCCCCATCAGGCTAAAAGGTGCCTCTGCCCTGTGAGCTTTCCCTGCTCTCTGGGGATGCTGCTGGATCCCCGCTTTGCTCCCATGCAGGTTGGTGGTCTCTTTCTCTGGGAGGTAGCAGCAACAGAAGCCACGTGGTTTCTTGCCCCTGTTTGACATCTTTTTCAGGAGAGATCAGGTAGTTGCTGCTTTTTTCCAGTCCTTGCCTCATTTTTAATGGATTGTGAATGATCCCATTATGCCCTGCTTGACATACTGAAAGGAGCTGTCTCCAGCAGATGCTGAAGGTACATCCTCCAAAGAGAGTCAAGCCAGTCTTAAAAAGCACTTTTAAATGCTCAATATTGGGAGTAACTTTTAAAAAATTTGTTGCCAGGTTTGGGTGGTTGGCCCAGAGTTGTGCAAGGGGGTGAGTCAAGGTGTGTTTTTCTGTGTTTTTCTGGTAGCACCTCCCCGGAAAGCTCCTCTCTGACCTTTCAGATTCAGGGTGTCTGTGTGACCTCACCACGATGCCTGTGACAATCCAGCTTCCTCAGAGCATTTCTTCACTGTTTTGTTCTCAGAATTGTCTGCAGTGTGTTGCCTCCAGGATTAAAGCTGTGGGAAGGGCAGTGGTCAGGGATTCCTCTCTGCAGTCTGCTTTCTAGTACAGCATCGCCGCTGACACCTGCGGTAGCAGCCAGCTGAGGACTAATGGTTTCCTGCATCTACTTTTAGCATTGTCTGCTGCTATTGTTCACTTTTTGGAAAGGTTCAGCAGCTGGGAATCATTTCAGAGAGTCTGCCTTGCCAGATCCGAGGATACGAGTCCCACTTGCCATTGCCAGGCAGCTTTTAATGGCTAGATATAAAAGCTTTTCTCGCCCAAGAGACAAGTCCCAGATGGTATTTGAGGAAGGCTGGAGATGATAGGCTTAGGCGGCCGCTTGCATGGCCCTTGTGCTCTCCGAGTGCCCGAATCTGCAGGGAGATTTGTTGACACTGGTGGTTACATCAGAGCTGGAGTCGGCCACGTGGCGCCCGTTCAAGGATGCAGCGTGCGGCTGTATCCCCACGCGGCTCCCAGCGCTGAGTCAAGGAAGCGCTGCCTGGCAGGAGATAACTGCTCCTGAGCCCGCTCCAGCAGCACACAGGGACCAGGAGAGTCTCTTCCTCCTCTTATATTGAATGGTAAAATCAGGCATGCCACTGCTTACACCCAGTATTTGGGAAAGATGCCTAATTGAGAGGTTTTGAAGGAAAATTCCTGAGATTATCCTCCAAGCAGCATTTTTCCAGACCTGTGTTAGTCAGAGCTGAATCAGAGGAGTCGGATCCTCTTGGCCCTCTTGGCTCCCAGCCTTTCCAACCCAAGTGCCCGTTAATACTAACACTGCAATGAACTCGGGCTCAAACACCCTACCTCAGTCACAAAATAAGCAGGATATTCTTTGGACTGTGGCAGATCAGACACTGCGAAAACATCGGAGCCCTGGCACACAGCTGATGCCTCTGAGAATGACATGTCTTCCCAGTGTCTGATTGCTTGTTTTGATCTCTGCTGATGAAGATGGATGGATGCAATCAGGGAAGCTGTCCCCGGTGAGTAAGTGGGGATATAAAACCAGAAGCCATTTTGCACCACCTGATGGTAAGTACTGTGCAGTTCTTGGCTCTAAAGAAAGCAAAGGCTGAGAAATTTCTTGATGTAGTTTCCTACCACTTTGCTGTCAGGTTTGTGTCAGAGGTAAGGTCATGAGCTGGACAGAACAGATGATCCTCTGGGCTTTTAATGGGCCAGAACAAAGACATTCCTTTGCTACCTACTCAGCAATAGGAGAGAAAATGCATGCCATCACTGCCAAGAAACAATTCCCTTCTCTTTATTCTTGTGAACTCTTATATCATCTGAATGTATTTCATGACCAAAACCTCTCCAGCTGGAATCTGGCTTTATGCAGCACTAACACACGATTGTGCCCACGCTCTAAGATTTATCTGCAATGACCATCCTGTGGTACTACCTCTTGTTTAGTTCTTCCTCGATCGTTAAAGCAGAGCCTAATGACTGGGTCTGCAGATCAGGCTGTGTAATAATCACTAATAAATCTTGGCATTTTAATGGTGACTGCTGTGCTTCGGGGGTACCTCTAATAATGTTTCTTTAAAAGAGCTCTGGCTTGTCCAAAGTTGATGGTTAATGCTGTTAAAATGTCAGACACGTGCAGCCTGGATCTGGCACAAATTCCATGGCGACGGCACTGCTCTCTGATAATGTATATCATTCAAAGTTATAGCGTTGCTAAGTGCATTCCTCTCTCCCACTGCTCTGTAACAGCATTTCAGCACCTGATAGACTCTACCAAGCCCTGAGTCTCTGCTCTTTCCAGAGCTCAGGGCTGTCAAATACACTGTACCAAAGCAAACAAACATTTCCCTGACAAAATATTTCCTGTAAAATCTGGTCCTAATGCTATTTTAAATGCAATCATTGGATTACATGTGTTTGGAACCTATCATTTTACTTCGAGCTGTATCACCTTTATGAACAGTACAGATGTGTTTTGCATGTATACACTGCAAAATGTGCTCCAGACTAAATCCTGGCTCCTTTCATTCTATTTTTCTTTTTTTTTTTTTTCTTTTAGCTTATATTAACAAGTGACATGAAAAATAACGTGTGTTTTTGCCCTAGAGAAATTGGGGCACCCTGGAATTCTTTTTCAATGCTTTTTGTTTTGTGTTGAACTAAGATGTGTGATCCATACATTTATCCTGTTTCATCAGTGGGATGTGACATGACAGCTACAAATAAATGTCTTTGATATTCCTCAGACACTGGCTTATATGATAAAACCTAAAGACACCAAGGACTACATGTGAATTTTAAACAGTGCCTTATGAATACAGAAGTGGGTGTCCTTGCCTCCCTGTGAATACACATGTCAATAAATTGCCATGAGCCCGGGGCAGAGCTGCAGAATCAATCACTGGAGACCAGAGAGAATCACATTAATTCTAACTTTGACTTTCATGACACTGCTTGTTTGTTTTTGCTGGGGGTTGGCTACGGAAGAAACAAAAACACCATTAGGTAGACTGGTTTCAAAAGCAGCTTTTGGCTTTGCGAGAAAATTCTGAGCTGGCACACTAAATAGACAATATTTTCTTAGATCTGAAATCTAAGAAACTGCATGCTTCAGGATGGAAGTGTGAGCATGGTTTATCTGGGGGTTACACAAAACACCATTGCCAAAAATGCGTGGGTATTTCGGGGGGAGAGAGGTGCCACCGAGAGGTTACTCCGTGAAAATTTGTCACTCTGCAAACGCCTTCTCTGTTGTGTTTCATTACTTTCTAGCACATGTGAATATGCAGCCCTAGAGAGCCCTGACACTGGATGTGTTTATGCCACATTCCTAAGGCGTTTTTGGTTACAGCTGGTGGCTGCTTGCTGAGTGTCTATTTGGATTCCCGAGTGGGTTTATCCTAAACCAAACAAAGGGTGAGGAGCTGCCCATGGCTCCTCGCTCTGTTCAGGCTGGTCCTGAATCAGTGCAAAGGTGTTTTCAGCCATCCAGCTGAATGGGAGTGGAAGTGGTCTGGCATAAAGCAGGATTTAACCTCTTTTTTTTTTTTTTTTTTGGTGCAGTGAATGAGCTGGAGAAAAAAAACAAATAGTGACATTTTCTTGATACTCTTTTTTCACAGCTATCCATACAGAGAATTGAAAATCCTGAAGAATGGCTCTACCTACCTCCAAGTACCTGGCTGGAAGTTTGGGGTTTTTTCTGTTTGTAGTCTCTTCAGTAAGCACAGGTAAGTTTTCTTGCCATGGTTTGTAATGCTATTTTTAATAGGTTTAAATTGACCAGCTTTTCACTCTTGTATAAAAAGAGTCAAGGACTGAGTGAAAAAACAGGAGAAAAGCAGTTTTCTGGTGTGCCAATATTCCCAGTCAGGGGCAGCTGGAGTGGCAAAGACTGAAATTTCTGAGCAGGTGAAAGTACCCTCAGCAATCCCTCAGACTCTGCCACATGTTCTTAAACCAAACACAAACCCAACAGACTGCCACAAAGAAATAGCAAAAGAAACCTCAGGTCCTAATAGCTGTGGCTGAGGGAGGTGAAGGCGAGCATTTTCCTGCATTCCTCAAGCCCAGATGTGGAGAGCAAAAAAGCTCTGGGCTGGGACAGCCCTGTCCCTTGGGTTTTGTCTCTTCCAAGCAGCTCTCTTACTGAGCAGTTTTGGGAAGGGAGAAAGGGGAGCTTGATTTACATATTCTATATACAGCCAATTTGGAGGTTTGTATGTGTTTGAAACAAAGACACCATATGTCCTGCCCCAAACACTGCAGCTGCATGAAGCAACCTCTCATTGTCATGCTCAGGCCCCTTTGGTCAAGAAGCAAACATTCAGTTAATTCCTTGTGCTGGGTAGAATTTGCACTTTTATTTAAAAGATGACAATGAAAGTAATAATCAAGCTGTCAAGGTAACTGGACCAGCTGGCAGAAGATGCTCAGCCTGATGGTGTGATTGGCACAGCAGATGCTGGTGATGTGCAAAGCTCCCGGTACAAATTGGGTAATGAAATTGGGAATTTGGGTTCTCTGTTTTTGGTTTGTTGGTTTTTGCTGTTTGTCATCCCAAATACCAGTGTAAATTCCTCTTGATTTCCCCTTAGGCTTCACTGCCTGCCTCTCTGTTTCAAAATAATGAATTTGGGGGCACAAGTCATCTTTCAAGACTGCAGGAAGCTCCTTGCATACTAGCATATTCAAGTAAATGGAAAAATGAACAGGATTTTTATCCTGCCCAACTCATCTGGTTGCTAAATTATACCTTTACATTTGAATTGATTCTTTTGGTTTTATATCACTTCTAATCATGATAAATTTTTTGTATTATCCTTATTCTCAGGGAAATAACAGCTCTTTTTTTTTTTTTTTAATTGTTGGCAGTGTGTATTGCAGTTATATTTGAACATCTATTTGCAATGCAAGCCCCATTCCCTGTCTGAAATATTTATCTTTTCTAGCTTTTATTAATTCTGTGTGTCTTCTGGTAGGAACCCAGAAACACCTCCTTATTTTTCTCAATTACTGTAAATTGGAGAAAGTGCCTCTGACATTACTAGTACAATTCCAGCTGGCACAGAGGTATCAAAATCAGGTCTTGGATGTTTTTTGTATCTGACTTGCTGGCTGGTAGATTATTGGCCCTCTCTGATTTACTTCATGTATGTGGGAAAAGCTTGCAGAGAGACAAGGTCTCTGCAGCCCACATGGAACATCCCTTGCTCACCTTGAAAACTGCTATTTATTGGGGCTCTTAAAGTCTGGAGACTTTAAGGCCATGGCTGGTCCAATTCTATTGTTTTCTTAAGACGTGAAGCTGGTGGAGGAATGTGAGAGGAAACTGAATGCAGATGGACGGATTTTGTTTCTGTTGCTGTGGAATTACAGATATCCTTCAAGTTCCACAGTGGCAGCACAAAACAACTGCCTGTCAACTGCACCAGCACCAGGAAATGTTTCCTTGCATGGATTCACATCATTGTCCTTTCCATTACCCGGAGGCATTAGTATCTGTGGGGCAAAACCCACCCAAGTTTACTACACCAAGGTCCAGAGACATAACCCTGCTGAGATCAAGGTGTTTATCCCATGCTCATTGCCACTGATTTGTGGATTCTGTAGTTTTCTCCATGATGTTTTTGTTTTAAGGGATAAAAATTGGAAAGCTGGTGAGAACTCCCAGCCCTTTCTGAAGGCAAAGGGCTCATTGTTCAAACTTCCACTGACCTCAGCTTCCTAGGATTAGAAAGGGTTCTACCCTCAGAAAATATGCATCACACGTGAGACTCTCACTCACAGTTTTGTTGATTAGACTACAACATGAGGCTCACATATCAACTGAGGTTGTATCAGGAAAATATTTTATCTTAAATAAATAGTTGCAACATGAGACTCTTGGATGTGGTATGAGAGCTGTTCAGACTAACACATCATGGCAGCCCATCATCAAATTTGTGTGTGGAAACTGGAGGTGTGTGATCCCAAAGTGAATTAATCCTTATTGCTTCTGCCTGGAAAAGCTCACAAAACCAGACACACTTTCTCTTCTTCTTTCTATCTCCAGTGAAAATATATAATGCAAACGTATTTTAACATCTTTATATTAAACAAAGCGGGTATTTTGGGGGCATTTTTAAAGGTAGCAGTAGTTTTATCCTTTTATCCACACCTTCCCTGGGCTTTGTGTCTCGATGGTATGGACAGAGCTGAACACCACTGCAGGAAGGGCTCAGTTAAAGTCCCTTCTCTGTAGTTTTCTAGAAACTGCAATCCCCTTTGCATTGGGTTTTTCCATGCTTCCAGAAAACAGAAAACCAAACAGCTTAAGCTGTTGTTTGTTTTCTTTTGGTCGTGACCCACGTGTACTCTGCTGCACTGAGGTATTGCAGTGTTCCAGGGAGTCAGCCAAGAGGGGGGATGCTGAATGACACTGTAAAGGTGCCCAGGTGCAGAGCTTTCTGTCTCACACCGAACAAACGCTGATTGTCCTCACTCTCCATCTCTACCCAGCAGAAGCAGCTGTCACGTGTCCTGACAGAGATCCCGAGCTAGAAATCTGGAACCCAGGTCACAACAAAGAAAACCGCGTTGAAATCCGCAGTGGCAGGAAGCTGCTTCTCTCTTCTTCTGCCACTGTCCACTCTATCCACATCACTGATGGAGGTAAAATGTGTTGCTGGCAAGGCTGGGTGGCATCTGCTCTCCACTGGGTCTGTTTAAATCACTGTGGGTCATGCTGGGAGAGCTTCCTGCTTCTTACTGAGAAGTGGGTGGCTACTGGGCAAACACAGCTTTACCTCAGTTGGGGGCTGGGTGGCAGCTGAGGAGCTGAGGTTCTTTGACCATTGTAACCAGTCCATTTTCTGTCCTGTCTCGAGAATTTACACAAGTAGCTCAGTGTAATCATCAGTTCTACTTCTGCCATTTGCTTCAAAAATACTTTTTTTACTAAACCATTGGCCTGATAACATCTTACTGCAGTAGTTGTGTTACCAGGGCCTCAGGACAGGGCAGATGCTTCTGTGCCCCTTTGTCTCCAGTGACAGGGCCATAGTGTTGCTGGCATGAATAGCTTTTATTCATCTTAACTCTGAATTTCTGTCTCAGTTTTGAATGGGTCCTCTTCCATGCAAATGTTAATTGCATTTTTCGAGAATTTGACTGAATAAAAACCAATGTTTTCAGGATTTGTATTGAGAGCTGCTTTGGGGGTGTATGAACAGAATTTTTCAAAAACTGAGATGAGAACCCAGCACTGGGTTTAGCACAATGACACCACAACCTCTGATGAGCTGCTGTGTGATAAAGCAAATGTCTTAACCTTCTCTGTTTAGGAAAACTGGTCATTAAAGACGATGTGCAGCCCATCATTCTGCGTACTAGACATATACTCATTGAAAATGATGGAGAGTTACACATTGGCAGCGAGCTGTGCCCTTACCAAGCCAATGTGGTTATCATCTTATATGGGCGGTACGTATGCACGATGAAATACTCCCTCAGAACCTTCTGGCATCTCTCTTCCACGTCAGGGAATGAAAGTGTTCCTTAAAATTACATGTTCTCAGGTACACTTACCATCAGCGCTCTGTGGAAAGTTCAGTAACTTTTTAAACAATTTAAATGGCCCACAGAAATTGATGCAGGGCTGGGGTTTTTTCTCTCCTACTGGGATATGATCACTGGGATGTTTGGGCATGCCAGAGAATCAGCATGCACCTTCCCACCGCTCAAGCTGATTTTCCAGAATGGGCTTAAAACCTGAGGAGCTCTTTTTGTCTGAAAGTTCTCCTCTCTAAACATCCTTTCTTTCTGTATGGAAGTGGTGAGCCAAAGGATAATATGTTTATGTCTTGCAGATGGGTACAGGATCTCTTAAAATTTCAAGGATGCTAAATTCATATTTAGCAACTGCTAGACCTCTTAGCTCTGGTTTAGGGTCTTGCCTGCCTCCAAGATTCAAAAATGCAGATGTGGCATTCAGTCTGGGCTCCAGGCCTCCTCTGGCCTGGATATAATGAATGTAGCATGTATAAGTTGTGTTCCAGATTGCTCTTGGTCTTCAGTAGCTGCTACTATTCTTTAAAACAACTTGTTTTCTGTACAACACGGGAAGCTCCTGATTCTTGGAGTGCCTGAAAGAATTGCACTGTGAATCATGAGACTTCTCTCCTCGGGTCACAGCAGCACAAGGAGAGAGGCTCCTTGACTCAGATACAAACCCAAACCTGGTCCCTTTTCTCCCTTCCTGCTTTAGAGCGGATGACGGCAGCCAGCCAAACCCTTACTTTGGACAGAAGTATCTTGGAGTGAGTAAAGGTGGCACCCTTGAGATCCACGGAAAGAAAAAGCTGTCCTGGACTTTCTTAAACAAGACTCTTCATCCTGGTGGCATGGAAGAAGGTGGATATTACTTTGAAAGGAGCTGGGGCCACCGAGGTGTCATTGTCCATGTTATTGACCCAAAGACGGGGGCAGTTGTCCATTCAGATCGGTGAGTGACCTTTTGAGTGTCTAGAGGTGAGGATCTTTGGAGGAACAGGTTGGGGACAGCATCTCAGCAAGCTCAAACCCACACCTTTTAGCATCTTGTTCAAATGGGTGCTCCTGCATGTCTGTACAATTCTTCCTAGACCAGCAATCTCCAACACCACAGAGTGAGCAGCGTTACTACCTTGCAGTCTGTCAGCTAGAGTTGAATCAATTTGGCTTAACACAACACCCTAACACACCTTGCTAGAGAAGTGCTGTTGCAACAGGGTGATATTACTGTGAACAGCACAAAAGAGTACTTTCTTTATAGTGCTTGCTTTTCAGTTCATAAAGTTGTGGTGATCACTGCAGTAAATGTTTATGGGTGTTTTTATCATTTCAGGTTTGATACCTACAGAGCAAAAGAGGAAAGTATCCGCCTGGCTCAGTATTTGGGCACAGTTGCAAATGGCATGATCCTGTCAGTTGCAGTGAACGATGAAGGATCCAGAAACTTGGATGACTTGGCCAGGAAAGCAATGACCAGACTGGGCAGCAAGCATTTCCTCCACCTTGGGTTTAGGTATGTGCCAGTCCTGCCAGTTCTCCCAGCACAGAGGCTTTATTATGTTCCTGAGATGTCCAAATAGTTCCACTCTTTCAAAGTCACAAAGTTCTTTCACATGGGAAAAAAAAAATTTAAAAAAGAGGGAAACTTCTCAATGTGGAGTTTTAGCAGTTAATTAGATAGTTTCAGATGCACTCAGAGTCTATATTGGGTATTTTTATTAGCAGATTGAGGAATAGCATATGATTCACATTAAAAAAAAGATATTTTTCCAAGATATTGTTCCCACAGGTTGCTTATTCCAACTTATTTTCAAGCCATCCCCCCAAGATTTAAGAAGCATATTTATACACACAAAGAGGATTAGATGGGCTGAGCATTAAGGAGGGTACAATAATTGCTGTGTAGCCCTGGCTGCATCCATACAGACACACATCCAGCACATTCCTCAGCCTGTCCAGTACAGGTCTGGGGACTTGCGCAGCACAGAAATTTAGCAAACATGGATTTATGGTGTGGACTGTAAATACTTCTGTGGCCAAAACAGTGTCTGTGTTGGCACACACACTGTTGAGAACACTTGCTATTTACCCAACTGTAACCATTATATTTTTTGTGTTTATCTGAATTTATGTAGGCTTTTTTTTCTTATTTTGTAGGCTTTTTTTTTATGAGGCACTAAGAGGGTGTCTGCAGAACACACACACAATCTGCCTTACAGGGAGAAGTGATTCAATACAGCAGTCTGTGGAAAGAGACATGTGTCAGCTGGGCACACACAGATGGAGCAAGATCTGGGGTAGCTGATGAAGAGGCTGTGTCAAATGTTACAGGGACTCCTGTGCACCAGACAACACATTGCAAAGAATCAACAAGGGGGCAAGGAATGGTCTCCAAAACCAGGGTATCTCCATCAGTGCAATTCTTGCTCTCAAATCTAGACCTCATATTACAGCCCAGTGGCCTGCTGAGGTTTTCTTTTTTTTTCAAATGATGGCATTAGGGAAACAGAACATGATTTTTGAACATTATACTTTTTTTCCCCAGTTGTGCAACAAGAAGGAATTGATGGGTTTCGCATATGTTTATAAAAGTAAATGGCACTTGATTTTTTTAGGCTCCTGTGGTGTTTTAATGCAAGCTTCTCATCACTTTGCCATCAATGTTTATAATGGAAATACCACAGAAATTCATCCATGGAAGTGTGACTTTCAGAGTTGCTATTGTTTGCAGCCAGAAAGCTAATCCTTGCCATGCTGTTATCTGAAATACCACAAAATTGAATTCCATGAATTACAGAGACACGGATAAATAATGAGGTAGTAATTGGCCAACACTGTCTTCCACCAGCATACTGGTGTGTGGAAAAATATCTGGTGCATTATTTAAAATAACGTACTTTTAGGAGTGTTTTCAGAGTTTAAGTTCATCTGCTCTCAAAAACCACCTTGTCTGGATGGCAGCTGGGACCAGACTTAGAAAGGCAGTTTGATGGCACAGTGGAGCACAGGCAGCTTTAGGTGTATCCAAGCTTTTCCTCTTAAGCAAATTGAACTTCCACTTCGGTGTAACAAGACTTAGACCTAGTGGTTTATGTTTCAGACACAGCTATAACTATGAGAAAGGATGTATGCACTTGACAGGTGCTTTTTGAAATTTCTTTGGAGTATCTTAGAAAAAAATGTTCAGAATGAGAAAATTACACACATTTTACCCTCTGTGGCCAAGGCAGGCTCTGGCTGAGGAGAGCAGATGGATTTTTCTTTCTAACACGCCTGTCACCACTCACAGCCCAGCACTGGGGTTTTCTGGCTGGTCCTGCTGAATCCTGGCTGTCAAACCTTCTCAGCTCCTGATGATGGCTGGGGCTGGCCATGGCCATCCCTGAGAGGATAAGAGTGTAAGCTCCAGGCTTAGGAAATTTTTATTTCACATTTTGTGAGGTGCCACTTGAGTCAGGCTATTCAGTCGTAGATTGTGTTGGTTTCTGGCTGGGGTGCTGGCAGGGGTTATATGGGCAGGGAACTCCTGTCCATCTCCAGGTGCTCCATATTCAGCCAGATTGTAAAGTTGTGCAACTCCCCCTTGCTGTAACAGCACCAATGAGCAGTGCTGATTTATTCAGCAATGTTTCTGTGCTCCTGGAATTTCTTTTAATTGCCTATTTGCTGAGTCCAGAACATTAGGAATGAAAGGAAAATCTTGCATTCCTCCTCTATTGTTTTCCTTTTGAAAAGTGTGTTTACTCTTTCAGTGTGAGCCGTTTCTTTTTTTCCCTTTTACTAATAAATGAAGAGAAAGCCTTTTTGCACTTGATGACTTAGTTGTTCTCTTTGGAATTCCACACAAATACCTCCGGTTTGGCTCTGGACTTACTGGTCACATAATTTCATATAGCCCAAACAGATTGCATGTGCCCTTATGTGTCAGGGTTCAACTACTTTAAAACTATTTTTAGTGGTAAAATAGCTGGGAGAAACAAGTATTTTAACACATGAAATGGGGCCAAACATTGAGTTGCAGAAGTGAATAACTCCTTATTCTTTAAATCAGTTTTTAATTATTTTTGAGGTATCATAATTCTTTGTCATTTGTTTCGAATTGGTTTACCAAAATAATAATTATAATAATAATAACAACAATAATAATAATAACAATAATAATAATAAATCTATCTAGACTGCTGAGTGACAAAGTGTCCTTCCTGCTCCCATCCCCCCTCTCTCCCTGGATGGAGATCACAGCCCTTCAGTGCCTTTGGCAATTGGCACGCAGGCAAATTTTCCAGCAGGAGCATCTGGCTCGCTGGCAGGCTCCTGAGGCAGTGGTGCTGGCAGCTTCCCCTGTGCCTGGCCAGTGCTGGGGCTGAGGACACACTGCTGGGACAGTGTCCCCTGGAGCAGCCGTGTCCTGTGGGGCCATGGCACGGCGTGGGCTGCACCAGTGCTCACCCAGAGCCTGCCCTGCTGCCCCCAGAGCAGCAAATCCCAGCAAACCCCAGCCCACAGCAGCTGTGATTTGGGTGTGTTTTAGTGGCTGTCAATGTCTGTATGTGTTTCCTTCTGGAGTCCCAGAGTGGTTTGGAACTTTGCTTACACCAATGTAAGGTGACCTGCAATACTCTTGATGCAATTGAAATGACCAGGTATTTATAACTATATAGAGACATGATCTAAACTCTGTGAGTGTTTGGTAATTCAGGACAGCCTCCCTACCACCCTGAAAGCATATTTTTTATTCTCTTGGTCATTAAGGGCAGATATGGCTGAACTACTTCTACTTTGAAGATAAAAATCCCCCCTGATCCCTACTAATCACCTGATCACCTCCAAGGCTGGGAGGTACTTTAGTCCCTGTCTCCACTGATTTCTCATCCATGTGGTCGTTCTCCAGCGTGGCTGATAGCTATTAAACCTACTTGATCAATAGCCATCAGATGGTAATGAACTGGCTTCTGACATGGGACCAGTTTTGAATAGATAATTCAGAGCCATAAACCTTTACCCTTGTTCAATGTTCAAAAGAAGGAAACTAGATATGAAGAGACTATCTAAGCATTTTTTATTGTCATTTCCTAGCCAGTCTATTAGAAATTCTCATGGGTCATTCCAAAAACTATTGTCATATACAAGGTTTCAGCAGGAGCGAAATTTATTTAAGCAGAAGTGGTTTCTTTTCATATTCTTCAGTGTATACACACAAGATTTATTTTCAGGCTCCCCAAGGAGTTGCCAGTGTCTCTTGGGTTTGTCATACACAAGTTTCTTTAAACACTCATTTTAAAAAGAAATACACTTGTTACAGGCATGTTTTAAGTGGGGATTTGTCTTCAAACTTCCTTCTCTTCTGATATATTTACTGAAGAAATAAAGAGTGTTAAGATAATTTTAATTTTAACTAAGCTGCCTGTGACATTAATCAGACTGTTTTGAATGTGGTGCCTCTGAGAAATTTAAGAACATTGGGCTATAAGAAATATGCCTCTCGTACTTGACATAACGTGATCATCTCTCATTTTCATTTTCCAGGCACCCATGGAGTTTTATTACCATTAAAGGAAATCCCTCCTCTTCTGTTGAGGACCACATAGAATATCAAGGTATTTAATGCACAAAATGCTGTCTTGACTTGATCTCTGAAAGGTACTGGACTTATAGCTGAGATTAATTTGGCCATTGGAGTTTTTACTTCCCACTGCATTGCATCGAAGCTATGAGCAATTTATGGTTTGACACATTTGATTGAATTGCTCTCTCTATGTATTGCTTCTTCCCACTAATGCCTCTGAAGTAGCTGAGTGGGGGATAGCTTAGGTTATCCAAACCTTTAGGTAAAAGGTGAGATCCTGCACCAGTGTAAATCCCTGTAACTTCACTGAGCTCAGACACTGCCTCTCTTGAGACACAAATCTGTGGAACAGACCCAGTTCACACCAGCTGAAAATTTAATCAGTGTATCCTGAATTAGTAGCCTCAAATCCTCCTGTGAAACCATTTTCTTGCAAGCTGAACACTTTAGAGTCTCCATCTTCCAATGACATGAACAACATGGCTTGCTAAGACATTAAATAAAAATAGCAATATATGACAAAAAATTGTGGGCTTTATCCTCTCTGATCTTTGAAGATTTTTCTTCCTGATCATCCATGCAGTTACAAAAGTGTCTGAAGCCTCATTGCAAGATCAGTAAATTTTTGTGGAAGTTGTGCTGGGCTAATTTTGAATAATACAGTCAAAATATGCAAATAAGCTCACAGACCATTACATTTTCAGTTCTTACTCTTATCAATTGCATTCAATGATCTTGCCAGTTGATTTCAATGACTTTACCAAAGTTTGGGCTTTTTTTAACAGGTCACAAAGGGTCAGCTGTGGCCAAAGTATTCAAACTATTCAAAGCTGAGAATGGAGAACATTTTAACGTCTCTTCAACGAGCGAGTGGGTTCAAGGTAAGAGGTCTGTGGGCTATGGCACTTGGTGGTAGACAGCTGGCAAATAGGGTGAATCATCCCTTTTACTGCAATCCTTTCCATTTGGGAAGAGTGGACTTGCTAGCTGCTAATTATGTTGTCACTAACCCAATTAATGAACGTTCACAGATTCTTTCCCCAGTTGTCTCCAGGACCCTCTGAATAACTGGGATCCTTTTTCCTTTTTCATACCACTGGGTATGAAATTCCATCTCCTGCGGTCTCAGAGCTCACACACAACCTCTTACTTCTTTTCCCTGCACAGTCATCATGTCCATGTTTCAGACAACGCACAGTAACTGGTGCAACTTCATCTGAGGATCAGAGAAGGCAGCTAAGGCGGCCACAGATCCAAAATCCCTGTCTATTAATAATGCTTACAGTGCACATGCCAATTATGTAGCTTTTAATAACTCTGCTCTCCCTTGGCTGGTTGCACTTCACAGCATCATTAAAAGTGGCTGACAGACTGGCAGGAAGAGGCAGGAATCAGATCATCAGTGAAGGAACTTGTGAATGATATCTGAGATCATATTATGCTTCATGCATTTTTGCTGCACTCATTAAGCTTGACTTTCAAATGACTATTCTTGTTTGCACTTGTCTCCAGATGTAGAATGGACAGAGTGGTTTGAGAAGCCTGACAAAGCGAGATCTAAGGACATGGAGAAGCTGTCTGACTTCAAAGCTGCTCATCCTGATAAAATCTGCAGGCAGCCCATTGACATCCAGGTAGGCAGGTTTACCACTCACCTTAGAGGGGCAAGTCTTCTTTGGACTGACACTGAACCCCCCAAATAATTGTGCTTGTCAGTAATTTTTGTTTCTAAATAAAATACACCAATTATTCTACCACTCTAATACATAACCAACAAGATCCCGTGTACAGCTTCGTGTTGTTCTGAGACAAATTTGATAGAATTGAGCTCCTTTCAGTAAATTCTGGCTCCTGGCATGAAAAGGTGTACAGATGGGGTCATTGGACAGCACAGATGCTATCATGAAATATGTGGTTCCCTGCTGGAAGATTAAAAGGAGCAAGCACATGAAAATTTCAAAGGTTTTAAATGGTCCTGGAATGGACCCTACCTAAAAAATTAATCACAAAATGTAATGAGATAGTACAACTACCAGCTGTAGCAGGTTGTCAAAAATACTGGTGAGCTTTCAGCCATTTCTTGGAGTCAACTGTTTTATTTCTGTGAAAGAATTCTGAATTCTTGAATTCTATTTGGAGCTAAGCATTATATTTATGCCATCAGGCCAGCATGCTGAGGAGCAGTCAGATACCTTTTCACTGCAAAAACCTTTTCAGGACAAAAAGTCCCCAGCAAGAAACAAGGGTATTTTTTTTTTTTGTATACGTTCACCGTATATATGTCTACCCGGGAAAAATACTACAGCAGAAGCATTGCCTAGAAAAAGACTATAAAATCCTTCACATTTGTGTGAGGCTGAGCCTAAGGTTCCTGCATGCTCTGAGCCAGTGGAGTTGTTCTTATTCACAAGAATGTGGCTATTGAAGTAAACGGGAATGCCGACAGTATGAGTGAAAGTTTCCAGGGCTAGATGTTATAAAGAATCTCTCTTGAACAGAAAGGAAAAAACTGCCCTATAATTTTCTTCCAGGTCTTACCAAATCCACATTCATTTCTGCTTCCATATACGTGTATTAGAAGTGACAACTGTGTTCAAAACAGGGGTCAGATGTTTGTTATGATACATCCCCTTCTAGAATGCGTGTTAAAAGAGAAAGAAGAAAGATATTCTTCTGTCCTAGAAACAAGGCTTTTTTTCCTCTTCTGCAAAATAAGTTACTTTTGGGTCTTTTTTCCCATGTATATTAAAAGCAAGACATTTTTCAGTTTATCCTGCAGATCTTAGGGCAAATCCTCAGGTAGTGTAATCTGGTGCTGCTCACTGCTTTCATAAAGCTACACTGATTTATAGCAGCTGGCCTGCCCCAGCTCTGGTACATGGGAGAAAATTGAAGATCTGATGATAATAACAGAAGCACAGCACAGCCAGGGGCACATTCCTCCAGCTGACAGTGCTAATCCCACACACGGCAGCGGGATGGATGCATTAATAAGGGAAGTCTGCACGAGTGAATCAGGATCAGACCCCTCATTGAAAGATGGTTTTTCTCCTGGTGCCTTGCCAAAATGCCCACGGTATTTGGATTGCCCAATGCCATGCACCACATTTTTGTGAAAGGGTCGAGAGAAATGCAAGCTATAGAGACAGAATGTGAAATTTGACATGACCCTGAGATGTTGCCCCAGCAGGGACACCAGAGAGGTTACATATCTCACTGCTTCTTGGCATGATACAGCCTTTTTTTCTCAAGGCAGCTCTACAGGCTGGTACTTGCCTGTGAGAAAAGGCCATTTCTTGTTTCTTTTGGAACAGACAGCAGTGTTGCAGCAGCCTCGGGGGTTTTTTTGAGAGACTTATCCATGTAATGGAGAAATAAAACCCCCACCCCCTTCCTTCTGCAAGGTTCAGACAGAGCCTAGCCACAAGCAATGGAATGAGTACAGTGCAGAAGCCATGAGTTCATCTGGGTGCAAGCATCCGTGTTCAGTGTTTCCATCTGCCCTCAAACCAGTGGCAAGAGAAAATCTAGGGCACCGAGGCAGATGTCTGTGAAGCTCACAAACTCCTCCCAAAACAGCCCACAGTAGAGACACAGGAGAAAGGCTTGCACCTAAGCAGTAGCTGCGTGTGAGCACCAGCTGGGAATGCCGGCTGGAGAGCACAGTCACGGGGGTTCATCATGCAGAGGTTGTGCCATCACCCAAAACAAAGCAAAGGCCTCTTCTGATGGCACAGACGTTTTGGTGAAAGCCCTTCACCTCACAGCAACACCTGTGTTGTATTTCCACCCTCATTCCAGGCAATGACGCTGGATGGAGTGAATTTAACCACGGAGGTTTTCTACAAGAGTGGCCACGATTACCAATTTCTGTGCCACGGCAAGGACCAGACAGGCGAGGGCTGCCGCAACTACAGAGTGAGGTTCCTGTGTGGCAAATCTGGTATGTGCCCCATCTTTGAAAGCCAGAACAGAGAGCAGCAGAAATCCTCCCATGACTGGCTCTTTCTTGGTGTCAGAACAACTTCAGTAATTTCTCCAAGCTAAAGCTTTGGCTGGGCTATGGATGCAAACTCAGATAGAACGGCTGAAGATTGATCTCAGGAAAAATTCCTGAGCACTAGCAGAAGAAGCAGGGTGGTTTTTCAAACACCCAGTAAGGCTGTGGGAAATATTTGGCAAGTTCTTTCCTGTAAATTCCTTGTCTTCTGCAAAAACATTTTGGAATGACATAGGATTAGTCAATCAGAACGTGTGACGGCAACAGGGTTTGAAACTAATACTTCATTTTGCAGTTGTTAATTCCAACACCTCTGCCCCTAACCTGCTCATTAGACAGGTCATTAAGATTTTTGGTGCTGGCAGGAAAAGAAGGGTGGAAGACTGTTGTTTTGCTGGAAAAAACAGTCATTAAATTAAAGACCACTAGGCTGCTGTAAACAACAGCATCCAGCGTCCACAAGGGCTGCTGCTAAGTGGGTGTGGTGAGAATGAGCCACTAAGAGCTACGTTTAAATTTATCCTGGGGCTAGTGGAAAATCCACCTGCCTGCAGCTAAAGGAAAACACTTTCCTGTTTTCTTGCTTGCCAAGCCGAAGCCAGTAAAAAACATGTTGGGAAGAGTTAACTTTTTTTTCTTTTTAGCATGAGAAAATCGTAATTTTTGGTGGCTCTCCAAGGCGGGGGTGGGGGGAAGAAAAGAGAAGGAGCAAGCTTTTTCTGATAAGATTGACTGAATTCTCCACCCTTGCATTTTGGCTTTTCAGTGAAACCAAAGCTCACAGTAACCATTGACACCAATGTGAACAGCACGATCCTGAATCTGGTGGATGATGTGAGCTCATGGAAGCCTGGAGACAGGCTGGTGGTGGCGAGCACTGACTACTCCATGTACCAGGCAGAGGAGTTCCAAGTGCTGCCATGCAGAACCTGCAGACCCACCCAGGTCAAGGTAGCAGGTGAGGTGCTACATCTTATCACTCCAGCGTTGCAGTTCACAAATTCTGTCAATTTGCACTGAGGTGATTCCAAAAATAATTGAAAAATGTTGAAAGACTCCTGAATTTGATGGCTGGTTGTTAGATGCTTTGGGGATACAGAACTTTTGTGTTTGAAAACCATCTAGCTTGATTTTGGTTCCTTCCTGCCTTCCCTTTTCATACCTGACTCCATTTTTGTCCCCAAGCATGCTATTGAGTGGGTGTATTTACTTGAGAGGAACAGATGCAGGTTATGCATTTGAAATTTTCAAAACCACTACCTAGAAAGCAGATGAGCACAGCTGATGTGAAGAGCGAGCTGGGGCAGGAGCAGACTGTGAGAGACTGTAAAGCTGTGAAGTAATGTCCAGCTGGCTGCTTTCCTCAGTTTTAGTTAACAAGAACTGTAATCTTACATTTTAGAAATACTGTTTTTTACTACTGAAGCTACTGTTTCCCGTTTACTGTGTCTCCAGAGGGCATTGCTTAGAGGTGATGTTAACCAAACATTTCTAGTGGCCAGTGAGCTGTCCTGAGCCTCCGCACTGGGGAGATGGAGTGGCAGGGTGTTGCCACAGTGAGTTTGAGAAGGAGGAATGAGAGCCTTTGCAGAGCCCCAGCATTTTTCTCTTGTGGGCGACCAGCTCAAATGCAAAACAAATTGCTTTTGATTAATAGATTTTGTAGTCCAATGATTGTAGAGTGGCCCCTGGACACCGAGTCCAATTAAGTAGCATAACGGTGATGAAGCACAGACTATTACCAGCATGAGCATAAAACTGAAATCCAGAGTGGGAGATTTAATCTTCCCTTGAGTCTGTGAGGTCGTCTTTCCCTTCTAGAACCTTGTTTTGGCACACTGATAAGCAGAGCATGGAAATAGCACATGAACTGCCCCTTATCTGAATAGATGAGGATTTTTTTGTTTCTGTAATTTACAAAAGCAAACATTGTTTTACAGTGTAGAAGTCTGTAGAAGCTGAAGCTGTATTTCAGTGGCAGCATCTGCCTGGTGGTAAATCATGCATGTGACATTATCTTTGCTTCCACCCTGGCTGTTGCTCTAGGCAGAGGTTTTGTCTGTATTTACAGTAAGTTCTTTCTGAGAAACCATGAGGGCACTTGGAACCTCCAATGCACCAGGGAGTTCTCTCGGTTCTCTGAAATGAGCCACTTCAACATTATCTCTGATGCAACTTTTTCTGGAAGGTACCAATATACTTCCTTTGGCAGCTGCCTCCCCACAGAGCTGCAGCCATTCATTGTTGGAGGTGTGCATCAGGCCAAAAAAAATGTTTTTCACAGTTTGAACGTGTCATAGTCTTATGACTTCAAATGTCTAGTGCTTTCAAAGAAGACACATTTCCAAGCTGAATATTTTTCTTGAGCAACTTTTGAGCTGTTGGACTCAGACTGGTATGATACAAGTCACATCCTGAAGATGGTCTTGGAAGACTTCCAATAAAAATAAAGATGGAGTAGGAATTTGGGCTTCCCATAATCGAATGGATCTGTGGAATTCATGTAGTTGCATTCACTTTCTGCAACAATGACAGCTAGGTTAGTTTAAGGAAACAAATAATGGGTTAAAAGCAATAAAAAAATTCATGTGAATTTCAAGTAAAGAAGCAGTGGAAACA
This sequence comes from Corvus kubaryi, assembly GCF_017639235.1. Classification (NCBI taxonomy): domain Eukaryota; kingdom Metazoa; phylum Chordata; class Aves; order Passeriformes; family Corvidae; genus Corvus; species Corvus kubaryi. The sequence continues at coordinate 4,470,931 of NW_024581133.1, read as the reverse complement.
CTTGTTAAAGTAATTGTGCTCCTGGTCTCCGATTGCTGTTTAGGAGAATTAGGACATTCCTTTTATTACCACAAATGACATGAACACCAGGGCCAAAGTGTCTCCTTTCTTATATCCAGGCAACTCTATTGACGTCAATGGGATTTCACTGATTATATAAATCAAGGCAAACTTTAGTCCAGTAATAAAAATCACATCCAACTTTCTTGTAACAAAACCACATTTGCACTAGAAAATAAAATAATCTGCCTGAATCTAAGTTCAGTCTAGATGAAATGAAACCTGGGCAAGGCTGAGATGTCCCCAGTCTTTAGGAGCCAGGAGGTCCCTGAGCTGCTCTGTGCCTGGCCATGGCGTAACTTCATCCACTGCCCTGTGCCATGACGTGTAATTAGCCAGAATAAGGATCATTAATGGCCCCGGGTCTTAGCACAGGTGAGCAGCCCTGGCACAGCCTGGCCTTGTGTGCCTGGGCCAGGCTTGTAATTGGGTGCAGAAGAACATTCATCATAAATGTCTGCCTGCCTTTTGCTATGGAGATAGGTGAGATTGCTTTGCTCCTTCTGAGAAAAGCCTTCCACACACACATTTATATACAGGGTCTCAGAGGGATGTCATTTGTAATAAGTGAAAAGGCTTAATTTTCCTAAGAGGTTTAGTTTAGCAGCTGGGAACTCCAAAAGTTTGCCCTTTGAAAGACAAATGATAAAACCATTCCTACCCATGATGCTTTATTTCCCTTTTAATCTTTATTTTTTTTCCTTTCTATTTATTTTTAAAAAGAAACCTAAATGTCAGATCTGAACTACTTAAGAGTCTCTTTGTTATAAAAAAGGCAGAAAACCTCTGCTTTGTGGACAGCCAGTTTGGCGTGGCAGCAACTTGGCATACCAAGGTTTAATATAATTTATGCTCTCATAGTTTAATAGTATTTTAATAGACATGGTTTAGCATATTGTGCCAAATAAGTCAAACTCATTAGTTAGCTCATGTCCTATTTATATTTGATACTTCCTGCTGAAACTCATACTTTCTTTACTTGCTAGAAATGGGTTGATTAGAGCTTTTCAAAAGAACTTAATGAAGTTAATACTCAATTGCCATCAGGTTTTAGGAGGATTTAGTTATTTAACTATGGAATGGACATCTGCAAATCTCAGTGTAGAAAGTGAGGGAGGACACAGGCTCTGATCTTTTGCACTCCTTTACTGCACTAATGTAAAAACTGTGGCTCCCATGGGTAAGTGTGGTTTGCATGAGGACCCAGATCTGCAGGTCCTGCTCCAGTCAAATGGTCACTCACTTAAATGGAACTTTTCCCCCCACTTGCTTTCTTTGTTTAGCTCTTTTTCTTGCTTGTCATTTTTGTGCCTAGATTATTTTCACTGTGGGAACAGATTAAAACCGTTTGATCTTCCAACTTCACAAGGTTTAGGGAGGGACGACAGTGCAGGGCAAAGGGAGGGAGGAGGGAGGGAGGAAGGAAGGAAGGAAGGGTTGTGTTGTTATGATAGAACTGGATAGTAGGAAAGATCAAGTGTTTTGTCTAGTTCCCCTGGGAAACAAGTCTTATCTGCATCTTGGTTGCTCTGTATGAAGTTTCTACTGATGCTGATAAGTTTCACCATGGAACAGAAATGATGAAATGCTCTTTGTGCTCCTATATGCTCTTGATAAAGGATGAAAAGCTATTCGTGCCTGCCATAATTGCTCCAATTATCCCACATACTGGTGAATCTATGATTACAAGCACACATCTCTTAAATCCTGCTTATTGGGTTGCGAATATTAGAAGAGATAAGGAGTTTACTGTGACCTTGTTCATGCAGAGAACTTTGAATTAAAAGTATAAATACGTAGTTGACTCACAAATTCACAGCCTGTGTTAGCATTCATGTGGTGCTGTAAGGATGGGAGAATTTACTCCACTATCAAAATGAAGATATTTTTAGAGGTTTAGGGTGTTCTGTTTAGAAGCTGGCATCATTTTGGCTGGAACTTGCCAGAAGTTCTTTTTTTAAGGTAACCCTGGTGCTTGAGGGCAGGGCAGGAGAACTTGTGAAATGGCCCTTTCTAGCAATCTTTCAGAGCTCCTTCTACCTTTGGGCATTGCCTGGGAGCTGAGCTGACAGAATCATACTCAGGTTTACACAGAAGTTCGTAAGGGTAGAGTTTGTGCCTGATTGCTGTATGTCTATTTGCCAGAAACTTAATTTTCCATGTAAAAGTGGATTATTTGTTGATTAAGACATCAGGTTGTGCTGTGTGACTCAAGGAGCTGGCCAGCTCACCCAGCCCACGCTGTGTTACAGGCCTGTGGCTTAGGGATGCAACAGCAAAGCCCATCAAGATAATTCAGAATAATGAGGACTTGAAAGATGCCAGTGTGAACATTTGTTTGTTATTAAATGTAAGTGATAGGGGCATTACCACCAGTGATGACAAGTGCTTGGCAAAAATGATAAATCTGTCAGATCTGGGCTGGCATCTGCGATGAGTTGCACTGACTTTAAAGAAGATGCCCTGAAGGATTCCCTGTCACTGGGTCATGTGGGCTGAACAGACAAATTGTGTTTAGCATTTCACTTAAAAACTTGATTAGGAAAGATCAGAAGACCATGAGACACTGGGTCTTATCCCTAGAGAGCCCAAAGGAGAAGAAAGACCCTTTAGAGAAAAAAAATATTTCAGGAGAATCTCAGCTTCACTTTATCTTCACCAAACCCAGACCTTCCAGTGCCTGTTTCACTTCTCAAAGGGAGATTTAGGAGTTTGGGCCATTTAGAGCCAAGGGATTTAGGAATGCATGAGTGTACCTGGGAGGGTTTTCCAAGAGATCTGTCTAAGTCACCAGAGCTGAGCACATCTGCAGCAGCTTAAATAGTTTTAAAATCCCACCCTTCCCAGGTTTGATAAGGCCCAAGACCCAGGTTTTATGGCTGGGTTCACAAGTGGCAGATTTTCCTGGAGCTTTGTACCATTTGGAGAAACTCTGCTTTGAATTGCTTTGTTGACATAAGCATGCCCTTGACTAGTGGATCATCTGTGTTTATTTTAATGCATACTTCCTTTTAATAATTACCTTGTCCTTACCAACAACAAGTGACTTCAATACTCACTGTCTTGAGTAATAAGCAAGGAAATATGCTCATATTTTGCTGAATCAAGGCTTCCACCAGGCGAGCCCACATATTAAGGAAGTTTTCCCTGTGAATTTACTCTGTGCTGACTGGAGGCACTGGTGTGACACACACAGCAGCAAAGCCCAGGAGCTTTTCCTAGTCCATCTGTCTGCTGTGGGGAGACGTGGTCCGCGTCACTGCGAGGCTGTGCTTGGTTTAGATTATAACATGGCACAAGCCTGGCTTACTGGCAGGGCAGTCTCTATCCATAAGGGATGCAGCAAACCCAAGCCCAAAGGAGGAGAAGGTGAATCAGTGGCCCCAGGGCTTGTTAGTGGTTGGGAAATCACAGCCACTGGCTTTGATGCTGAAGCAGCAACAAATTCCTCCCACTTTCAAAGCACAGCCTTTTTAGTATCAAACCACTTCAGTGCCCATTTGCAAACCCCTGGCTGGGGTTCGCCCATGGTCAGAGCTCAGGGTCTCAGATATCCTGGCTGCTCTCTGGGAAGGTTCCATGTGCCAGCAGTGAGCAGCAGCCAAACTTGAAACTTTCAGAGTGAGACCCTCCCATCCTTGTGTGAACTCCCTGAACTTGCCACAGAGCAGACTCTTGTGGGTTTTCTTCATGCCCACCACTAAACATGCCCCAGGCATCTCCCTGGCAGTGCCACGTGTCTGTAAATGCCCCTCTCAGTGCTCCTGGTCCCATGGGAAGTGCTGGTGTTGGAGTGCTGGTGTCCAACAGTCATTTACAGCACACGAGGGCTCCCGTGCCAGGCTCTGTCTCCCACAAGCTTCTTTCAGCCTCGTTGCTTGCAGGGAGCTTGAATTTCTGTCTGCCTTGAGAAGTGGTTTGTTTTTCAAAACTCTATTAAAGGAGCTATTATTCAAAATCCGCTTTTACTTTGGAAGGGGATTGCTTTCCGTCTCTCCTTTTATCTCCAAACATGTCAAATCAGCAAAAGCATAGAGTGAAAAACATGCACCCAAGAAGTTATATTTAGAAACTGGTTAGTCCATATTTAACATTCCTGTCAGTGTTTCGCCTGTTTTGCATGTCTGGACTGGTGTTAAATTAAATTAAATACATGCAAGCATGACATTTATTATTCTAGAGCTCAGCACAGGAATAACAAAACTGCCTATCTAATTTCACCACCACAAATCCTGGAGATGTGGCTTCAAATAGGATGTTCTTGTGATTATCTGAAATTCTTCCTGCATTTCAGTAAATCAAGGAGAGGTCAGCTCTGGGGAAAACTGAAAAATAACAGCTTAAAAACAGTTCCATAAGGAGAAGCTGTGCTCCTTTACAGACTCACTCAAGGCTCCAGCACGGAGTATCCTGATGTGGAGCCGTGCCACTGCAGTGGCTTTTTTCATGCATGTGAATAAGGGAAGCAAAGCTGCTGGTTTTTGGATGGATTGGGTCTGGTTTTGGCCACACACCTGATGAGGCTCACTGGCTGCAGGCCAACAACATGGGCATGGATAAGCCCAGGACTTTGTAGGGAGACAATAGCAAAAGTGGGTGAGGGGCAAATCTAGGGTCCCTTGCAGCCCCTCATTTCTGAGATGAGCATGCAGCTCTTTGGCAATCACCACTCCCTTAGTTAACAGAGAGTGTTTTTCACAAGATCAGATTATTTTGAAGGCAGAGGTGCCAAGGCAGAAGGCACATGCTGTGGCGTGAACCCTGTCCCACAACACATCAGTCTCAGAGCAAGGCGGAGCACTCACCCTTCCCAAATCCCAGTGTTACCCCCAAACTGCACTGCTTCTAGCTTCAGAAGGGGGAGTGAATGGTGTTTGCTTACCTTTTTTGTACACTCAAAGCATCATGTTTTGGTGAAAAATAATATTGTTTCAGTGTTCAAAATCCTCCCCTTGACTTGGCACCTCTGCTTAAGCATAAAGTGCTTTGCAGCAATAGCCAGGCTTCAGGCTTGCCATTTGTTTCTACTTAAGGATTTGAATGATTCCATGGAAATTAAATACATGCAAGTGTAGCATTCCTTAAAGTTCAGTGTTTACTTAAAGAGTTTATTACTTATTTTTACTGGAATAATACAGAATGGAGTCAGTAAGATGAACCTTTTCCCTACTGACTTTTCTCTGCAAAAACCTGCGGAAGGAAAGAGGTAATAGGAATACGTTTGAATGAAATTACAACAAAGAGATGGTTTGCTTTCTAGAGATCCCCACTGCCTGGATTTCCCCCTTTTCTGGTCAGGCCAGGGAAAGTTTTCTGTGCTTTTAACCCCTCCATGGAGGAGGGTGTGTGTGGAAGATGTTATGAGTTAACTTGGCTTGGCAAAGGGAGGTGTGGCATGGGGTAGATGGAAGATCCCAGTGACTCCGACTGCACCACGGCAGGAGGAAGCCTTGGGAGCAAATTGGAGATGTGAGGGTAGATCTAAAAGGAAGAGGTTTGAGAGGACAGGGAGTGGGAGGTTTTACAGCCCACTTGGTGAGGGGCTGTGACTGTCCCAAGCCACAATTCCTGCGAGGCTTTCTGCCCACTCTGCTCCTTGCTCGCATCAACAGCCACGGTGTTAGCAGGATCTGACTGCTGTTCACCTGGGGGTAGTGCTGTAGGGTCTGGGCAGCTCACAGTGTCTTACTACAGGAAATGCTGTGCTAACCTTGGTGATTAGGCTTCTCAGTAGCTGCATCATCAGGTTTTTTTTGCATCGGATGTTCATACACAGCCATTTGTAATCCAAAGTACGCAGTTCCTTTCCAAGGTAGGAAATGTGTTTTGTCTAACAGACTGTTGGTTTAACTCCCTGGTTAAATGAAGCAACCTAAGACCGAAAATCCCACTTCCTTTGTTGCAAATATCTCACCAAGACCTTGGGCGTCACCTGTGCTCCGGCCTTCCGTCCTCTGAGGTGTCAGCCAACAGTTTGTGCTGACTTGGTTTCTCCTTTCATTACCACACCAACCCCACCACGGGAAGCCCACGGGAGACCAGCAGCACTGGCAGGGTAATCCTGAAAGTGGATCTTGTTCCTTTAGGGAAAGCCACGTACCTGCACATGGGCGAGGTGGTCGACGGCGTCGACATGCGGGCGGAAGTGGGGCTGCTGAGCCGCAACATCGTTGTGATGGGCGAGATGGAGCAGCAGTGCTACGAGTACAGCAGCAAGCTGTGCTCCTTCTTTGATTTCGACACCTTTGGGGGACACATCAAGGTAAGGCCAAAGCCCTTTGCTTGCCCCTTCCTCCTTCCAGCCACACCTTCACATACCGAGGAAGCCAAGACGCAGGGAGGGAAAAATTCCTCATCAGCCATTGAGCAAACAACCTCTCCCCACAGAACAGCAGACCCATGCCCCTGCTGCTGCCTGTCCTTCGGCTTTGAAGTGCTTGTCATGCCCCTGCAGACATTGCTCAGCCAATAAGGCTGGTGATCAACACACCTGAGACACAGTCTCCACATCCCAGTCCCAGTTTTCCCTAGATTTTGGTGGTGCTTCGCCCAGGAAGTTTGATTTGAACCCAGCTGGCTGAAACTCGTGGAAAACAATAAATATAAATTGCTCTCCTTCTAAAATTAAGTTAAATGTATCTATGGCAGCAGTGGAGAAATCAAAGAGCGACTCTGGTCTCCTCAGCCACCATGCCCCTCTCTCCCTCACCCTGCAGCCACACACTCCCCTCCACACAGTAAATCTTTCCAGCAGATACAGTGCAACCCTTCCTCTGCCTGTGTTCCCTCTCCTTGCCCTCGACAGACTTTTGTGTTTCTTCACTGATGTTCTTTTGTTCTCCAGATTGGTCTTGATTTTAAGGCCACCCACATTGAAGGTCTAGAACTGAAATACATGGGCCAGCAGACAATGGGGCACTACCCAATTCATTTCCATATGGCTGGAGATGTGGATGAGAAAGGAGGCTACAACCCTCCAACATATGTGAAGGATACCTCCATCCACAACACCTTCTCCCGCTGCGTCACTGTCCATGGATCCAATGGTTTACTGGTAAGAAGTCCCAGTGCCTGCCTTAGAGATAAAGGCAGCAGCAAAAAATCTTCCTCATAGCATGAATACAGCTTAACTTTTGCAGAATTATGTGTTTTATTGTTAAAACCAATGCCTGACTCTTCCCACTCTGAATGTACATGGAGTATCTCAACCTGCCAGGGTGGCACTGGGGGCTGTGTGTGACTCGGAGCAGACAGAGCATTTGCCTGGGTACTGCAGTGTCTGCAGACCAGCCCATCTCTAATGAGTGGTTGGATCTTTCTATAGACACAGAGCTTGCTATTTAAAGAGGATAATCAGAAGCTTTAAGTGTGCCTCATCTTTCCTGTAATGAAGGTTTGGGTTTGCAATGCCAGTCATAACATTAAGCACTCACAGAGCTGTGATTTGCTAGAGCTGCTCTCCATAACAAGAAATCCTTTAGGATAAATCTCTAGAATGACTGATGATTACCAGACAAGTTACAGCACACCAGAGATGTCAAGAACATGTTCAGAATCTCCCCATATCTAGGGATGCCTTTGTTTTTGGGGTAGGGATTCTGGACCTGTTGTTTGTGAACAGAGAAGGACTTGTGGGTGATGTGATGGTTAGAGGCTGTCTTGGGCATAGAGATCACAAAATTATAGCAGTTTTCTATTCTTGGAGAAGTAAGGAGTGGGGTCAGCAGAACAGCTGCCCTAGGTTTCCAGAGGGCAGACTTTGGCCTGTTTGGGAGCCTGGTTGACAGAGTCCCTTGGGAGGCAGTTCCTGAAGGGCAGAAGAGTCCAGGGGGACTGGATGATCTTCAAGAAGGAAATCTCAAAGGTGTGGGATTTCTCTAGGCAAAGGACTCTCACTCATTCAGTGAAGTGGCAGTGTATTCCAAAAGGAAAAAAGTGTATCCAAGCTCTGAAGAGGAGAATTTGTACTGTCAAGAGCCCTGCTACTATATATAAGAGTTTTAAGTGGAAACACATCATTGGCAGTTGTAACCTGGATGGTCACTGTGCATTAGGAGTTCACACCTCCAGAAGTGCCAGTGTTGAAAGGGAGAGTCCCAGGCATAATTAAAATGCACAGAAGTTGAACAAAAGGCACTAAAATTGCAGTTCCAGAAGCAGAGCAGCTTTTATCTGCTATTTATGAATCTGAGGTTTTGGGTTTGACCTCTGTCCTTCTAAGTTTATGACAAGACCTTGAAAACCTACCAAATGAACGTGGCTTCTGAGTTAAAGAGACATTCTACTGTACAAATTATATAAACCACTCAGGGTCATGTGGCGTCTGCCCAATCTGCAGCTGCCAGTACAGGGGCTTAGTACACAATCAACGTGCAGGGTGGCAGGGCAGCATTGCAGGTTTCATTTGTCCCACTGTGATGGGCTGGCACCAGTGGCACCGTGAGCACATCCTCTGGCTGCACAGAGGCTGCACAGCTGCTGAGGAGCTGCAGCTGCTTCTGGATCTAATGTGAGGTCTTCATTCCCTGTTGCCAAACCAAATAACCCAGAGCCTGGCATTTTTCTTATCAGTCGGATGGATGGGTTCATGCAGAGAACTTGGAAATAGTTTTGTCTCTCATGCTTTCTCTGGGCAACAGCTGTGCCATGGGGGATCCTTGGCACAGGAATCCCTTGTGTTCAAGATTTTCCAGCCAAGATGGCATGGTGAAATTTAGACAGGCTGATGTAGCTGATGAAAGCAACTTGATTCTCTTGCTGTTATTAACAACCACAATTCCCTAAATGACTATACTTTGCCTCCATGATGAAGCACTCAAGAGAAATCTTGTAATTTAGGACATTAGTTAGCCAATATAATCCCTGTTGATTTTAGTTTATCAAAATGTGTGAATATAAAATTCTATTTATACTTGTTTTGGCTTTTTTTTTTTTTAACCTCATCATTATTGCTGATGGCTGAAAACAAAGCCCCACTGACTTAAAGAAATCTGATCAAGTTTGTTCAGTTGCATCACAGCAAACGTGCTCCAAACATTGCATCACTTAGGTGTTGTTTCATGGCTCTGATACTCATCTGCAGTCAGCAGCTCCATGCCTTGATTCAGCAGGTGATCCCACCACAATCTCCTCATCTGCTTTCTGACCCTAATTTCCTTCCGTTTGTCTTCCTTCTCTGGATACGTTCACAGACACCCACATGGGTCTCTGATGACTCCAGTAGTTATTATAAACATTTCCCAGCTGCCTATTATCTTTTTACTTGGGCAGCATCACCTGTTCCTACATGCAAGAACACTATTTGTGCAAACAGAGGTGAGCTCTGTCTTTCCCCAGGTAGCATTCATTCCCTCTGACATCACCTGGATCTGAAATGTACTTAGCTGAGGGAAATTTGCCTTAATGGTGTGCACAAACCAACTTTGAGAATAGCCATAAAAATTCTAGCTGGACTATTAAACCTCAAAATTGCACAGCATTAAGGATGTCCTTAACATTCAGCTGTTGATTTCAGAGTTGCTTCTTGCACCAGTGTTGTAGAGTACCTGTGCAAATGTTTTAGTAAATGGGAGAGGGGCATCAGTTGTTTTTTACTGCCATTAAAGCAGGCTGGTAATTCACATACAGGCTCTCCTGCTTCCTTTGCTGTCACTTTTCTCATACCACTTCAGGGATAATCATAGATGGTGAAAAGTCTAGGAGAAAAGAGTATCCAGTTGTTTCTGATGACAGGTATTTTTCTGTGGCTCTGCAGAGTCTGTTAGAGGTAGCTGTCTCAACATTAGCTCACCTCATTGGTGGGTTATTCTGTTCTTGTCTGTAAATTCATATTAGCTGAAACAAATCTGTAGAAATTAGTTTCTCACCACAAATATTGTTTTAAAGTGCAATAGTTACCCAATGTTTTCTGTACTATATTGGCCAAAAAACCACCTAGTCACACCACTGCAATCCCAGGGATTAAACTTTGCTCTGATTCCCACTCTCTCCTTTGGATCCCAGTGTGCAAGCTAAAATAGAAACAGCCACTGGGGAAGGAAATTAAATGGGGGTCAGTAAATAGTCTGGCAGGATCCAGGGGAGACCTGCACTTCATGGAATAAGAGGTCGTGCTGTCTAACAGCTTCAGTGCTATCTGCTTTTACTAATCCAGCTATACTTCACAGCAGTTGTTTTGCCAGGAAGGGCATTATCTGGCTCTAAATTACTCATGGTTAATGTACGATTATGGACTATTAGCAAGGTTTTAATCAAAGAAAAAATTAAATATGTTAGAAAAGTGATTTTGGAACAAGCATCTCATTTGCTATCCAAGCATTTCAGTAGTGGGCTTGTGCATGAAAACACACACAGGAAACAAGTTCAGAGGTGACTGACAGATGGCTTATGGGGAAATAATTAATCAAAGAGAGGGTGATAAATGCCTTAGGGACCAGATTCCTGGCTGATTTCTCCTCGTTGTTCTGTGGGTTTTCAAGGATGAGTTAGGGGAACAATGGGTGTTTGCTGGCTCTGAGCCTCTCTGCTAGTGCACAGGCCTCTCTCACCCTGCTGCTGTCCTCTCTCACTGTTCTGGGAGATGGGATCCCCTGGGATGGCACTCCCCTGCTTTTCCCCAGCTGAGTCTGGTCACTGCAGGTTTCCATGTGCCTGTCCTGGAGCAGGGCTGTGCTGGCTGGAAAGATAAATGGCCAGAATGGCTAACATTTCTCTGGGGAAACTGCTTCCATCATCTAAATGTCCCAACACCATTGCTTGTGTGTCTTTTTGGTATTACTGTCCTGTGAGAGAAAGCTAATAGGATTTGGCAGCAGTTTCTGTGGAATTCTGACATCTCTGTGGTTAAAAGACTTCCTCTACCTGTTGGAAACCTTCTTCTGAAAGTTGCTCCCTCTCCTGAAATGTTCTGTCCTGTAAACCTTTATCAGAACAAGGCTGGGATAGTTCATGCTTCCAAGGGGGGACAGTTTAGTACATGTGTTTTACACTAAATAAAGAAGCCCAAACCTGCAAAATCTATCATTTTATTAGACCAGGGAAGTCAGCAGTAAATTTCAGTGAGGTAGCTTAAAGGAATGCATTTTGCAGGTTGTTTTAGCAGTGTTTAATTTACTGTGATGAGTTGTGCTCAGAGATTTGAGTGTTTACACTGGAGCACGGATGCTACGTAAGAGAAGCCTGTGTGGTTGTAAGCTGGCAATAGATTTGGCAAGCAAAGTGTTTTTTCTCATGTGAAAACATATTTGTAATCATTTCAACACTAATCCTGGGATTTTATTTGAAATTGGTGCCCCTTGCCTTGGGAATGAGGCATTGAGGTGACAAAGATGCTTCAAGCACTTGAATGCCCAGGTGTCTCAGTGACAGTGAGATGAGCAGGTCTTCTGTCCAGGTCAGTAGAGTCCTTTGTGCCCAGACAATTCCTGTTTCATCAGAAGCATTTAGAAGAACACATCAGTGGCAGGTTAACCTTCACTAGGGATGTTTCCTGAGTCCAAGGTGATTGATGGATGATGGCTGATGGGAGCAGCAAGGAAAGAGCCCAGGAGATCCAGACCTTCAATGGAGGCCCGAAATAATTTTCCATATCCCAGATACATCCACTGATAACTGACTTTCTGGACACACTTGCTGTGTGTCTAAGGGCTGTTGCTTCCCACCCAGCCGTATTTTTAGGCTTCAAACTCACATTCCTGGTCTCAGATCTTCCAGTGGTGTGAGGGGTGTGGTTGTGTCCAACCAGCAGTGTCCCGATGTTAACAACATCCAAACCAAAACCAGAGCAGCATTGATTAGCACCAGCTGATTTGTCTCAGGGTCACGTAAAGCTTCTGTCAACAACTTGAAAAAAAAGATCAGGTCAAACCTAAAACAAGCCAGCCTGTCTGGAAAACAACTTTCTGCCTCTCTGATAGCCTGGAAAAATATTTTTTCATCTCAGCTGCATTTTTGAGTTGCATTTTATGTAGCTGCTCATGTAACTCCACATGAAGATGAATGAGCCCAGATGTGATTTGAACATCTAATTCCTCTCTTCATCCCCCACCCTGTGTTTTTTCCAGCCTCATGCTAAGAAAGTCTCTGATTTCACAGGCAAACAAAAGAATGGAATGAGCATTTCCTAGGTGATGACAAATTCTAATTAAGTGTTAGAGTTATTGCTTAGACTATAAGCTCTTAAGGGCTGAGAGGGATCTTGCTCTTGGCTTTGGTTATAGACCCTGAGTTCAAAAGGGTACTGAGGCTCCTATGTGCCATCGCTGCAAAGCTTGTTCTAATTATGCAGTGGCTGAAGCACAAAACCTGAGCACTGACCTTTGTTGTGTGCATGCAGGTGAAGGACGTGGTGGGGTACGATGCTCTGGGCCATTGCTTTTTTACGGAGGATGGACCAGAAGAGCGCAACACGTTTGACCACTGCCTTGGGCTGCTGGTTAAACCCAGCACTCTGCTCCCCTCCGACCGCGACAGCAGGATGTGCAAGCTGATCACAGAGGGAGCTTACCCGGGGTACATCCCTAAGCCCAGGCAGGACTGCAGGTGAGTGGGAGCCTTCCTTTTCTCTTCCTTCTCCTTGCAGCACTTGCTGCACAAGCCATAACAGACACCATTCTGTGTATGTGATTATGTAGTTGTCTGTAGGGGTCTGGGCTGTTTGCCCCAAAGCTGGGGGAGCAGTTTCCTTGGGGTCTTTATCCCTGTGCTGTTCAGATGCCTACGGACCTAGGGTGTACTTTAAATTTTTTGCATAAAGTCCACTGAGGTGGTTCCCACCCAAAATATTGGAAACCTTTCTTTCAAAGTGTGCAGCCCTGCCTTGTGCCTCGTGGAGTCTTGAACCCAGTGGCTCAGCAAAAAGTCGCTGAGTTCAGAATGGGCTGTGTTCTTACATTCGTGCTCATTTCAGCTGGCAGCTGATTTTGAAAAGATTTCAGTATCATCCATTTTGTCCTCAGAATAAACTGCAGTTTTGTTCAAAGGTATTTTTAACTCTTTAGTTTGGCAAGGGAAAGAGAGGGATTCATGCAAGGCTGTTTTTCACAGCTGTATTATAAAATACACCTAATGTCCCCATTCTTAAAATAAGGGTTAATCAGCCATTGTGCTCATTTTCCACTGATAATTCATTTAATAGTCATAGGGACATGTTTTGTGTGTCATTTGAAGACTGTTACATGAATGAGTGTTTTCTGATGGAAAGGTGTTTTGGTACTCTGATCTGCCCTGTCTTCCTTTATAAAAGAATTCAAGGTCTGATCAGAAAAACAGCTTGTTTTGCACTGGGCTCATCCAGCCTGGAAGTGCACAGGTACACCAACACTAGTGCCAGTGCAGGGACAGGGGATGAGCACCAGCTGTGGCTCCATCAGCTTGGGAGAGACAGGCAGGGAGTTGCTGCTAGGAATGAAAACAATAGGATTGTGCCAAATGACACCATAACCTGCCCAATCCATGTGGCTCTGAGGAATGGGATTAGGCTGGAAGACAGGTCACTGTGGAGATACACTGTCCTTGCCCTTGCCTATGCAGCAGGAGGTGGTCTATAAATAATCCAAATTTGTTTATTTCTAGGCCAGTCCCACGCCCAAGATAGAAAAATTTTGCTATGTTTTCTTGATAAAGTCAGACAAACGGAAATGCATCAGCAAAATCCGTTGGCCTAAAGCCTCTGTGAAGTCCCTCATGGCAAGATTAAAATAAGGGTCCCATAGGTGCATATGCTGCAGAAGGGCATATCTCACCCAGCAAATTTAGGGGTCAGTCTGCTGGCTGAGTGCTGCTTGCTTCCCTTGCCTGTTGGTTAATGAGTGCTGTATGTCACAGGATGGACAGTGATGGATTGATCTGTCCTCCTTGATGGGAATCTTTCAATTAAGAGTCTTTTATGTGCATTAGACAAATGAAATGCTTTTGTCCCAAAAGAAATGTGCAGGAGGGTGGGAGCAAATAAAGTTAATGAATCACAGCAGCTCTTGGGAAAGGCACTGGGGTACACTTGGAAAGCCCTTAAGAGGCAATTCATTGGGTCCCTTGATTAAACAAGTCTCTAATGAACCTGAGGGCTTATGTGGGGGCAAAGTTCTTTTCTGTGACTTGTGCAACAACGTATTTACCTTATCATAAAATATGACTGACATCTGACAGCTTCATAGCAGGCTTGGAATTGCAGTCGAAATTCCTCATTTAATACTCGGTGTTTTAAAAGATAAGGCCATATTCTCTGTCAAACCACAGAGGACACAAGGTATGAGAAAATAAAGAAAAAACACATTCCTTTTGCCCCTAGGCAGGACCCCTTATCTGGGGAGGTATCGGCCCTGCCCGTGCTGGGGCAGTTGATGGGTGACTCTGGTGTGTGCTCAGAAGTGTCATTTTCACGTTATTCTTTGTTTTCCTGACCTGCAGTGCCGTATCCACCTTCTGGATAGCCAACCCACACAACAACCTTATAAACTGTGCAGCTGCTGGATCTGAAGTGAGTGCACAAGTTTCTTATTTGGTAACAGCTCAGGCCAGCGACAGCCCTGCAAGGCTGAGGGAGGCTCTCACTGGGATAAAACCTGCTTTTGTGACACAGATATCTTTGAAGCTTCTTGATCGAGACATGCATTAATGTGGCTGGTGCCACCAATAAAAATAATGTTTTCCCTTTCACTCCACACTTCTTGTCACTTGCCATTTCTAGAGCTGGATTTAACAAAATTTCACAGTGTGCAGCCTGAATAAATTAAATAAATGTGACTGTGGAGACACAGAGAAGCCTTTGGCAATGATATTGTTGATTGCAGTACAATAATGGTGCTCTGAAATTTCAGACAGCCCTAATGCTAATTCCACAGGCATTTTTGGTCACATCAGGAGCCCTTATTGTCCTAACAAGACATAAAAACAAGATAACCAAGCCTAAACCAGAGAGATGTGGTCTTTCCAAAGCTTCCAAATCTCGAGTACCTAGATTAGGACTCCTTGATAAATCTTTAGGTAACTAAATAAAAATTATTTGATTTTTAAGTTTCAAAAGTCTCACTTATGCTTCAATATGGATGCCAAAACTTAACCTAAGGCACCCTGAAGATCAGAAGGGTGAATGTCAGTGTTCATGTGCATTAAACTCTTTGCTGCAGAGCATTACATGGGTCAAGGGCTGTGATTTCCCCTGAAATCTTCTGGCTTACGCCTTGTGGCTTTGCTGAGCTCTCCTGGGACTAGTGCAGACCAGCGAAGTCTCAGATGTCCCTTCTCTCTCTCAGGAAACAGGCTTTTGGTTTGTCCTGCACCACGTGCCGACAGGCCCCTCAGCAGGCATGTATTCCCCCGGCTACTCCGAGCACATGCCGATGGGGAGGTTCTCCAACAACCGCGCGCATTCCAACTACCGGGTGAGTCTGCGCGCAACGGGAACGCTGCCCTCGGAACAAACGCCCTCCCCTCGCTCCAGCTCCCGGGGCCTGCAAGCTGTCAGTGCCTGTGCCTTCTGTTTCTCTCAGAGCTCCTGCACGCTTGTTTGGGTCTGCAGATAAGGCAGCTCGCGGGCTGGCGTGGGAGCGCTCGGAGCCCACCAGCACCGGCTCCGCTTTGCCTCTTGGGCATCCAGAGCGGCTCTCCCCTCTGCTCAGGCTGCTTCCCTGCCTCTGTGCTCCCAAAATACTGCCTCCAGGAGCATCTGTTGGCAGCTTGTCTAATTATACACCTGCCCTGCCAACGCTGGCAATTAACTGAACAGCTTCTAGAGGGATAAATACGGCCTCTGTGTCTAATCGCCTTCTCTGCGTATTTGCTCCCTTGGCGTGCCATGGTGTGGGGCTGTGTGTTGCTCAGGGCTTTAGACTGCAGCAGAGGGTTCATGTGTATGGGAATACATGCAATTATGAGAAAAGTGCAGCTTTTGAAATGTGCCACAATTTTGGGGGGTATATGCAGGTCTGGATAGTCCTGGCAGCCCTCTGTTTCAGATGCTATTAACAGAAGCTGTTCTTAGCATCATGTGAGTGACTTTGGCTTAGAACAATTGGAGCTAGAGTCTGGAGATGGAAAGAGCTGTAAAATTTATAAATATACTGAGATAATTGCATTTGTTTCCCTTTAGGCTGGAATGATCATCGATAATGGCGTTAAAACCACCCCAGCCTCTGCCAAGGACAAAAGACCTATCCTGACGCTGATTTCTGGGAGGTAAAGTGTTTTGCATGGCTTGGTTTGGAAAAGACTTCTCTAAAACACTGACTGAAAGCTATGATATTGCCCCAAGGAAGCTCACAAGAATCATTGCAATGCCTTTGGGGTGGCTCTTTTTGAGGAAAGGTCTTCACTTAGATACATTTTGCCATTTCTAACTTCATCTCTCCATTCTCCTTTATAAGGGACCCTCAACACCCACACCCCTCTGGAGTCATGCTTGTTCTTTAGCTCTGAGCTGAGCTGGTGTCGATGTTACATCTGCTCTAGGGTGCTCCATTGACTTTTGAATTTTTTAGATAAGCAAGAAAATTCACTGCCTGGTCAGCAGTCCCTCTGGGCAGAACCTGCTGCAAGAGTTTCTTAGGAATAAGAAATTAATATTTCTTGGGAATGCTATTGCTTTTGTTCATTCTTTTAGGACCCACTTGAACAGGAAGGGCTTATGGCATAGGCTCACACTTTGATTTCAGATTTCGGTCTAGTTCCAGGTCTGACCCTGCAATAATATTCACAATTAAACATGCAGAGCAATCCTTCCTTTCTGCTGCTGTGCACAGCCCCTGTGTGGTATAATGGAGTAATTTAGAAATACTGGAAACCTCTCTATAGACTGTATCATATCAGCAGACCTACTGCTGGTGGCTGGTGGTCTGGTGGCTTCTGAGAATTCCCACTCTTTTCCCCAGAGGTGGCCCCAGAGGAGGCTGATGAAAGGACTGCACTTGCACCCTTCTATCTCATTAGAGGTTGAGTCTGGCTCTTAACTTAGTTACCAACCCCCAGACATGTAAAAGGACTTAAATATTCTCAAATTTCATAGTTTTCTTTCCTGACAGACCAATTGCCTCCAGTTGCACCCTAACCTACATTCCCCCACGAATGCGTTTCTTGACAGAAGAAACCATGTAAGGAAGAGAAACCTTCTGAAAGCCTCTGCTCAGCAGGGGAGAATGACAACTTTATCCTTTTCTCCTTCCCATCTCTGGTGTGTGGGTTACCCAGACTACTGTAGTCATGCACTGGGCAAGCATGACAGGGGTGAGATCAGTCTTCCTCCCCAGGGGAGCCCAGCCAGGAGCTCAGATATCAGTTATCCACACCACCCCGGTGCCCTGGCTAGCAGCTGGTGCTAACAAGATGTTCAAAAGTGAATGTTATTTACATTATTTTAATGTTCACTTAATTTAATTGATTAATTCAATGGTAAAAGTAGCTGCTAAAAAAATAACTTAAGAGTTATTGTTAGAGCCTGCTCTTGGGAGCCTGATGCTGCTTTTCCATGCACACGTGCCTTGGGGAACTGCCTGCTGCCGCAGGCGCAGTTAGTGGTTACAAAAGGCAATTTCTCCCTTGCCATACAAGGGCAGGAATGGCCCCTGGAAGCCAAACAATTCATAATGAAGTCATGGTTGTGCTCAGGGATTACCCACCAGCATAGGCTGCAGCTCAGGTTATTTATTCCATTTTCCACTTTTCACCTGTCAAGACTGAGCCGCTGAATAAATGACTAAAGTTGGGCTGGCTGCGGCAAACTGTGAGCTGGGATGGACAGTGACAGAGTTGGAGAGATTATTCTGCCTTCAGTTACAGCATGAAATGTCCAAGTCAAATTCTGGACCCTGTAGTGTTCCTCCAGTTATCATGGATATGAATGAAATTGGAATCCATCTCAAGATATCTGTACTTAACAATGCCTGGGGAATTCACAAGAGCTGATACTAAATCTCTCTCTGAATGTAAATTCACAGTGATGAAACTGCCAAAGCAATATTCATTTACTGGAACCCTATCAGCCTGATGCTCAGTTTTAGATTGATATGATAGCTTATTAAGCAAAGCAAAGTGCTATTGAATATCTGTTAGCAATTTGACAGCTTGGCCTCGCTATCCATTGGTGAGGAATGAATTTTAATCTCTGGACCATCCGTTGCTGGCACAGAGTTGGATACTCATCTGTCAGGTTTTCTAAGCTGTGTGGTGTGATGGAGGATGCTCCTCCAACAGCAGAAAGGAGAGTGGTGCCTTGGGATGGGGTAAATGACAGCCAAGCTCAGCATCACCCTGCTCCGATCCTGTGGCCCAAGCAGTGGCTGTCGGGGAGCAGCTGAGGGCACACATCGCTGCAGTTTCTACTTCTGCTTTTTTTGCTACATCAGGCCAATATTTCATCACACTGAGAACTTCAGGGTTAATAAATCTTGTACGTGTGTCCTGTGTAGTGGGAGTAGTGAAGGACATACTCTCAGCCCCTCTCCAAGATTTTTAAATTTCTTTCCACAGCAAGAAAAATTTGGCAGTGGTACTCATGGCCACAGTATAGCCAGAGTTAGGAGATAAGAATGCTCAAAAGGGAAAACAAAAGGATATTTATCTAAATAACAGGAATGTGCTAAAGGATAGCAGTAAGGGATAAAAAAAAAAAAATCACAAACTTTTGGGAGCAATAATAAACTTTCCATGCTTTCAGCAATATATCAGCAATACAATACCGGAAAGGTGAAAGGAAACTTGGAGCAGGTCTTTACAACTGCCTTGCCTGGACCTTCCTTCCCTTGGCAGCTGGGTCTGGCCATCACAGCTTGAGTAGACATGCTACGTGGATGGACTGTGGTCCCAAAGCTGTTCCTGAGTTGCCATAAACCAGATGTTTAGCAGGGCCATGCAGCGAGCAAGGCCACCTTCCCTCACCAACCTTTCCTCTCTCCTTCTGCTTGCAGGTACAGCCCACACAAGGACGCTGATCCTTTGAAGCCCAGGGAACCTGCAATAATCGAGCGCTTTATTGCCTACAAGAATCAGGATCACGGGGCCTGGCTGCGAGGTGGAGATGTGTGGCTGGACAACTGCCAGTGAGTTTTGCCTTATTTCAACTCTCAGAGTTCAGCCTGGTGTTTATGGCAAGCATAGCTGTGGTTCAGACTATTTATATCGCTTTGCACCTTTCATATGGCCAAGATTGGAATAAAGGTGAAATGTTAAGCCAGCACAGGCATTATTTTACACAAACAAAACCTGCTTTGTCTGAGCTGAGGATCCCTCAGATTGTTTCTCTGTGTGATGCTGACCAGCATTCAGAAATGGTCACAATACACAGACACAGACACACAGATGCAAAAAACTAAAAAAAAAAACCTGTTTTTTTTAACTTGAAAAATGAGGTGCTTTGCAAAGAAAACAGCGAAATGCACCACCTTTCCTGGCTCAGCCTGGTCACAGATCAGTTTTATGTGGTTCAGTGTTATGCTGAATAAGCAGGTACTGATGAAGCAGACATGAAACTATGCATCACAGCAGCAAGGGAGAGAGTCTGGGCAAGTGTGTGTTGTGCTCTTTGAAGGCCATTTCCTGCGCTGGCCAGAGCAGATATTTGTTTTGCACTTGAAAACAGATGATCTGCTGCAGTTTCTGTTTCTGAGCCAGGCTTGTGATATCAATCCCAGCGAGGAGGAGAAAAAGGAAAAAGGCCCTTTAGGAGGCATATTGTGATAATCCTGGTGGGAATGGCTGCCATGCTGATATCTGGTGTCCAATTCCCACCCAGAGCTGCCTTACCTTCATGTGACCCAAACCTCTTAAAGCAACCAGTGGGATAAGCTGGCAATAGGGACCTGGTGAGAATGGGTCTGTAGCAGGACAGTCAGAAATGTTTTATTGGGCAATACATTTTGTGTTTCTTATGACTCACAAGTATCCAGCCCGCTCTGTGGCCAGCAAGTGTTGTCCTCACAGATCCCACTCAGGTCACTGGGACATTTGCATTGCTGATGGAGCAAAGGCAGCGTGTGGAGGGTGCTAAAACACCGAGTGCTTTATGAGTTTCCAGCAGCAAATCTCCGAGTGTGTGTGAATTGGAGGAAGCAGCCATCAAACTGTAATTGTCTTTATAGCCAGAGTCATTTCCATTTCTATTGCCACAAAAAGACTTATGTATCCCATTAACAAGGCCAGCGTTAATGTGGCCTGAAGGGAAGCAAGGAGGCGATAGGATGGGAAGGGCTGCCACCTACAGACAGCAGCACAGTGAGGGGATCTGCTCCCAAACCACTGCCAGGATCAGTGACAGACGTGGGAAGTGACTCCGGTGTGAAGACACCATCAAGACTGACTCAAACTATCAATTCTCTGTAGCCTTTCTCTAAGCAGGAGTCATGGAACAACAACTTTGGTTTATCTTATCTTGAAATTTCAACAAAATGGAATGATATTCTAATTTTTGCTTTTATTTTTAATGAGGAAGCTCTGATCTCTGTATTCCTGTTGATGAAAGAGGAGCCAAGCTTCTCTCTTTTTATCTCCTTGCAAAGCTCTTTTATGGAAGCAGCTTTTGAAACATGAAGAAAGGGAAGCACAGCGTGTAAGGCAAAGCACCATTAAATAATAAAAGCTAGTTGGAGAGGGAAATAAGCATGATTTTTTTGTCTAACAGAGAAAAGTGTGTGATCATAGACAAAGGGATAAAGCTTTATCAGGCAACTGATAAAGTTTATCATAGTAAACTGTGGCTAATAATCACCATCTTAACCCCAGCTGGAGCAATCGGGTGCGTGTCTGCTGCTTCATGTGATCTGCATACACTGCAAGATGGGCCGAAAGAGATCTTCTAAAACTGGACAGGGAGCAAGTCTCGAAAAACCCAAGTTCCCTCTGAGCACTTATAGTAATTAATCCCTGCTGTCCTCCACTGGCTTGCTTGTTGTAGTTTGACATGATAAACCAAAGCAAACCCGATCTCTTCTGAAGCATCTCTCTTCTCGTTGCAGGTTTGCTGACAACGGCATTGGCCTGACCTTGGCGAGGTGAGTGTGGCACAGGCTGTGTGGCAGCTGGGCACAGTGGTGGGGCTGGGTGTGAGCAGCCCTTTCACCTCCAGCCCTTTCTTCTTAGTGGTGGGACCTTCCCTCACGATGATGGCTCAAAGCAAGAAATCAAGAACAGCCTGTTTGTTGGTGAGAGTGGAAACCTGGGCACCGAGACAATAGACAATGAGATCTGGGGGCCTGGAGGTCTGGATCACCGGGGAAGGACCCTGCCCATCGGCCCGTAAGTTGAGCTCAGCACATCAAAGCACTCACTGTTCCTGCTCCCAGCACAAACTCCAGCCCAATGTGGTTTCCTCAGCGCTGCTCAGTTTAATAACCATTCACAGAAAGGATTTCATTTCATGTCTCCCAATCCCAGAGCCCTCACTGTGCAGCTGCTGCTGGCAGGTACATCCTTGCAGGCTGCCAAGACACATCAAGCTCCTCTTTCCTTCCCCCTCCCCTTTGCAAGAGGATTTGAGAGGACAGCAAGAGGACTCTGTGCTAGCAGGGCACCTCTGTATGTGTGATCAGCAGTGCTGAGCAATGCGACAATCTCCATCAGCTGCCAGGAAGGCTCCTAGAAGCCCCTTCCTAGGCTTGGACTGTGGTCATGGATGTGCTCAGTGCTGCTGTTACAGTTGCTCCTGCAAAGGACTTTGATGCCTTTGTTAAGTAGTTTTGAAATGGCCAGTGAACTTCATGTGTGGCCTCTTCCTAGACCTTAGTCCTACAGATGGGTTTGGAAGTGCAGTGCTTTAGCTTCCTAAAAACACAGTTATCCTAACAGTAGCCCCACAGTGAGAAACAGCTCAGCTGATGCTTTTCTGCCATATTGCAGGCCTCAATTTTGCTGTCAGCAGTGATGCTGGGGGCTTATTATAAACCATAGCAATCATGAAAACCCAATCTGCTATGACTCTCCTAACATCCTTTACACACACACACATATATATAGACATACCTCATCTTGGATGTTGTATGCAGAAACTCAGAACAAATGCACTGGAGCAGGCAGGAATTCTCTAAGGGATCATATGAGGAAGGGATCAAATTTATTTATCATAAGTGAAATTTGAAATGTCTTTTCTTAGCCTCTTAAAGAGCTTAAGCATCTTGATCATTTAATTGGTGTCATCTTTACCTTGTAGATGCTATCAGAAAAGGCTGATAAAGAATAATTAATCTGCCCCTTCAACTCTTCTTAGCTTTATAGACTGTAGGACCTTTCCTTGTTTTCAAAACCACTTTTTTTATTGCAGTTGATTTGCAATGCTTCTCTCCAAATCCCTTTGAAAGATGTGGTGGGCCTTCTTTTAGCCCAGCAATTACTCAGCCCAAAGAGTCTGCACAGCTCTGCTGAGTTTCGGGTTTCACTGCTGCAGAACTCATTTCTGATGGCAAACACGAATTTATTCATCTTTAGGTCAGTGCTTTGGCATTGCTGTAAGTTCCTTCCCTGGAGGAGCACAGACTAAATAAAGATGATCTGTTCAACACAAGAGAACGTGAGCTGAACTTGCAAGGATAAGAGGACTTCACAGAGCTGAAAAGGAGGGAAATCCCTTCTCTTCCAAAGCAGGAACTTCGGAGGCATCCTATGGGCTGCGAGAAATGAATGCAGCTGAGAAACAAGCGCTGTGGGACTGTGCGTGTCTAGAATACACCTCCTGCTGATGCTAACGTGTCATGACCAAGTCTCTCTGTCTCCTCCAAATGTATTTTAGGGATTTTCCCATCCGGGGGATTCAGTTCTACGACGGACCCATCAACGTCCAGAACTGCACGTTCCGCAAGTTCGCGGCGCTGGACGGGCGGCACACGAGCGCCCTGGCCTTCCGCCTCAACAACGCCTGGCAGAGCTGCCCCAACAACAACGTCACCGGCATCCACTTCGAAGATGTCCCCGTGAGTCACCCTTCCCAGAAAGCCCTTTCAGCCTTGGAAATGGGGTTGTGGGCAAAACGGGGAAAAATGTAAGATCTTGGCGTTTGTCTTTGCCAGAAGTTTAACAACAACAGGAAAAAGGGAATTGGATGGGTGCGATAGCAAGAAAATGCAATTCTCTGTCAGGTTTGCAGCAAAAGAGGTGCAGGTGTCAGTAAAAATAAAAAACAAACCAAAAATAGTGACAATGGAGGGAATAATTTCCTTTTCTGTACAACTCAGAAACTGAAGAATCAGCCCCCCTTTATTTTCAACAGTGGTATAATATAAAAGCAACAGCAGAAGGAAGTCTGTTCTGAAAGGCCTGACTGACCTAGAAGCAGAAAATACTGATTTTGGGGAACAGCCAGTGAAACTGAGCTGATGCAGGGTACTTCTGCAGCCCTGCACACCAGGGTAATTCCAGACTCCAGTTCTGCAGACATAAATGAGAGCAGAGTCCAGCCAAAAAGGGTTTGCCAAACTTTGAATTACAGTATGAACCTCTGGGTGCTGGTCTGAACCCGTCCTAGGGCCTGTTCTTTTGAGTTATTTTTGTATTTGCCTGCACAAATACGTGCTAACTGCTTTGCTGAGGTTCACCTTTAGCAGCTGTTGAATCCAACTGCCAAACACTACAAACAAATAAATAAATAAAGTGGTTGGGCTGAAATTATGTGTGTTGCCTAATTTTCAAAAAAACTAGCAGGCTTGCTCACAGGTCAGGAAAAGTGCTGACTAGGTGCCAAACATGATGGGAAAGGCAAAATTCCCCTATAAGTGTTGGTTGGTCACTCTCACATTGCACGAGGCAGGCTGGTGACATGATGTTTATCTATGCTGGATAAAAATATCAGTCAGAAGTTGCCTGAGCAGCCATTTCCCAGAGGAGGTCGCTGACTATTCCCCACATTGGTGTGACTTCATGTGGCTTTGGAACCTTAGAACTGTGTTAGCCAACAATGAGTGAAGTGGCTCTCGTGAAATTGTCCCGTCTCTTGAACCCTCCTCCAGAATTTTAAAACAAACCTTCCCACTGCCGAGGCTGAAATTCTGGTTGTTTTAGCCTTTCCCCCATGGACAGCAGGGAAATGTGTGTCTGCTCTGCCTGACAAGTCAAACGCACCTTTTAAGTCAGAAGACGGTGATTTGAGCCGCTGTAGTGGCCAAAGGCATCCTTTGCTTGTACTCTAAGTGATGAATTCCTTTCTGGAGATGTAAATGTGTTTCACTGCTTTGTTTAGATTACCTCAAGAGTCTTCTTTGGAGAACCTGGCCCCTGGTTCAATGATCTGGATATGGATGGTGACAAAACATCAGTTTTTCATGATGTGGATGGTTCTGTGTCAGAATATCCAGGCTCATACCTGATCAAAGAAGATAACTGGTTGATTAAGCACCCTGACTGCATTGATGTGCCTGACTGGAGAGGTTCCATCTGCAGTGGGCACTTTGCTCAGGTAAGGCTGCTTACCTTGCAGTATCATTATCACTTCGGCTTATTTTAAATTTCTTGGCACTTTAAAGCTGGACCTTTAGAAATGGACTTTCTTTAGGGTGCTCAGTGTTTATTTATCAGCATGTCTGCACAGGTGGCTTTGAACATGAGAAATACTGTGGTATATTTTCAGAAACTTTGGCCTTGGCTGCTGACAGCTCCAACAGCTTCTGCCTGAAGCCTCCTGAGAGCTCCATGGCCATTCACAGATTAATATTCATAAATCCATGGGCTGTCAGCTAGTTATTTTTCCCTGATTTATGGAGGGAAGTGTTGCCCACAGTGTTATGGGAAATGTGCTGATCAGTCAAAATTAAACTTCAGCTTTCCTGGTCTTTCATCCCGTGCGTGGCCACCAAACCATTCCTCCCACCACAGGAGTGCTGAGTGCCACTGCCATGAGAGCCCTCACTTTCCTCTGCTGAGAGTGCCTGGTTTTGTCTCGGGTGTTGCAACAGTTGGGGTTTTTCTGTGTAGTGCCACTACAGCCAATTTCTAACCACTGAGCTGGGTTTCAGGCTTCTGAAATCCAGACAGAAGGGTCCTTGTTCAGCACAAGTCAGATGTCTGAGGTAGATACTGTCCTGCTGCTGAGGGCTGCAGGATGCTGTGGAATATCTCAGCCCTGCTGCAGCCTCTGGCACATGCACTTGAACTCAGTGGATGAGGAAATGAGCCTTTTTTTTTTTCTGAAAACAGTTTGCTTTGTTGAAACAGAAGCCTAAGGAATTGAACATAAGTTCACAGCACACAAGTCCCTGCCCAGCACGCAGGGCTTGCACCAGCTCACATCTATTGAGTATCTGAACCTTTCAGTGTAGTTCATCAAACCCTTGGTGATCTTTTCTTTTTTTTTCCATCTAGATATACATCCAAGCCTACAAGCCAGCCAACCTGAAAATGAAAATAATAAAAAATGACTACCACAATCACCCACTCTACTTGGAAGGGGCTTTGAGCAAAAGCACTCATTACCAGCAGTATCAGCCAGTTATAACTCTGAGGAAAGGCTACACCATCCACTGGGACAAGACAGCCCCTGAAGAGCTGGCCATATGGCTCATCAACTTCAACAAGTGAGTGATCTGAGTTCCAGCATTCCAGCCCAGTAATGTAACTGCACATTTTTAATGGGTGAGGTCATCACCTCATGAGCTCTTCCAGAATGAACATTCTTGTTACAGGAAGTCCATTGAGTTCACCATCTTTTCAGGAGACATCTCAGATTCCTGTTTCCTCCCCTGGGAAGCCCTGTAAGATAACACAGTTCATTTTTGGAAGTTCAGAGCTGATTCATTCCTGGTGACATGGAAATCACAGGTGTAGAAGTCAGGAGCAGATCTGCCCTGCATTGCTTAACTAACCCATGGTTGTTGTGTCTAATTTATGTTGATCCATTCTAAACCATGAAAATTTTAACTGGACAGGAAAAAAACTTATTGTGAATTATTTAGTTTGGCTTCCAGCACGCCCGGGAAAATAATAGTTATGTTATAGCTTGTTACAATGCAGGTCTTTGCTATTTTTAGGAATGACTGGATCCAAGTAGGGTTTTGCTATCCTAAAGGGACGACGTTTTCCATTCTCTCAGACATCCACAACCGTCTCTTGAAGAAAACATACAAAACTGGAACTTTCTACAGAACCTCCCAAATGGAGAAATTGGAGCACAGATATCCCACCAAAGGATACTACTACTGGGATGAGGACACTGGGTAAGCTAGCAGGCCTTGCTGATTTGGACAATGCTTTGGGAATGCTGCTGGAATCGTGAGCCACTTGGCTAATGCAGGGATCGCAACAAAACCAGAAAGGTTTTCTGGGAATGTGACCAGTGTT
Organism: Corvus kubaryi; assembly: GCF_017639235.1. Classification (NCBI taxonomy): domain Eukaryota; kingdom Metazoa; phylum Chordata; class Aves; order Passeriformes; family Corvidae; genus Corvus; species Corvus kubaryi. The sequence continues at coordinate 4,444,630 of NW_024581133.1, read as the reverse complement.
TAATTTTCCTGGGACTCCCATGGCTGCCAGTCATTCACAGCCTCTGCTGCACTGCCAATTACTCTGGGAAATGCTTTGCCAAGTGAATACAAATTAGAAAAGAAAAAAAGAAAGACAAAAGCAAAGTGCAGACCATGAAACTTAACTGAAGACATGCACAGCCCTCGTTGTTTTGAACAGCAACTATTATAAACACCATGAGGGGGATGCACAGGAACTAAGTGTAAAACCTGTTACTTTAAAGGATTAAAATAATGGGAAAGAAAGAAAGACCTAAAACACAGTGCATGTATTTCTACATATACGTATCACTATAGAATAGAGCTCCCAGGGTGTTCAGGTGCTATCTGATTTCTCTGTTTTACTTTCCCTGAGCTCCCTAAAGCATTTCTGAGATGAGTGTTCCCTTTTATTTGCATGTGGGATGTTGGGCACTGTAAAACATGGTGCCAAGGGCTGCAATGAAAATTACTGCAAAGCGTAGGAGGGAGTCCACCAAAACTGGGGGTCAGTATTCTTTTGCACAAAAGGTTTGAAGCATGCTGTTTGGTTTTTTTCTCCTGCCTGCAGGCTGCTGTTTCTGAAGCTCAAAGCTCAGAATGAGAAGGAGAAATTTGCTTTCTGCTCTGTAAAGGGCTGTGAACGAATAAGAATCAAAGCTGTGATCCCAAAGACAGCTGGTGTCAGCGACTGTGAAGCCACGGCCTATCCCAAGTACATTGAGACACCAATAGTGGAAGTGCCAATGCCAAAGAAGCTCTCTAGTGCACAACTGGTAAAGCAGCTGATTTCTTATCACAGAATCATTGCTTGTGTAAATCTGGCACATATTGTGCCCACAGACATAGAAAAACTTTGGGCCAGGGTCAGTATATGCTGTGCCTGATTTTCTGAAATGGTTCAGGCATGTGAAATAATATGAAACAGATTCTTGCAATGTGCAGAGAGGCACATGAGGCTTGGGTTGAAGCTGGATACTTGGTCTTTTGGGGCTCTGAAGTGATGTGCTGTGCTTGAAAGCACAGGGTGAAAACTGATGATCTGGAAGACAAGTCGGTCCAGGGAATGTGACTCTGGAGCCTCCAGCTCCTCCAGGCTGCAAGAACAGCAGTGACAGACAGGGGACTGCATAGCTGAGTTGAATTTTTCTCATTTGTATAATGCACAACACAGTCTCTTGTATCCAGTCTGGTTTGGGGGGGGAAGCAGCAAATCTGTTATTTGGGTTTTTTCACTCACCACCCTTGAAACAGGAATGCACAGCAAAGCCTTGGAGAGCTATGTGTCAGTTCTGCAAAGTAAGAATCACTGCCATTTGGTGGAACAATTTAACTGGTGACAGGATGAGCAGAGAGGTTACCATTGTGCCCAGTTTCATCAGCAATTTAATTTGGCAAGTCAGTGCTTATTAGGTTGCTTCCTTGTTGATTGAATTTCAAGGTTTGAAATGTTTTCATTGAAAATGCAGCATTCAGGTAATGGACATTCTCACTAGAAAATCTGTTTTTTTCGTTTTGCAAACAGAAGACCAAGGACCACCTAATAGAAGTGAAAATAGAAACTTATAAGAAACAGTATTTCCACCTGAAGGATGACTTTGCATACATTGAGGTGAGCAAATCCTCTCAACAACCTTAATGGGGTGCAATTTTAAGACACTTGCTTCATCTTCATAGAAAGCTTCTTTACAAAGTTACCATGGAGAGTCAAATTCAGGTCACTTCTGCTTTGTGTTTTGGGGGAAAAAAAAAAGAAGAGTCTGTAACTTCTCCTGTTAGGCAGGACTGCTGGACCTCAGGGACCTGGAGCTCTGCCCTTTGACGGAAAGAGCAGTCCCATGACTCAAGACTATCAGTGCTTCTTACAGGTGGTTGTTTGCAACTGTGTAACTGTGAGAGATGAAGAATATTTTTGCCCCTGCACAGGTTGATGGTGTCAGGTTTTTCCTCACTGATGAGGGTATCCAGCTGGTTGTGATTGACGGACACCATGGAAAAGTTGTTGATCGAGTAACATTCAAAAACTCCATTCTACAAGGAATCCCAGCACAGATAGAAAATTATGTCAACAGCATCAAAGATCAGTGAGTAAATAATCTGTTGTCACTCAGGTGCAATGTACAAAATGCTGCATAACACTCATCTCCTTCCTGGATTTTATCACTCAACATAGGCCAGACACCCAAAAATGTGGTTTTGTGCCTGATGACTCCAAAAGAGCCCAAATGTGAGCAGGACATGCAGGCAGCAGCAGGATGCAAGCTCTTTGATTTAGAGACTGATTGAGCCCCAGATAATTTGCAGAGCTGCATGTGATTAGTAAACTGCAGAGCTACATTTATGTTGTGGGTTATAGACAAACTGCAGACAAATTCACAAAGCACAGATCCATACAGATGTGCACAGCTTGCACATTTTTACTGCCTGTATGTCCTCTCAAATTGCAGATAATTCCACTAATAAAATACATTCCTCTTTGCACATTCCCCTGCACAGACCTAAAGGCTGGATTCTTTTATATTTTAAGTATGGGCAGCCAGGAATGCAGAGTTTTGGAAATGGGTGGTAAGTAGCCAAAAAATGTTCCTGCATCCTGGGGGACAATGGCTTCTTCTGCTGGAAGAATTGGAACCACATCAGAAATCCATTAACCAAAGGGGTTGCTCCCACATTAGCCTGTGGAGTGCTCCTGGGCAGTGAATACATTTAAATGTTATTAAATCTGTTTGGATTTGAAATCTGATATGTAACATTTAATGCAAATATGAGTGCTTTGTTGACGAATCATCTGAAATAGCTGTGGGCAGATCAATATTGTTCTGGCATTTGCTCTAGAGACTTGGGGGAAGCTTGAGCAGAGTGCCATGCAGGTGCAGTCAGATGTGTTTCTATTGTCTTAAATAATTCTAGACGTTCCAAAAATCACACCACAGTAGTTACTTCAGGGAAGCATGGTAATTGCTCACTTTTCTTTCATCCAAAAAATGAGAAGTCTTTTCAGAGAGACCATCATCCTGCTTTAGAAAAAACCCAATCTCAATCCAGGCTACATCCAGTCCTGGTCAGGAATGGTGGTACAATATTAATACACTTTTTAAACAGCAGCACACTGAAAGGAAAAGCATCAGGCCAACAGAAGTCTCAGAGAAGTGAATTACTTCAGGATTAACCTGCTAATGAAAGAACAAGAAATCATTTGAGAGTTGCTAAGGGCATTTCAGGGAGAAGATGGGTCTTTCTGAGCAAAGCAGGATGGAACTGCAGGTTGGAAACATTTAAATCATCCTAGAAAACCATGTTTAAAAATAAAAAGTGTGGCTTCTGTCTGCTTTCTAATGTGTTTTGCATGACTGGAAAAATAATCTATGACCAAACTGTTGGAAAGCATTGAAAGCCATTAAAGCTGAAGCTGCTGTAGTTCATGGGTGTCTGAACAGACAGGCAGGAGTTACCAGTGCTCAGGACAAACAAATGAGGAATGTGTTCTGACTCCATCCATTTACTCATCTCTGTTTCCTTCAGCTCCATAGTGCTGGTGACATCTAAAGGAAGATTAATTTCAAGAGGACCATGGACTAAAATACTGGAGAAACTTGGAGCAGGAGAGGGTTTTAGGTTAAAAGGTAACCACTTTTTTAAAAACTCAGTTCTAACCTCCCATGATTCCAGTAAAGGGGCGTTTTTTCTGCTTCTAAACTTTGCCTTGCTTGTTTCTATCAGCATGTGCTCAAACATCCTGGGACCAGTAATTTATTTATTCAGGAAGGTTGTATCCACTGGAGCTCTGGGTAACAACCTCAGTTTGAAACTGTAAATAGAAAAAGAACTCTGGCAGTTGTTCTTAGAAGTAAATAATTCAGGGGGTTTGATTTTCCAGATTAATTTTAACTAGAAACAATTAACTATTATTCCTTTTAATAATAGGAACGTTGAGCCTTTTCCCCCACTAAATGCCCTAAACCAGGATTTTTTACTTGTCTGAACTTGTTTTCAGCTGGTTTTCTCTTGAAGCATTCTGATTAGATGGCACAAAACATACTGATTTCAGAGCATCACACATTGCATTAGAATGCAGCTCCCCGTGCCCATCGCTGCCCTCAGCTCCGTGAGCTTTGGGCATGGTTCCATCTGGGGGTGTGTGTGTTATACTGGCTCTTGTGCACCCACACCCCTCCAGCCATGGGGTGTAGCCACGCACACAGGTGGGCTTCTGCTGCAGTCCTGGCACACTCTGAGTGTATTTGCTCCGATTTGCAGAGAAAATGGCTTTTGTCGGCTTCAAAGGCAGCTTCCGCCCCGTCTGGGTGAAGCTGGTCACTAACGAGGAGTCAGCTAAAATCTACCAAGCACTGCCAATTCCTGTGGTGAAGAAAATGAAGTTGTGAGGACACCCTGCTGTGCTTCCTGGCCGCCAGCACTGCCCTGTGGGACGGACGGACGGACGGACGGACTACTGACCGCTCTGCGTGGGCCTCGCCCGCCTGCGCTGCCAGTGTAGCATTTTGTTGTTGTTGTTGCTGTTCGAAAAGAAATCTCACTGTAAGTAGCTAGCGTGGCCACATGTGACAGAAAAGCCTTCCTCTGTGACCAGCGTGTGTTCTGTGCTCGCCAGCTCAGGCTGGCTCGGGCACCGAGGCCGACTCTCGCAGTGCTGAGCAAGGTCTGAGCTGTTTCACCAGGTGCTGGTTTTATCAGCACCCCTGGGACAGACTGACTTTAGTGCTGCCTCTTAAAGGGGAGTTCTTGGTCTGAAGACCATCGAGGATTATTGCTTTTACCAGCCTCTAAGTTGTCTGAAGACTTTTTCTTTTCCATAGTGTAACTAGCTGCTCACATAGACATGGGATGCCAGTTCAAAGACTGGTTGACAATCTGGGGTAGAAAGAGCGTGTTTCAGTGATTACCTGGATGCTGGGAAGCATAACTGGACAGTAAGCATTTCTCCTAAAGCTTCTGTGAGGTTTGATCAAGCTCTTTGGGGTGTATGTTGTACATGCAACCCACGGCACATAGCTGGGGAAGAGATGACAGAAGGAGTGGACAAAACAGGCCAACAGAGACTGATGAAACCACCTATTTCTGCTTCCTCAGAAAACTGTGTTTTTCATATGGATCAAGGATTTTTAATGGCGGTTGTGCAAATAGGAAATTTTCCTTCAACAAGCAGCTGCAGGCTAGAAGGAGAGCAATGTCAATTAGCACATGTATTTTCTCAGCCTTTCCCATACAGCCTTTCTCTCTGTTTAGCAACGTTCGGGATCAGTTTATGGTTTCCAGTTAAAGCCATCCCAATTCAAGGCTTCCAATTTTTAAGTAGGAATCCTGGGACTTACCTTATTCAGCATCCAAGAGCGTGAGCTGTCCTCACCTTTCCCAGGACACCAGAGGGAACAGGATCAGACTGCTCTGCTGTGTGTTGCTTTCTGATCCTGTCCTCAAGCTTAAGACATTATGTCTTAGTCCTCCTGTAAGAGTTACATGAGACATGGATGAGGTCTTTCCAGGTGGCTAAAGAACTAAAGTGGGAATCCCAATGCACTAGTTGGATGTCTTGTATCTCCTTTCCCCCTGCTGCAAACCAGTACCTGGGTAATGAAGGCAGATCAGAGTGAATCAGGACTTTACAGGGGCATCTCTTGGAGCTGGGAAATTAAACATTATCTCGTAAAGCACTGAAAGCATTTCTAGCATTCAGAGATATTTCTATCTGTTGCCCAGAAATACCACAAAGGCGTTTCTGGAGGCTGTGGCTGTTCTAAGAAATCTAGGGGCAGGAGGGAAGTGTGAAAGACATCATGACAAGCTTTTCCAGCAATGTCAGCCTTGCCAGTAGGACTCGGGTTTGTTTCCCCACTTTATCTCTGCCTGTCCCCATTGCCAAATTATTCTAATTGCTGATGGCTACTTTGTTTGTGTAATTAAGTTTTTTTCCCCACAGGATCAAAAATGCTACCTTGCAGTGGCAAGGTAGACTGAAAAGCAAGGATTCTGTGTGTCATTCCAAAGGCTGGGCAGATACTGGTTTAGATCAGTTGCTCTGAAAGTCAAAGCAAGCATGAGCAAAATTGAGATAGTACTGTAGGTTACATTCCCCTCAAGCCTCTCCTGGGTTTTGAAACTGGAAATGTTCTTTTCAGACTTACTACATAATTGTTTTGAATTCACTGAATGTCATGTGTATTGTATTAAAAAAAAAAAAAGAAGAGCCAAGCTTTCCCTCCCAGCTTCCCAACAAGAGTCTGTTAATGAATGCTCCTTAGGCATTTGTGCCATTTACAGAGTGAATGGGCAACCTTTGTAAAAGGCAAGTAAGGTGGGGTTTTTTTCCCCCCAAATTGTTATGATAGTTTGGGGATTTCACAAATTATTCCAAGAAAGAGTCAGTCTCACTGGTGGTTCAACCATGATCATCCAAAACGTTTATCTGATATCCCGTGACAGCCAAAACAGGGCCAGATCCATGAAGTTAGGGGAAGAGGGTGACAGGAATTCCCTTGGGTCTGTCAGTTTGGGTTGTCTGAACCTTTTCCCTGCCCTGAGCCAGTGCTGTTGATGCCATTGCAGCAGTGTTGGTGGAACACCCTTGCTGCCAGGAGATGCTCCAAAGCAGGAGTATTTCCTTCACAAGCACTCAGCAGATGGTGGGCAGGAAAGCTGGGCTTGGAATGTGCCTGGAGTGGGATTTGGCTTTGTACAAGCCTCAGTGCCGGGCTTGCCCTCTGCAGTACTCCACTGGCCACGGCCATTTCCCCTCCCCTGCTCCCTGCAAGTGTGAAAATTCCCAGGAGCAACCCACCAGGCTGGTCTATCCCCTAGACTGCTTTGTTCAGCTTCTAGCAGCATGCTGCCTCTGTGCTGAAGTGCAGCTTCTGATTTTACTGTTTTGGGACTTCTCAGGGTGAAATCATAAGACTTGGCTCTAGGAAAAACCTTTTCCTTTCCTAAAAAAAATCTCCCCTTATTAAGAGACGAAAACTTCTAAGCAGCTTGTCCTGTCATGCCGAGCTTGTCACATGGGGCCTGTTTTGGAGCTGGGGAGGGTCTCCCACTGTGAATACGGAGCAGGGACTCACTGCAGCCCGAGGGAGAGCAGAGCACCGTGTGCCAGGGAAATGCCCAGGGCTCCTGCCAACCTGCACGGCCTGGAGTCATCAGGGTGTGCTCTGGAGACAGAATGGAGCCTGGTGCCATCGCCAGGCAGCACGAGCTTTGTGCCACAGGATTCCTGTTTAATCTTTGACTGTTCTAGAACCTGCACGTGCACACTGTGGTTGGTGAATTGCCCGAGTGCTTGTCCTCTGCCCACCCTGTAGAGTCCCTGCACAAGCTGCAGTGAGCCTCCCTGGAAGGTCCTGTTACTGCAGATGTTTCCATGTTTGCCTACACAGTTGCCATTGGTGGAGTGGGGGTTTTTTGATTGCATTTTGTTTGTTTGTCTCTTTGTTTGTTTGGATGTTTGGGTTTTATTGCCTCTGTTCAAATGCTTGTTTTACCTGTCGCCGAAACAGCTGGTCCTTTTTCGGAGTTAGATGTTTGTACATTTTCTTATAGACTTTCCAATGAAAAAAGATATATTTTCTATTAATTTATTACAATGGCACTAAGACAACTAAATTGCAGACATATGAAGCATTTTTACTGGAGTTGAGCATTGTCCAGGTTGTTAAGGAGGTCGGCAATGTGTCTTTTCTGATAATCTGCTTTGCACTTGAAAGCTATGTCCACAGACCGTGGTGGTGCATTGACTGTCGGGTTTATGATGACAAGAGCTCTTGGGACGTTGTTTCCAAAAGATTGTGGCTTACAACTGAAATAACACGTAGTTGTTTGGAGTACACAATGTTTATCAAAATAAATATTCAGTGCAAATTTCTTATTTTATTTTTGTCTCCCTGCTTATTTCAAAAGACAAAACCCAAGGGGCCAGGCAGCCCCTGTGTGAGTTTGTTGGCCGGTCCACACAGACCACAGCACATGTCACTGCCTGGTCACAGCTGCAGGATCTGAGAGAGGGAAGGGAAGGAGATGGGAATGGGCAAGGGGATATTACAGCTATGGGAAAGGCCTGTGCTTGGGGCAGGTGGGGCACTATTGGGTGACAGGCCGGGAAACTGGAATGCACCCTGCCTACGTGAGGGGCTCAGGGGGGATGTGAAGAGGGCTCCCCCACACCTCAGTCCTGCCAGCATGCAGGCAGGCATCACTGCTGTGCCACTGCTGCTCTGTGTGTGTGTGTGCACGTGTGTCTGTGTATCTGGGACCAGAGAGGGGGTGAGTGGATGTCTTACCTAAGATTGAAAAGCATAAAACTATAACATATTCTGTTTAATAAAATGTATTTTAATACTTATATTTTATATTATAAAGATAATATCAATTTTTTAAAAGGGTGTTATAGACTAGAATGGAATAGTTTTGCTTGGAAAAGACCTCTAAGGTCATTGAGTCCAACAGTCATAACCAAGCAATCCCAAGTCCACCAATAAAGCCATGTCCAGAAATGCTACATTATAATATATTATGATTTATTTTATATTTATGATATAATAAATATAACAAATAGGTTATAACACAATAAAGTAAATATAATATAATAATAGTATAGTAATATAATATAATATATTAATAATATATTAGTATTAAATATTAATAATATATGTTAATATAATTATTAATGATCTATTAATATATTATAGTAATAATATAGTACCATATATTATAATATATTATATATATTACATATTATTATATATATTATATATTATTATATACTATATAATATAGAATATATAACATATATTATATATATTACATATTATTATATATTAAATATTTATGTAATTAAGTTTTTTTCCCCACAGGATCAAAAATGCTACCTTGCAGTGGCAAGGTAGACTAAAAAGCAAGGATTCTGTGTGTCATTCCAAAGGCTGGGCAGATACTGGTTTAGATCAGTTGCTCTGAAAGTCAAAGCATATATATATATTTTTATATATATAATATAATATATAATATATAATATATAATATATAGTATATAACATATAAATTATATATATTATATGTATATATAATATATATAATAATATATAATATCTAATAAAATATATCACATATAATATATAACATATATAAAATATATTTTATATGTATATATAATATATATAATAATATATAATATCTAATAAAATATATAATTATTATAATATAGTACAGTATATATTAAATTAATCCGGACCAGGCCGTTCCCTGGCCGCGCGCGCCCTCCCGTGGCCGCGCCCGGGCTCCGCTCCCGGCAGGGACATTCCTGCTCAGCCGCTCCCGGGCAGCAAGCGCCAAACGGAGCGGTGACAGCTCCTCTCCCACCTACGAGCTGTAGGGATGCTCCCTCCGCTGCTTCACGGAGCTTTGACTCTCCCCCATCCTCTGGCCCGCAGGAAACGCTGTTTGTCCGTGTCCCCCAACGCAGCGCTTTTTATGCAGCCCCCGCAGGCTGTCAGAGCAGCCCGTCCATCACCTCCGCCTGTAGCTGAACCGCCGGGAGGGGTCCCGGCTCTTTCAGCCTGCAAGGGCTGGATGGCGCTGGAAGGGCGATGCCAGCAGCTGTGTCAGGGGCTCTTCTGCCACACCGCCTTGGGACCGAAGGATGGGGGAGGGATGTGCACAAACCACCGCTGCAGCCACACCCTTCCTTCTTCTTGCATGGCTTCCTCACGAAACACCTTCAGAAACTCCTCCCTCTGGTGACCCCTGTCCATGGCACAGAACCCGGCACGTACACTCGCTGTACAACCTTAAAAACAAAGCACCAGGGAGGGCTCCAGCACACTGCAAACAGATCGGTTTGCGATTTCTGAGTGTAAATCTCAGCTGGGGTGTCTCAGCACTGTCAGGACACGGTAAGAGGCCTGTGATAAGGGAATAGTGACAGGACTCAAGAGGAAATTGCTCCGGAGGAAGTCCCCTACACATAAATCTCTCTCTTCCTTTGTCAGAGGGTGTAATGTGAGATCACGATGACATTAGCAGCAGCACCATAACCCCATCTCCCCTCCTACTGTGTTACTGTAGGATGAGTAGTACAGGATAATGATTCTTAAAGCACAGACACCTCACCTGAAAGCAAAGGGCCTGACAGTTGATAGCAACACTTAAGGAAATTAATGCAGCTCATCTGACTTTTATTTCTGCTTTCCTGTAGACCAGCTCCAGTATTCAAGTGGTACAGCTACATCTCTTGAACATGGTCTACTCTGATTTTCTCACCCCAGAAAGCGAGCCTGTCCTGGCTCATCACTACTAACAGAAATAACAACGTGGCTGAAACACATTTCAGGCCTTAGTTGTGTTATCTGAGAGCTGAGCAATATGGCTCTAATGGTGATGTTATGTGGGAACAGAGGTTGGGAGGAGCGGTGTTAAAATGAAAGTGGTCTGTCCCTCATTAGGTTACACAGCTCATTAGTTCACAACAAACTACCTGGTACCCACATTAAAGGCAAGAAAGTTGTTTTTTCAAAATCTTGTGCTCAACTGCTGTCTTAAATGCCAAAGCATTTGCATGTCTGTGCATCCATTAAGCTTCTGGCAACTCCATCCTGTTATAAGTGCAATTACCTAAAGTCCACACAGTGATTAACATGCTATACAGCACCTGACAGACAGCAGCTGACTATCAGGGGTTGGCAAGGCACAGGGTATGGCTGTGGATACAACTGGCAGGATGAATAATAAAATACTCATATAAAAGTCTCATGTAATTTCAAATATGCACTATTTTGGACACTTCTGAAATATCATTTTAGTTGAGGGGATGAAAACTGACTCGTTTCTAATTTTTTTGCAAAAAGAAGTTGAATGAAATGGAGTTGCACTAGGGACAAGTTAAAAAAAACCCCAGGCCTGCAGGCATGAATCTCAGAAACAACAACAATGGCCACATAAATACATCTGTTAAACCTTTTTGCTTATTTCTTTATTGACTCAGCAAGTGCTCACCCATGATCTTGTTTCCAATACACCCTTGCACTACAATTATTCCTGTATAATTCAGTCTTCCTCACTACAGAGAAAACTTTATGTAAGTTACAGCAAGATCCAGGTCACTTGATGGTGCTGTTCAATCCTTGCACCTTCCAAGCAAATCCAGGGCCTTGCTGTTCACCTCCTTCCAATGCACAGAGAGCCCTGATGACATTTAACGCTGACACCAATTAAGGGAGCTGAACTGATTTAAATATTAATGATTTAATGAGTGCTCAATGCTCTGGTCAGTGCTTCCCACAGAATTAGTGGGCAGGGTGCCAAAACAGAAGTCCAGCCTCTGTTTTAGACACAACTGATAATTACCTTTAAAAGCAGCAGATGTTACAAGCAGTAAAGATGGGCCCACAGTTTTTTTGGAGGTATCAATAAATTACCTAAGGAAAAAAAAAGTTTTGGTTATAAACTTCATGAATTAGAGCATTCCAGTCTCTCTTCTGTAAAAAAAAAAAACCAAGGGTGTCTTCTGTCCCACAGCAAGAAAGACACAGCAATTCTGGAGTAAGAAAGAAAAAACGGTTCTGTTTCTGAGAAGTTGAAGCCTTTGCCAACAAGATGGGGAAGAGGCTGAAGCTCCTTTAACTGTTCCATTTTCCCCTCCCAACATACCAATGTGTATAAGATAATAATAATAAAAAAATACATAACACCAATTTAAAAACCATTAAAATCATTAGTTAACTTAAATGATGGTTAACAGATCTGGTTTTCCTATCACAGAAACAATTGATATAATGCCACTGACAACTCAGCCAGTACCAACACTGCTCTGTTAAGTAGCAGCACACGGGGAAGGAACAAAGCATTTCCCAGCTGCCCCTGGCTAAGGTCTGGCACTGTGCAATGCCTGATTGTTGTGTGTTACAGCAGCTTTTTAAATGCTAATCAAAAACTGCTCTGCACAGAGCTCTTCTGCACCAGAGCCACGGTGTGGCCAAACCCTTCCACCACCTGACTACTACAGGAGAAAAAATACCATCGTCCAAAAATCCTAGTGGAGTGATTTTCCTTCTTGGATCCGAGCAGTTCTAGCATTCCTGGCAATTTTATCCTACCTGAATTCAGTGGGGTTTGTCCTGTTAAAAGGGTACAGCATAAACACAAAACAGTGATATTCAACAGTGATAGAAGTAGAAAATGGTGATGTTCACAAATAGTTCATTTTATCCCAGAATAAGAATTATCAAATAGAAGGGTATCAATGGACCTAGTAGCATGGCAATCTTAATAAAGAAAAACATGACAGTACCAATGAATAAGGCATTTTAAACACAGAGGCATCCTCTCTATTCAGGCACAGGTTCTTTGAATTTCTATAAATATCTGATGCAATTAAAAGTAAAAACCTCTGGAAAAAGCAGTGTTACTCCTTGAATAAAAAAGGAAATGAGCCACAGATAAAAGAATGGAAATAATTTCTAAGCCTTACCATAAACCCATTGAGAACAGTGGCCAAATATCAGATAAAAATAGGTTGTTCCTTATCTTTACAAAATCGTGCTTTAATTTATGATTTCATTTTTGGGACAAAATTGCAAGAGTTCAGGAACAGTGACAGGAAAGTAGATTCTCCTGGAAGTCAAGGCTGACCTGATTGTTCAGAGAAATGCTTTCACCACTCTAAGTTAAGATCAGAAATCCTGTTGTAGTTTGTGTCAGAACAGTTTAAAGGAAAACCCCAAATCAACAAAAGCCTGAATACTTTTTCCAATATTTTATTACATAAAAAGTTGATTGTCCATTGGAAATTTTTCACAAAGTGCAACCACGTCCTGTGTAGTATCACTGACAAACTGTTTTTTCTGAGTAGGACAGCTGGGTTAAAAATTTAACAGTAGCTCAGAAAAGTTAGTTATAGCACTAGAACAGAGAAACCACTATGCTGAGAGGAGAAAGGCAGCAGATGTTTTGTTGTCATGAAAACAGATGATTTTCCACGTACCTCTGTATAGAACTGAAAAAAAAAGGAAATAGTAAGAGCTATAATTACCACCCTACTTGCTGAAATTAGTTTTAAAGGAGGTATCTGAATGTCCTGTATGTGGAGCCAAAACCTGTTACTGAAAGCCTGATAAGCCTCCAAGGGAGAATCCATCTTCCGAGGTGCTCATGGAACATTAGTGACCTTAGGTAATTTTTGAGGATACTTACTTTGATATATACACATATTTATGTGTGTGATAGGGTTTGGGCTTCTTAAATCATCACCAGCCATTTGGTTATGTAGCACTGTCCCAGGACAAGTGCAACTGTCTCCAAGACTTTACCAGTTTTAAAAGGCAATTCAGGTTATTCTTGAGTAATGAACTGTGACAGCAGAGAAAGACTGGCTGGGGCAAAGCAGCTCCTGCCAGACTGCCACATTACACTGACTGGTATATTTCACTATTTGTTGAGTGTAAAGCATGAAAAAGGGAGAAGAGAAATGAAAGACAATAAAAGAAACCTACGTGAAAGCAGCATTTTTTGTTTTATGCCAAAAAACAACTGCCAAGTCATTACACAGATTAAAAACCTAAAAAGAAACGAACAAAAACCCCAAACACTTTGAAATTTGACATGGCAAAAGCCATATGTACACCTGACACGGGCAACTGACTCAGAAACAACCAAACAAATAAAAACCTGGTCAGTTGGCCGGTGAATTTCAACAAAACTCCTTTTAACTACAGAGGGGAAAGACCCAACCTACTGTAAATGTAGATTTATGAATGACTGATGTAGCTATACTCGAAAGCTGGGCTATAGCTATAATGCAGTAATTGTTTCTCCAACAGTCTCAAACCCAATTTGATCAAAAAAGAAATAATAACATTAGGAGAAGTACAAAACTGCACTTCCATGTGTTTCTCATCAAAATCTGAATTGTGATCTCTATACCGTAACTTCAGAAAGCAAAAACTCATTAATATTTCATTTTTGTAGTTTCATCTGACCTCTGTTCTTCCCTTGAGATGAGAAGCAATATTATTTACAAAGGGTGGTGCAAACCCAGAATATGTGACCAAATGATCAATTAGTTACGGACAAGAACTGGACTGCACGTCTCAACTATCCAAATATCTACTGAGACTCTTCTCAACTCCACTGCACATCTGGATTAGTAGTAGAGCACAAAAAGTAATAGTTAATCCTGAAGAAACAAATTTTAATTTTCCACTCAAAACAGGTACAGGCCTGTTTAACGAAGTGCAGCTTTCTTTAATCCTAAATTCATACAAATATAATTAAAATTAAACAGAATGAATCAACTGGAACCTTCACGAACAAAATATAGTCCTTAAATACAGAAACCAAAGATGAATTAGTTTGCCTCTTGAATACATAACCAAATGCAGATCTATTTAAAAGGTTTTACTACTCTGCAAAACAGTACGTTTAGTGACATCTTTTATTTTAGAACAAGGACTCAGTCACAGTTTCATATTTTTGATACTGAAGTATTCCACAAGATCAACCATTATGGTTCAATTAGGAACTTTTATCCAAAACACTTGGATTTTAGCACCTTAAAGAAAAAGTAACACCTTACTAGTGTTGAATGAAGACAGTTGATACTGTGCTCATCCTCTGCAAAATGATGTGGACCTCGCTACTTGGTGCCTTTAGTCCCTAACTGGTAGTAAGGCAGAAGGGAAACAATTCTAAGCAAAGCATTTGACTAAATACAATCTGAATAATAATAAAACCTCCCCAATTATACAAAGTATTGGCTCCCATACATCCAACTTCATAGTATTTGGATCAAGTGATCATTTACAATCAACCACGTCAGTCAGGAATCTGTACCAAGAAAGAAAACCCCACCAAAATCTGGTTATTAAGCATCAGTGATATGTCTAACTCAAAGTTTAACTCTGTGCTGTAACTGGTGCTTTTTCAAATACTTAAACAAACCATTAAATCAGTAAACCAAATTAACTTCAGAGTTAAAGCTATTTCTTCCAGCTCACTGCCTGGGTAACTGGGACATCACTGCCTGGGACACACAGAACATCTGCTTCCATAGGCACGGTCCTTTAGCAGCAGGAGCAACCTGAATGCCCTGGACTCCTCTTTTCACCCTGACACTGCAGGTGCTATAATTCCATTCCCTTCTGAAGGACACAGAGTGTCCTTCCCATACAGATCTGGAGTGCATTAGCAGAGTTCCTACCTAGCTTCCATCACGCTCCTAAGCACTTCCACAGATTTACTGGGACACAACGGGTTGAGTTTATTTTAAAGAAACAGGCAGTCTAACCAAACATGTCCTAAACCCTGTAATTTCAGGCATCTCTGGCCACTATTCTTTGCAACTTTGGGCAATTTTGTGCCAACTGTGTCTATCAAACCATCTTCCAAGAGAATCTTTTCACACTGCACTTGGCTCTCTGACAGCAGCTGTGAATCCATGATTTGCACACCCAAGATGGACACAGCTACTACAGATGAACATCAGAGTATCGAGACCGTAATTCTTCTTTTCCACTGAAGTTTGTGAAGTTAGACACACAGATTTGTATGCTAGTTTTAAACAACAACAAAAGCATAAAAAAATTGCGAACTAAAGCAGTCAATTGCTGGCATGAAGTGTTACCTTTCCTGTAACTAAACAAATGGCCAACAGCAATGAGTAAACTGGTGAATTTCAACACAAATTTAAGCCTCAGTAGTCTCTGTTTCCTTCCTCCCCACCCCCAGAAAGCCCAGGACCTATCAGGAGATTCCCTTCAAGGAGCAGCAGAGCAGGATTCAGTCTGGGTGCCGTGGCTGTCATAGCTCCTCTCGCTGGCTGGTTGCTCGGTTGTCCTCTTTGACGCCGTTAGATTTCTTCTCTGCGTCTTTTTTCTTCTTTGATTTTTCAGGTTTTGTTTTGTTTTTCACTTTCTCATTTCCATCTGCTCCTTTGCCAGGATAAACCTGACCTTCCAGAGTAACATCTGCACACCTTTCCTGATTTACCAGGAAGTCTTTGATCTCCCAGGCGTAGCCACCATCCCGCAGCATAAAGATGGCCCGATTGGAGCCAACAATAAACCTAGAGGAAAAATCCACATTTTTTTCAGTTAACTCTGTGCTTTTCAAACACTCCAGCATTTGCTCAGAGAGCCTCCATGACAGAAGCATATGTTTAAAAGCAAGAAGCTGGTCTTGTTGTTGCCTGGGAATGGGGACAAGAGAACAATCTTCTAGGACATTTAAGAATAAAATGTATGAAGTATATAAATAAATAACCAATGAAGTAAGAACGAGGAAACAAATTTAGAACTAATTTGGCGCTACATAAAATCCACTAACGAACATTAAATTTGCTTTATACATTTACTGCAACCCTTCTCAGCCTCAATACAAGAGTGCAACATTCCTCTGTTTCAAAATTATGCTCTCTCTCAGCGAGAAAGAGCCACATTCTTTAGCAGGGGAACAAAAAACCTTTTGTGGTGAGAAGTCTTCAGAGTGTGATGTTTTCCATCAAGCATATAAAGGCACACTAGTGCAGCTAGAACTGATAAACAGCTGAACCACAGTGAGATAAAAAGAATCTGGGCTATACATACATACATGGTGCATAAACACTGAAGAGGTTTCTGCACCACACCACAAGTTTTGTCACAACTGACACAGAAACAGAGAAATAGTAATGGATGATGGAGGTGGGGAATAGCAGAGGATGAACAGTTGAAAAGGTTTTCAGGAAGAAAGGGCTCTGCAAAGGCAAGAACTTTATCCTCGAGCACAACAGCTCACCTTTGCACGTCGTAGTTTGCATTGAAGAGACTGCCCTGCCACAAGCTGGTGATTTCCTCTGTCTCCTTTTCTGTGGGATTTCCCGACACCGTGACAAACATCATCAAAGTCTTCCCCTTCTTTGTCAGTTTCAGGATGCTTTCAGGCTTGCCTGGATCTATTTTTGAGAAATCTATTGGTGCTGGAGGCCTCTTGTGTTCAGGGAGATCTCCCTCTTCAATGTCATCATCTTTCTGTTTTGAAAAGGACAAGAAAGCTTTAAACTCAGCTGTTTCTCAATTTTTTTTTTTAATTTCTCTTTGTTTAGAGAATAACTGTGCTTTGATAAAATATTTTTTAGCTGAATGATGGAGATTGTGAAACCAAAAGAAATAGTGACCATTATTTCAAGATACTTCACCAAGAGTGCTCTTTGCATTTATAACCCTCCCCTCAAAATGATGCACATTTTCATACTGACAGGTGGAATCTCATTTTATCACATATCGAGAAGTATTTCAGCCTTAAGGCTAATTCAATACAATTCCACCTAGGAAACTCATAAAATAATACTTTTACTTTCTTCACAGTTTCACAAAAATTTATTATGTTTGCAAGATGAAATGGGAAAGTTGCAATAAAAAGCCTCATACACACATATATGAAAAAACCATTCATCTGATCTTGCTTTCAGAGGTCAAAACTCACTTCTGGGAATCATGTGATTGCTTGAGAATTTAAGTTTCCTTACTTTGTATCTTTAAACAACGTAACCCACAAGAATTCAGATTTTCAATGCTTATGCCATAGAAAGACTTTGATTAAAGGTTTCATGTCTTTTCTAATGCACAGATGCAGCTCAGTCTGACAACATAATCACCCAGAGAAAATCACTCCTACAAAAAAGAAAAAAAAGAAAAAAAAAAAACCCTCTTGACGCCTCTGCTGAGGCTGACAGCCATTTAAATATTTGGAAAGGCACAATTCAAACTGCTGCCCCTTAAAACAGCTCACAAGTGTGAGGTGAATATGGTGACAACTTACATTAAGCCAGAACCTGATTTCTGAAACAGTGTTTGTATCATACAATTAAAAAGTAAGAAACAGAACAAAAAACCCCAGAAGTCTTATACTGGCATCCACCCAAGCACTACTGAATGAGCAGGAATTAAGGCAGAAATTTTAGGTGCTGTCGTGACTTCAAAAGGCATCACTCCACTAAGAACATGAACTGTAGCAGCACATAGTGTCCTTCAGAGGCCTCAAAGATCAGGAGCAGAGCTCGACTTCCAGAGCTCAGAGTGCATTACCCTCACATCTCTGCACATGCTTGCTTATACACAAACCCAGCAGCATCCTCCTACAACACCCACGGAGCATCCCATGCCCCTCAAAGGCTATGGTTTCACACAGGTGACCCATGTTCTTTCCCCATCTCATTCCTGCAGTTTGTTGTCTTTCTGACAAGAGTTTAAAGTTCAGAGACCACAGAACAAAAGCTGTCAGAGCCTTAGATTTCATCCTTTCTTTCCTTACTGATTATGTTTGTTTCAAAATTGTTTCAATTTTGCAAGTCTGAAACATGCTTTCAAGTAATTCAGACGCCTTGAAATTTTTGAAATGAGTGAACTGGGAGGGAAGGAGAGCCCAAGGAAAGTCCCTGCCCTCACCAAGTGGGAACATTACTTAGAGGAAGCTGGAGAATGCTCAAATTGGTAAAGCACAGTGAAAATACAAAATCTTATGCGACTGAATGAAAAACGTTCTCCAGAATTAAAAGCAAATTGAACCTGAATTTAATCTGGATTGACTAGAGCAGAGCCAGTTTATTTCAGGGTTTTGAAAGAGAAAGGCAAAAATAAACACTTCCAAATACTCTGTATGAAATATAGACACTGACTTTGGATTTAGTGGCAACACAAGCTACTAACATGTATTACCTATTTTTCCCTTAACTATTTAACGAAATGCTCCTGAAGTTGTACTCTTACATTCTGAACGGGAGTATTACCAGAAGATGCCAAGAGCTCCCCTACAGGGCATTTCTTTTCTTGATCCTGTACAAACTATCATGCAGCAGTGTTTAAAGCTATCTAAAAGGCAAAAAGCTGAAGGAAAAGTGTAAGCTTTTGCTTTGAAAAGTCAAGCAGACTCACTCAAACAGTAACATGAGGTTCCAGAGGGAAAGCATTACATAGACACAGGAAAAACTACATATTCCTTCCCTTGCTCCTCCCTTCAGCTCCCATTCTCAGAAATTTCTCATAAATTTCCCACATTTTGATTTTTAAAAACATTAGTAACATATGCCACTTAATTCCTTTGTCTGTTCAATGATCAGCCGAGCCTGGAAACCCCTGAGCTTGTAACACTATTTAAACTATTTAAAGCACCTGACAAAGAGACCTCCAGCCCAGAATCTCAGTTCTGTGTCCAAGCTCCCCAGGACTCGAGGCTTCTGGAGAGCCCCTTTCCATGAAGAAAATCCTCTGGTGGCTTCCTCCAAGCTCTAGCTGTGCAACTGAAGTACCTCTGCCTCTTTTCCCCGTTGCCCATCCTTGTTTTCCACCAGATCACTCTCCCGGAGTGTGTGTGCAGTCATGCACACGGTGCAAGGGGCAGCACGAGATCCTGGCTGGAGCCACAGACTTAGCCTTGCCAGGCTTGTGGCTGAACCCAAGCATGTCAAAGCCACCATCCTCCAATGGTTTTAGACTAATTGCCATGGAAATAAAAAATACTGGGAAATTGAAATCACTTGAAAGCAATGACATTTGATTCTGTACAGATCTATGCCCTGTGCTCCTCATTCCCGAGCGTAATTTCTGCTCTTACCCAAATTCACAGTGGCCTCTTTGTTTCTCATCCCACTCCATCAAGTACACTCACGCCCTTTCTTCTCCACTCTCCAGCCACCACCCCCTCAAGCCTTTCATATTCCCTATATGTGTCCTGACTCCCACCAGGCAAAATGCCCTACAGCTGACCATCCCAGAGACCCAACTACCCCTGATTGTTGAGCCCTTCCTCAGCCCCTGTTCTGCTTTGTGTGCCTCTGCTCAGGGACACCACCAGCCCGAGCAGTGACTCCCCAGCTGCCCTGCCACATCTGCACACAACTGCATTTGTGTAGCACACCGCGACCTGACCTGGATCACAGACCTGCTCCAGCTGAAAAGAAAAAACCCTGAACAGCCTCCTGACCCACCCACCAGGGCTGGGGCAGAATATACAGCCAAGAGTTACAATAGCATTAACTTGAGTCTCCCTTTCAGCCATCTCATTAAAAAGAAATGCTCACCTTCTAAGATTTTTTTTCCTACAAGGCCACATTTGGTTTAAGCTGGGCAATACTAGGCCTTGATTTTTTAGCAGCTGGGCCTACTGGGTCCTTGACTGACACCACTAACAGAAAAGTGAACTTTGAACTTTTTACTAATTCTTATTTAAAATTTTAACTCTGTTTTCTAAGAATGTCCCTTCCTAAAGGGATATATGCGGTAACAATCCATAGGATGAACAAGTCCGTAATCTGCCAAACAGGACCAAGGCAGGCATCCGTATTTCTCATTACTTTATCTATAACTCAAATATAAAACACACTTCTCCACCTTGACGTACTGCTGCAACTGGTGTTATATGAAACAGAAGCTTTCTCTCTATTGTTTCCTTCAGGGTTTTTTGCAAAATATTCCAGGGAAAAACCTCACGGGAAAGAGTAAATGACAGTGAGGAATGCTCTGGCATTTATCAGAAGATGATGGAACACAACTTAGTGAAAAGAACCTAACAGTGGCATGACACCCACATGGAGAAGAGAGTGATGGGAAACCGCCAAGGAAAGTTAAGGCAGCGGGCTGATAAGGATGAAGGCGACGAGAGAGAGCTGGAATTAGAAGTTGTTACTATGAGGGAAGATAGGAAAGAAACACCAAACCAAAACAACAACGTATCTACTTCGTAAGCGTGAAATAAATATTCCTCCTAGGTATCCACCCCTCGGTCACAAAATGTTTATCTCTCAATACTTCGAAAAAAAGAGCTTTCAGCCAGACGAGGCTGCTGGCAGGCACCGAGCGCCCGGCTGGGTGCTGCGAAGGCGGGACAGGGGCAGCCAGGCAGGGCAGGCTGAGGGCCGCTCACGCCGACTTTGAAACCCACACACACGGACACAGAGCCTCAGAGGAAGAAACCCAGCACCGGCCACCCTCCACCGGGCTCGGGGATCCCTCCCGTCCGGTCCCGGCCAGGCCCGGGGATCCCCGCCTTCCCGGGACCGGGCAGAGCGGCCGCTGCCCCGCGGAGCTGCCCCAGCCCGGCCTGGCCCTGCCGCTCTCGGCAGCCGCGGCGTTCCCTCCGCGTGGTGCGGGCGGACCCCGCGGCCCCGACCCCTCCTGCACCTCCCACTGCTCCAGCAGCCGGGCCATGTCCGCGTCGTTGTAGTCCCGAATGTCCTTCTTCTTGGGCGGCCCGTCCCGCCGCTTCCCCTCGGTGCCGCCGGCCGCGGCCGTCACGCTCAGACACAGCGCCAGGGCCAGCAGCACCCAGCCCGCGGCCGCCGCCATCTTCTGCCGCTCACGGGAAGGCGGCCCCGGCCGCCTCATGGGCGGGAGCAGCGCCGCCGGCCCGGGAGGCGGAGCTGGGAGGGCAGAGAGACGGGGCGGATCGGGAGGAGGAGCTGG